>NC_051215.1:34996752-35355085 GCF_015220715.1 Pygocentrus nattereri | reverse complement strand
AATGGAAAATGAAAATGGCATGAGGAACAGTAGCTATTCACTGCCAGTCTAATATGGAGCAAATAGTGTACTAGACAGGAATGTATTTCCACAACGTATGATTGATTGTGGTGGTTGTTATGTCAGCTGTTCCTCTTTCAACTCCAAAACATCCTGTATGTGTGTATAGATGATCATCTTGTCTACTGAATAAAAAAAGTTTAATAAAAATAATAACCAACACATAGAAATAAAGTATGATAAGGGTATTGATGATTATTTTCAGTATTTTAAATATATTATATGAGACCGCATCATATAGTCAATGTACAGCAAAATTACTTTGTCCATGTTTGTCTTGTCTATGTTTATGTTTTAATATTTGGAATAATGTTTTTCTCCTTTATTTGGATAAGCAGCTTGGAACTACAGTATTAGGCAGTAGGATGTTAAGACTCACCATTTATTTGTTTAATTAGTTCAATACCTACTGTACAGCTTAAATTTTCATATTTCAAATCCACAGCATACTTCTAACGGTCATGGACGAGTGGAGGGAACCTCTCGGTCTGCAAGGTCCAGCGGTCGAAACCGGAACTCAGGCAGTTCAGGATCTGAAGAGCAACACCCTCATGTGGGGAATTACCGGCTCCTCAAAACCATCGGAAAGGGCAACTTTGCCAAGGTCAAACTGGCCCGTCACATCCTCACAGGCAGAGAGGTGAGTGGACAGAGGTCAAGAGTGTGTTTCCTGTCACATTGCTTTTTTATACTTTACACAATGTTACTGCTCGGGTACTTGAGCAGATTAGGGCTGTAATCCCCAACTGTTAGTAGTGCACTCAGTTCATTTGGTAAAACAGAGTCCTGATTTACATTATTAAACACAGTCAATTGATATGGCTGCCTTTGTAATCTGTATTGTGACTGTAACATATCCAAGAGAACCAAATTAGGTCATTGTCCATGTTGGTCAGGTTTGTACACCCAGTATCCATCCTGCATTTGGCAAGTTATTTTTTTTTTCCTGTGCTCAAGCAAATGTGGGTGTATTATTCATTTATCTTTGCTTGGTCCTGAGTGATTTTAAAAAGCAAGTAAATAATGCTTCAGTCCACAGAATATTGTGTATTTACTACAAATGGTATCTGTGATTGCCATGTGGGATAACATTCATCTTTTTACAGGTGGCAATAAAAATAATTGACAAGACACAACTGAATCCTACAAGCCTTCAAAAGGTGAGCCATAATATTGGTTAATTATTAAATGCTGGGTGTATTGCTGATGTTTTTGTTAAATGTATTTGGAACGAACACCTGGCAAAATAGCTATTTTGGTCTTCAAACAGAGTCAACCCCAAAGCTTTGGGCTAACCTTGAATCAGCAGGTTTGCATCCTTGTTCTTAAGGAAATGATGTCACTCATCTCAGGAAAAGAGGTTGTTTTGGACTCGGAGGCATTGTTTTAGCCTGAGGGGAAATTTTTTTCAGAGAGCTTTCATTAGGTGCAGATCAGAGCTAGCGATGTCATTTTCATTTTGTGTATGTGTATTTTAAATGGTTAATTCTGTTTCCGTATCCTGACTGGCTGATGGAGATCAAGGATTGTGCTGTAGTTGCACACAAAAGGCTGTGGTACATGACTGTTACAGTTATCAATGAAAAACATTGTTAAACAGTGGGATTTATAGGTGTATTCGAGAAGTAGACTAACCGTTCCAGAGAAAATATATATAGGCCAACAGTCCAGTTAAAGATCAGAACGTCTTTGTGTAGCGTGAAGTGTAACTTTGTTTGTATTTAAGATTAATTTAGTGTATTATATTATACTTTGCTACAATGAAACATGACTGCCTTACTGTGAGCACGTTGTCAAGGATGCATTTTTTAGGACATGATTGAGGAGTCCAAGGTGAGGTGACTAACTAGGGTAACTGCTTGTTGTTATTGTTGTTAGCTAGAGCTAGGCTTGTGCTCAGTGACGTTTTACAAAGTTACCATGGTAACAGCCCCTATTGGTGGTGGTAACTCTTTATACACTGGTTTAAAACACTGTTGTTCAATTATTGTTTTGTATAAACAATAAGACACTAGTCTTCAAAAGATTTTACTGAGCTGTTTTTAAATAGAAATGTATGTTTTAAAGTTCATACTCTGTCAGCTCATAAATGTTACTTCTTTTGACCAAATTGCTAGCACCGGTGCACCAGTTGCCATACATGTGTATCATGGTATGTTAATATGGGGCGAAAAGCCTGTTAATTGTTTCTTCTTTGCGCTAAAGGTGAATATCCGTTCATGTACTATTACAGATATTCAGATATCAAATCAGCCTGAATGCATATCCCTTATTAGAATGAAAGCACAGGCATTCAAACATTCCAGTCAGTCAAAAGCTGTAAGACATACAAGGTTTCCGTGCTGTAAATGGAATGTTTTCTTTTGTTGTCATGGTGTTTATAGGAGTAATTGGTGGAGAATTTTTATTGTGTTTTTGATATCGATGGACTTCTGGCTGAGCTGGGTAGTTCAGGTTCCTTCCCTGTTGCTGTTGTGTGCTTGATACACTGTAGATGTGGAGTCTTCACTCATGCTGTACATCCATCATCAACAAAAGCTACGTAAACGAGGTGTTTTGCCACAATAGTAACATCATTGTACTCCTTGCATTGTGGGTTGTAGGCCAGTGACACATAGTGAAGAGGAGAGCTAGGTTCAGCCTGCTTTTCTTCAGGAGTAAAACAAATCTGGAGACTTGATTCTATGCTTATATAAGAGTATTGATTTGCTAGGCTGTCATCTAACAGTAATTCATAAGCAGTCTGACATCTAGCTGCAGTAGTGCTTCTTCTCTCCATGGCCACTGCCTCACTACCAGAGCAAAACACCTGCACTCTGTCTGCTGTGCGGCAGGAAAACCCCGGAGTAGTTTCCTGTTCATCTGTGTTAATGAATTGTTTGCAGATATGGATGAAATCTTCATTGGCAGTAAAGCAGGTGTATCCATCTCCGTTTATGTTCCATCTTTCTGTTCCTTTCTGTGATTGTGCTGAGAATAAGCGTACTCTTAACTAAGTGATGAGTTGAATCAGGTGTGTTTGAACAGAGAAATCCTCAAACTTTATGATAAGGCTCTCCAGGACCAGAGCTGGACACCACTGTGGTAAAATGTTAAACATGGTGTGCAGAATCTCCAGCTTTGTGTTACTTTTCCTTAAAACAACTCCTCGTGCTTGTTTTCTCTTAAAAGATTTTGGCAAAAGTGGATATCGTCTGAACGATCTGCAGATCGGCTAAGAATCTGTGTTTGTCTCTTGGCCCATGCTGATGGTAGCAGCTGGCTGGAGGGAGTGAGAAAGACCAAGGGCAGATGGACAGATAGGTGGTGGATAGAAGTGAGGTGAGACTGAGGGACAGCAGGACGGTTTTTGAGGGGCAGATAAGGAGAGAGACAGAAGGGCTGATGACGTTGGTGGAGTGAGAGAATCAGAAGCGCTTGAGAATAGATAAAGTAAAAAGCAAGCAGGAGAGGAGTAAATAGAGAAAGCATGAGAGCAGGAGGGATATGAACAGTGGTTGGGGTGCTCATTGGGCTTTATGTTGATAATGTGGGATTTGAACCTGCGCCCACTCTGACACATGCGTTCAGAGGCCCCGGCTCTATTATTAGCTGGCCACTGTAGCGCACTGCAGCCACCATTAGTTTTTCCACAGCACTATTGATTAGGATTCTGTGAATATTCTGCCTTTCCTGCCTGCTGGTGTCGTGCCAACACAAAGCTCTGACTCATATGTGGCTTTTCATCAGCACTCAACAAGAGCAACTGCACTTTCTGCATATTTTTATCTTTTTCTCTCTTTTTCCTCGATTTATTGCTCATGCGTTGCCCATTAATTTTTTTTTTACTCTGCGTTGCCTTTTTCTGTTTTCCTCTTGCCTTTACATACCTCCATCTATTCAATTTCAGTTTCTTTTTACAACAGAGCAGTACCACAGGTGCATTACTAGACCTGGTTTTAGAAGTTGTCTATAGCTTTTGTTTCAAAGCCTACATGTGTCCATTTGAGTACCTTGTGGTGGGTAAACGATTGTGTAATTGAGTGTGTGGGCGTTCAGGCTCCGAGCCTGCACTTGTCCCTCGACTGAAGGGAGTTGTTGTGCTGTAGTGTTCCTTAGTCATCAGAGAGGTGTTAAGATGGCGGATTAGAGACAGAAAGGCAGGGTGAATAGAGAATGATGGAGAAACGGACAGAGCTTTATGGAGAGAAGGGCGTTTATTCCTCAAAGATATCCTAATGCTTTTCTGAATACTGCGGAGCATGAGAATTACTTTTAGTGGACAGTGTTAACTCCTTGAAGCAGTGGTTCACAATCCTGGTCCTGGAGTAACACTACGCTACACAACTGGAGAATATAATAAACGAATAAAATAAATAATGAACTATGGGTGTTAGAGCAGGGATAATCCTACAGTATGCAGGACGGCGATACTCCAGGACCAGGACTTAAAGCAGTGGTTCTTTAAATAAATCTTTTTAACACCATGTCTACTCACTCCAGTTGCAGCAGATCAGCCAAGACATGTTTGGTGACCAACATTAGCCATTGGTCAGTAATCATCCAAATTGTTTCTGTAAATGCCCAAGGCTTAATTTTAAGACTTAGCCATTGATTAATATTATTATTTAGTAATTACAATGTAGCATGCAAGGTATGAGTATAAGGGGTTAAGCATGGTGTGCTTGTATGAGCACATAGCTAATGTCCAGTCAGATTTTTGTCTTTTTAAGGTTTTGCCTTTTCTGCTCATGAAGCCTCATTGCATGTTGGATTTCACTAGTGTGCATGTACATTTAAAGGGGATTTTATTCAGAGTAGTTTGAGATGAAAACATGCATTGTAGAAAATAAACACCAATTTCTTTGCAGTGGTAGTGATGGGGACCAAGCATCACAATGTCCATAGTGCAATTATTGCCATTTTATTTACTATTCAAAATGTATGTGTATTTCTTTTCAGCATCCTGCATGTACCTCCTTATCATGAATGGATGCTAAAATGATTTAGAACAACACTTTATTGTAAAATAACATGTTGGTGCTTAGGTAGCCTGTTGGTAACTGTGTAAACACTTTTGATCAGATATTTTCAAGAGGCATTACACAGTTTTAGTGTCATTACTGTCACCACTTTTGTGAATTCTGACTCTGGAAGTTTCTGTTTTGCAGCGAACCACTCTGAATTACTTTGTTTACATATCAACAGTTGCATTATACAGAAATTTAGACAAATCCGTTTTGTGTCTTGTGTCTTTTTGCATTCTTCAGTGTTGATTTTTAAAACGGAGCTCAGCCTTCTGGAGCCAGAAAATGTGGGGATTTGTTTTATGAAGCGGGGAAAGTCCTGGCGTCAGACTGACATAGAAGGGCCTGTAGAAACATTGCCCTCTAGTTAGTCAGTGTAAGGAATTTGCTTTGAGGATAATAATAGATCCATAATAGGTGTAATAATAGGTATCTGAATGTAGTGAGGATCTCCTCCAACCCACTGAGAGCATCTCTTCTTCCACCAGTCACACTGTGTGTTTGTCTGTGTGTGTTCTGTTCTAACATGATATCTGAGTGCTGAAGGGGATGGTTTAGAATGAGGGTGGTTGTGAGGTTTTAGTGATTCAGTGGTTGTCAGAGTGAGTGCTCCGGTTGTCTCCTTGAACCCTGTAACCTCTGACCCCTCCCACACTCCAGCATCATGCTGCCCCACCCTGATCTGCTCTGTCTGTCTTGTTGGCCTCTGAGGGACACACACAGACTACACAGTACACACACTCACAGCATTTAGAGAAGGTTTCTGTTTTTTCTCTCTCTCTCTCTCTCTCTCTCTCTCTCTCTCTCTCTCTCTCTCTCTCTCTCTCTCTCTCTCTCTCTCTCTCTCTCTCTCTCTCTCTCTCTCTCTCTCTCTCTCTCTCTCTCTCTCTCACACACTATTTTCCTGTCTGTGGCACTCCTCTTGTGCTTCTTTCACACTTTCTTTCTCACCTTTCTCTCTTCTAAAGCTGCCTTCTGTACATTTTGAAACACTGTGTGTGTCTCTATATGTCTGTCTGTATCTTTCTGTCTCTCTGTCGTTCTTTCTCTCCCTTTCTCTTGGTCACCCATTCTTTGTTCCACACACTATTTCTCACTCTTTCTCTAAAGCACCTTTCCTGTTTTCTCCGTCTCTGTCACTGTCTTTGTTTCTTGTGGGAATTGCAGTTCAACTTTCTTTTTTTTTTTTTTTACTGAGTGGAAAATGCTGTGAATCTTTCAAATTTGCATTCGTATTTCTCTGTCAAACTGTGTCTTCTGAGTCAGAGAACAGAGCATTACTGCATGTGTTAAAGACGGATTGAAAGTGTGAACCATCCCAGAAGCGCCTGTAACACTTGCTCTGCGTCTTTAGCACCCTCTCCAAGTTAGAGCTGTATTAATGAGAAGAGAAGGGCACAAGCTAACAGCTCAGGAGCACAGCCTGCCTGACTTTCATCTATAAAAGATGAATGACAGTCAGTGGTCTGTTAGTAAGGATCAATTATGTATAGCAATTAAAATTAGCTTCCACTGCGATGAGCAGGCATGTAGAAAGCTCACTGCTAGCTCACACACTTGTTTAGGACATGCTGTGCATGTTGCACTGAAATGCTGGTTACGGGTGGTGACTAATCAAATAGTCTGTACTGTAATGTGGGTCTGTTGTCATTATGTAATTATCTGATCACATTTGATTAAGCTGACCACAGTTATTTTCCACAGTTGTTGATTTTCGCAGTCAAATGTTTGCATTTCAACAAATAGAATTGAATTGGGCGCATTTTTATAAGCTGGGTTGAGGCAGATTCATATAAATAAAAGAAAGCAGGAAATGGATTTCTTGAGACATATCAAGTCTTATGAAAACAAATGTTTTTGGTCTATAACACATTTAGAGGGCAGTGTCGAGTAAAGTTTATTTATTTCAGCTTGAGCTATATCTGTTGGGTACTGAGTTTCAACAATTAGGAAGCAAGCCAGGCAATTCGACCAGTTTAGGCTTGTACTTTTTTTTGTCCACTGTATGCTGTTATTAGATAATTGAAATGTGATTATTTTTTTATGTATCAGTTACTCGTAGGTTCAAATTCCATGATTGACAAGCCTAATATGTAGTCTGTGAAATGCCTTATGTCATTATCCAAAAATGTATCCAAAAAATGCAGATAGAAAATAGTAGAACATGTGATTAGTGCAGTTCTGATTTGTGTGTGTGTGTGTGTGTGTGTGCGTGTGTGCGCGACAGAGAGGGGTGGTGCTTGTGGATGTGCTTGTGTTCCTTCCTGGATTTTTAGCATAATGTAATTACTTTTTCCTCTCCAACAGCTCTTCAGGGAAGTCAGAATAATGAAGATTTTAAACCATCCAAATATCGGTAAGAAAAAAATGACCTGAAATGAAATAAGGTGTGTGCATTCTCACTTTCTCTCTCTCTTATTATAGCAGCAAGATTTGCAGTGTAAAGAGTTCGTCTAATTTCCTCCTCTGCATTTGTCGTGACTTCGTGCTCGCAAATAAGATAATGAGTAGTTGAATCAGACGTATCATCATGTCTACACAGAAAGAGGTTCTGTGCATTCCTGCTGTAAATTTAGACTAGCTGCTGCAATGTTTGCTGAAATCCTGCTGCTGTGCGGGAGAGGGAGAGAGAAAGAGAGTTGTTTCCTTGGAGACATTTCGTTGCTGGCAGCACTCACCCCTGCAAAGGGGAAAGGCCGCAATGATGGATGTGCAGTGTAGAGCGCTCATCTCTCCATTTGAAAATGAGCAGCCTCTGCCATGTACCTCATAATCAACCTCAGTGCTGAAACAGTCTATGAGAAAAGATATTGGCAAGTAGTTTGCAACACAGAATTGTGAAAAAGTCAGAGGTCACCCTTTACTTATTTAAATGTCAAAGATGAACACTTTAAGTACAGTTTTTCTGATAGCAGTTCTTGGAGTCTTTTTAGGTCTTCATGGTTCCTGGATTTTACTGAACTCCAGCTTTGAAAACTCCTCTTTTCCTTTGTTTTCTTTTTTGTTTGTTTGTTTGTTTTTCAACCTATTTTCCTATAATGTTCCTCTTTGGGCCTCCTGAAAAATGTCTCCCGAAAAAATGAATAGCTTGTAATTAACGTTTTGACTGGAATAAACACGTGAAGGGTGATCTCTTACTTTTCCACAGTACTGTATCATGATTGGACTCATGATTTACACTTCTTTAGTGAGATCTTGGCTGAAAATGTGTCAATTGTATTTTATTTTGCACAATAAGCTAAAGGAATCATTGTCAGAATACACAATGAGGTTGTTTACAGGTCTGTAAGATCTGTTTTCACAAAGGAATGCAATAAATAAAAATGCATACAGATGATATCATCAGTATGGTTTTCAACATATTGCCATGATAGTCATACCATTGTGTGTGACCCCATCAGGGTACTCTTAAGTAGGAAGATGTATCCATGTCTCAACGAAAAACAAAAATATACTATAAAATTAGACAGTCAACTTATTGGATGAGGTTGCTTCTACCTACACATGGGATGTACACGTGTGTCTCCCAAGAAAAGCATCTGCTGCCCTTGCTGTGCTCTGCATGCTCACGTTTCACAGAATATAGGAGCACTGCTTTATAAATAAGACATGATCTCCAGAGGATAAAATCCATCTGAACATATCTCATCTTTCTGGAGAACATAATGCTCACATGAAGGGGGAGAAGAAGGAAAGAGAGAAGTAAGATGAGAGAGAATTCAGTAAGAGCCAGTCTTTATGAAAAGGCTGCATTGTGTGTAGCTGAGAAGACTGATTTTAATCGTTCTATAGTATTTAAACATGATCTCCAAAGTTTTACCTATCTTATTTGAAACATAAGAATGAAGCCTCTGACTTGGTGTGAGGGATTTAGATTTGTTGAAAGTTAGTTTTAGTTAAAATAAACTCCATATAAAAACTCCTCCTTGTCTTATTCTCCTTACAGTAAAGCTCTTTGAGGTGATTGAGACTGAGAAGACTCTGTTTCTTGTGATGGAGTATGCCAGTGGAGGTAAGTGTGTGTGTGTCCGGTTGTCAGAAACAGCTTCCTTCTTTCGTTTTATGTTGTCTTGGTATAAATTGTTTTTCATTGCTTTGGTTCTCTTTTATGACCAGGTGAGGTGTTTGACTACCTGGTGGCCCATGGGAGGATGAAAGAGAAAGAGGCCAGAGCTAAATTTAGACAGGTGCAGTGCTCTTAACATCTTACTGCAATGTGATTTATACTCACATTCACATAAACAAAAATGCAGATTGTAAAAGCACACAGAGTTCCCCTGACTGACTGACCCTGCAGTCTCAGGTAAAACTTATTTCACTCATTGACAGTGTGTATGAATTGGACATGGTCACCCCGTTGTTTTCGGTCACTTATATCACTTACTGATTTGCTTCTCGTGGATGTTTATTTTGAATCTATAAAGTGATTATCATGTCTGTGGAATAAAATTGGAATTGGAACTCACTAAACTATTAATTGTGTGAACATTTCCTAATCCTGACTGATAATCCCTAAGAAACAGGAATGCACAATGACATCTGAATCATATCGGTCTCAGGAGATAATTGCTTTGATGTTTTAGCATTAAAAGGTAGCCAGTCACTGTTTACTTTAGTTTGTCAAATTCAAACATTCGTCTGATGCTGGAATTTCTTCAATGATTTAGATGATTAGTGTAGGCAACAAATAAAATTCAACAAAGACACATTAAATACATTTCGTAAACTGGTAAAGTTTCAACATAAATTGTCATTGGTTATTTATATAAAAGAAGAAATTAAGATCTTCACAAATATTCATCTATAGAGAAATGGTTCCTGCCTTCTCATAAGGTAAAATAAATTCAATTAATTACAAATTAAATAAAAAAAATTATAAAGGCTTTTTTTTTAAATGAGCATTTCACAGTCATAGCACAACAGGCGTTCTGGTGGATCTTTTACCAGCTTTGAGTTTATTCAGGTTCAGAGCTGGATTTTGTGTGTAAGTGAATTTGACGTGATTTTGTTTCACAGTGGTGCTGTTTTTTAATGTTTCCACTTTTGACTAGCCCCACAGCCGCTGAACAGATTACACATCAGTTTTGAGCTTGGAATAGAGAAAAACGTAGAGTTCTCTGTTCAATCCTTTTGTAGTCAAGGTTTTTTTTTCCACTCTGATCTGCATTTGCTAAATGTTTGTATAGTCGCCAGAAGCCAGAAAAAAATAGTCTACTTCTATTTCTATTTCTAATTTCTACTTCTAGCAACAGTAATGTATAAGCACCTGCAAATATTTTCACGAAAAATTTTGGATGTTCTTATTTATACAATTCACATCAATACATTTCTAGTAAGAACACTGATTTACTCATGTCTTTTCTGTTCTGACTCTCCACATGCCTAGAATGGATGATCAAGCGCTACGCTGTGGATATGGAACAACCCAATATGGTTGTCTTTGAGATCTAGAATGGAAACTTTCCTTCTAAAGTCATATTTTTAACATAGAATGTTTACAGTGTCGGTTCCTCCTCACGACGTGACCTTTGCTGACTAAATCTCCATCAGGGTTAAAGCAAAGTTACAGTGCTTAGCTTCGTCTCAGGACAACAGAAGTGAATTAGTGCTCTGTTGTAAGTTAGTGTAGACGAGTTCACAGTGATGTCAGAAGTAAAAACTGAAAATGCTGAAATGGAAATTTGAGCACAGTTGAAGTGAAGTTAACCTTCACAGAATGTACAGTAAGTAGTCACAGTGAAAGTTTGTAATTTGTTAGAGCCACTTCAAGCTATTGTATTGTTTTTTTTTTATTTTTATAAAACTGGCAGAAGCCTGAAATTGCAAAAACAATGAACATGCACTTTCACACACTGTCTACTCCATACTGATTCACAGTTATCCACTTATTGTATGTGGACATTGATATCCTTCGGTATGATGCCATTCTAAAAATTTAATATCACAATTATGGCCTTAATCGCGTTTCACAAGATCATCTGTCAGGTGTTTCCTTGTGTGTCTGCCCTTATCTTGGTTTCTGCTTCTGTTTTTTCTTGTTACATGTTCTTTTGTTTCCCTGAGCTATGTGCTTTTGGTTTACATCAGCCTTGGGCTTTTGTTGTTGTTTTGGTGTTGGCTCCTCCCCTGCCTTGCTATGTCTTCGGTTCTCATCTGTACACCTCATCTCCTTGTCTTGCCTGGCCAGACACATCATCATTAAGATGTTGTGTTATGGAACCTATGTACAAGATAATACATGTACATGCATGTTTTTTTTTTAATGTTATTTTTTAAAAATAATATGTTGGTAATGCTGACAGCGCTTTTTATGTCCCTTTTTTTCTGACAGTCGTAGTGTGCGCTATGCCTGTGTTTTGATTTTGATTTTGATTTTTTAAATTTTGAGCTGGTGTTTGACTCTGGCTAGCACATCAACTTTTACTGTGAGCTATGAAGGTGCTGAGACCAATGATACACCAAAGCAGCTGTACAAACATTTAAAAAACCATGAGAACCTAATATGACACCTTGTGAAACCACAAACCAGAGCTGCTCTGCGAAAAAAAAAATTGAGGAAACTGCAACTTGTTTGACTGAAATGTGGTGACAGTATTTCAGTATTGACGATCGTCCATAATAATAATATCTCCTGTGCTGAATGGCATGGTGTACCGTATTATTGAATATTGGCACATTTCTACTATCCATTTAATAGTGTTTCTGTTAAAAAAATAATAATAAAGCTGTGTGGTTCAGGGTTATTGCAGCTAACTAAAACTAATATTACAACAAAAACTGTACTTCTTAACTGAAGAAAAAATAAAAATAACAGTTTTTAAAACTAAAATCAAAACTAACTCTACTGCAAAAACTAAAGTTCTTTTTTTGTGTGAAAAGTGGAATTGTTCTGTGTTTGGTCTTTTGCTAGTTTTATTCCACTCTCATCAAATATCTACTATCATAGAGTTCATCATAATACTAAAAACTCAATAAAAAATCATCTGAATCTACTAACCAACCCTTAAATATAACTAAAATAAACTACAGTCAAAACCCAAAATGAAAATAAATGCTCTTGAATATTTCAAAACGGTAATAACCCTGGCACAATTTGATTTGTAACTTTTCATTTTCTTTTCTTCTACTTCATGTTAATGTGTTTTGCTTTATCCTCTTCAGATTGTGTCCGCTGTGCAGTACTGTCACCAGAAGCACATTGTTCACAGAGACCTGAAGGTAAGTGCATATGTGCAAGCATGCATGCATGTAGCTATGTTTAGCCCTTGTGGGTGAAGCTGGTTATGGTGGCTTTAAGAACTTTGCTGT
The DNA here is from genome assembly GCF_015220715.1 of Pygocentrus nattereri. Lineage (NCBI taxonomy): Eukaryota > Metazoa > Chordata > Actinopteri > Characiformes > Serrasalmidae > Pygocentrus > Pygocentrus nattereri. The sequence goes on along the minus strand of NC_051215.1, from coordinate 35,342,711 downwards.
AACCCCAATGATGACGCCTTTAGAAATACTGACGCATTTCTGCTCATATACCGTATCTCAGTGCTCTTTTTAATTATTATTATACTGTAGGTGTATGCATGTTGAAGTGACAAAGCACAGCTTGTTTTCTTGAGAACAGACTCATTATCTAGATTGGCCACACTCATACACTGTCTTCACTTCAAAGCGGCATTAATTATACATGAGAACAGAGAGAGAGGGCCAGAGGGCTGTAGACAGTTGAGTGCATGTTGCGGGGAGGGGCAGTTATAAAAGGATTACACGTTGTATATATCTGTAGATGCCTTATTTTATTGCTTTTATAACCTATGTACTTTGCCTCATACTTAATACATCGTATCTGAAATTCAGCACAACCCTCTAAGGGGGATCTATACTGGAGCACAGCAGGCTCATGATGTCTGAAGTAGCTTTCACAGCAGAAGATATAATAATGTAAAATATGTCACAGCTGTTTATTAACATTCATAACAGCTGTTTCAAATATTTGCACCATTTTCTACAGAGCGCGGCTTTAATTAGCTGTTGTTTCTTGATATGCCCAGTAAAGGCTGGTTGAGAATAAAATCCCTGAAGGGTGCTGACTCAGTGTGCCTCTGCCTGCAGTACCATTGTATATTGGTGCACTTGTGCATTAGACGGTTCATAACTAGTCGTTCAGTGTTCATTGTGTGAGCTGTGCAAAAATGTCATCAAACTATGCCTTTAACAACTCTGCTGTGTTTGCTAATGATACAGCAATAATGTCATTAGTGATGAAGTAGTGTAAGAGGAAGATGAAATGCTTATGTTAATCTTATTGCTGGTTACAGTCTCTGCAGATTTTATCCATTATTAACACTGTTTGATCAACATTCAGTGATGTTGTTGAAACTGCCTACAATTCTTTTTTTTTTCCTTTGGTTTTTTTTTCTTTTTTCTTTAGGCTGAGAACCTGCTGTTAGATGCTGATATGAACATAAAAATAGCAGATTTTGGCTTTAGTAATGAGTTCACAGTCGGGAATAAGTTGGACACGTTCTGCGGCAGTCCTCCCTATGCGGCTCCTGAGCTCTTCCAGGGCAAGAAGTATGATGGCCCTGAGGTGGACGTCTGGAGCCTGGGGGTCATTCTCTACACACTGGTCAGCGGATCACTGCCGTTTGATGGCCAGAACCTGAAGGTTTGAGATTCTCTTATAGTCTATGGCTGTGATTGAAATGGATCCATTTGGCATTTTAAGTCACTATATTTAGTACGTCAACCATTTTTCTCTTGGTGTCCGAATCGTAAAATGTAATTTCAGAGTGATGTTTAAAGCCACTAAACATGAAACTTGCAGACTCAACTCTCTGGAGAAAGAGCAAAAAACAGCAGCCTACAGTTAATATCAAAGAGCCTGACATGTTTACTGCCTGCTGCTCATCACAAAGCAAATACTCTGAATGGCACTTGCACTTTACTGCAGTCACGGACAAAGAATTAAATATGTATTAAAGTCTAGATGCTTTTATCCTTATCCCCTCCTCTTTGCAAACGTTATGTGTATGTCATCGGCTACAGATAATGGTGTACTTAAAACAGTGAAAAAATTAACTGTCATGCAGCAAGCTGTCATACATATGCTTAAAAAGAACTCTGTTTATGTATCAGCACTGCTAGAAGCCTGCTTCATGCATTGGACCAATTGCAGTCCAGGGAGGTCTCAGAATGAACGTCACAGTGAGGAGGAGTTCTGTGCAGCAAGCAGTGCATACCATACTGAACAAACTCAAAAGCTGCATCAATTTGGCCAAAAAGACACAGTTTTGCTTAAAAAAATTCATTGGAAGTACAAATATGAAGAGTAAGACGTTCAGCCCTGCTCAATAGTAGCACAGGCTGATGAGAAAATGTCCAAATTAATGAGTATTGCTTTTTTATTGCTTTATTATTACTTATTCTTTATTGCTTTTTTTTTTAAAAATAGATAGTTAACCCTTATATAGTGCAATACCAGTGAAGGAGAAGAGAGAGCCGTTTAGGTCACTGCCTGTAGTTTTCCAGGCCTCATAATCTAACCTTTTGTGATTTTATTGAATGTGTGTGTTTGTGTGTGTTCTGCAGGAGCTCCGTGAACGTGTGTTGAGGGGTAAATATCGGATTCCCTTCTACATGTCTACTGACTGTGAGAATCTTCTCAAGCGCTTCTTGGTGCTCAACCCCGCCAAGAGAGGAACACTAGAGGTTGGTCTCTTTATTCCATTTAGTCTCTCCACCCTCACCATCGTTCATTTGACAGATAATCGCCAGCCTGTGTCCCTTCTTTCTGTCTCTTCTCCATCTTTTCCATTCGTGACCCATTAGTGCTCCTTTCTGTTGCTCGTTTTAACCATGGCCACTATCTTATCTCTCTTCTCTGGCTGATGTAGTCTCTACGCACTCCATTGCTGTTCCCATGAAAAGATGAATAATGCAGTTGGAGAGTTGTTGCTGCTAAATACATGCTTCTTGAATGCTCAATGGAAAAGGGCGGGGGGGGAAGGACAGAAAGCTTGCTCTGCAGCTTAGTGTTTTTGAAATTACATCTACCTGTCAACCATTATATTTAAGAAGGAGGATTGGATTCGGGTTTTGCTGAAATGCATTTTCCCTTTTTGCTTATCTTGTGTCCTGTGTCCTAATTGCTGACCTATAGTATGTTCTAACAATGAGCGTGTTACTATTTCCAAGCACTCCTTTATATTTATTTGGTCTTTCATGTTCAGGAATGGAATGGAGTTAAGTCTTTGTTTTTGTAGTGAGTAAATGGTGAGCTCTCTATATAAAATGTAGAATAATGCAAAAATTGTGACTCTTTGCTCTGTTTCAGCAAATCATGAAGGACCGCTGGATTAATGCAGGCTCAGAGGAGGATGAGCTCAAACCTTACACTGAGCCAGAGACTGACATCTCTGACCAAAAGAGAATAGGTATGCAAGGAACATTGCTGCTGCCTCATGAGTGCAGGGACTTATGTGGAAAGGTCATATAGGTTTCTCCCCTGTAAGAAACATGAGCCTTTAATGAATAAAATACATGCAATATAGATATAGAGAAATGCATATATCTATATGAATGTGTGTATTTTTCCTTTTTTTCTATGCTTCTATAATTGAGTATTGCAATTTTGCATTGATTAATGCCCAGACATAACAGCTTTTTTCTATTTTATTTTATTATTTTTTGTTTTATATTTTTTATTTTTCTTCATGGAAATAAGGCACCCTAACGAGTGAGAGTGAGAGTGAGTGAGAGTGAGTCTCTGCAGTGTAAAGTGGTGTGTTACATAATTCACAGCAGCTGAACATCTCCCCTCCCTGACTCCCCCCATTCTGGCACATGTCTGTGAGGAACTCCCCATGTACCTCCAGTTAGTGGGAGCTCAGTGTAGAGCACATGGTGGCTTTATGTAGTGCAGCATACACTAGAATCTAGAGCAGATAGGATGGTTCCTGGTCCTTAAAACACAGTTTACTGGTCCTTATCAGTCCACCGCTTTGTAGGAAGGTAGGTGCCGCTGCCTGTGTAGCCATATACATACACCCATTCAGTGTTCCACTTGCTCTCTCAGCTGGGTCTTTCCTCCTAGCTTCCCCAGCAACTGCAGCTGTAGATATACCCATCTCCTGAGGGATGGAAAAAAAGTGGTAGGTAGTAGTAGGCTGGTAAAGAAAAGTACAAAGTGTGTTCCAGAGATAGTGCCCAGTTTGAAGTGCTTCTCTTGAAGGAGACACATCTGTACATGGACTGGAGATGCCTTTCTGCGTCTTCAGTCCAGTAGCTTTCTGCACTATGACAGTGTTACACTCCTACATGTGACTACCCAGGAAAAGCTTTCAAAGACATGTGCTCATGAGTATATACTTTAAATAGTTCTATCCTTTGAGTTTAAGCTCAGCTTATTTCATATCCCTCATGCTCTTCTATTTAATATTTTATAGAAGGACATTTTTGTTTATGCTTTATTCTGTAAACATTCTGATTTATATATTGGTTACTCTGCAGATGTGATGGTCGGTATGGGCTACTCTAGGGACGAGATCCAGGAGTCTTTGTCCAAGATGAAATATGATGAGATCACAGCCACCTACTTGCTTCTGGGTAGGAAGGCCAATGAGGTGAGGATCTGCTCAGCACAGATTATACTACAGAACAAATCAGAACTCAAACTGTGTAAGTGATGGGGAGTGCATTTCACAGTTAACTGTAAGGGGTTTGTTCCTGGGATTTGTGTAGGAGGTGAGTGACTCCAGCTCCAACAGTAATCTCTCCTTGGCGAAGAACAGACCCACCAGTGAGATGAATGGCCAATCACCAGCTCACCTGAAGGTCCAGAGAAGTGTCTCGTCCAATCAGAAAACCAGACGCTACAGTGACCAAGGTGATGCTCAGCATTTTATTTCCCTTCATTTTAAACTTCATTAACCAAAGTGTGAAACACAAGACCCACGGGCCAAGTCAGGCTTGTGGCACAATGCTACGGCCCACAAATTAATTACATTTTCTGTTATTATTAGACTGTTTCACCTCGAGATGCACTAAAGTCCCCAGCATGCACTGCAACTTAGTGTGACATTGCCATCTGTGAATTTCAACATTTTAAATTAACAGAATGGGATTAATAAATCACAGAGAAATAATCAATTGAGTACACAAAATATTCTACAACCAAAGGTGAAATCTGTCCCATTATTATCATGCCCATGCATTTGAACTGACTAACAGCTTTGGGGCAGTGGACAGTATGAAGTTACACCAAAGTAAACCTTCTCTTTTCCTTTTTCCTGTCTGCCTCTCGGTGGTGTAGCTAACTCAGGGTTGAATAATGTTAAGAGGGCCGTCCCAGGCACAGCAGATGGTGATGTCAAGCAGGACGGAGGGGTGGCAGGACGTAAGGCTCCATCACACAGCCCCCCCAGCCCACTATTGGGCAATGCCAACAACCCCAACAAAGCGGACATACCTGAGCGCAAAACTGGCACCTCTGTCACTCCCAATGTAAGTGTGTGTTGATGTGTGTGTCTGCCTGCCTCCAACTGGGTATTATCTTTTAGAATGAATAGCAATGCACTTACCCTAATGCAGTTTTTTGATGCTTCATATTATCTGTTGCTTGCTTGCTGCTGAGGAGAGATGTTTTATTTTTTCGTAGAATAACTCTGGATCTGCGGGAATGTCCCGGAGAAACACGTATGTGTGCAGTGATAGGAACAACACAGAGCGCCTTTCTGTTATTCCCAATGGGAAGGAGAACAGGTAGAGTAAGAATTAAGTCTCTTCTTGTAGGCCAGAAATATTTTGCAATGTTGCATAAGATTTCTTTAAATATGCATGTCTCTGCATTATGATGTTGTGAATATTAGAAGAAGAATGTGTGCGTGACTGTCTCTGACTTCCCCTCACCCCCACTCGTCTTTCTGCAGCGTGACTTTGTCTCCTGACCAGCGGAACCCTGGTGCCTCCACTCATAGCATCAGCAATGCTGCCACAACTGATAAACTACGCTTCCCACGAGGCACTGCAAGCCGCAGTACCTTCCACGGGCAACTGAGGGAGCGTCGTACTGCAACATACAATGGCCCGCCAGCCTCACCCACGCAGCCCCGCAGCCGTGGCAATGCCAACAATCTGCTCACCAAGCTGACCTCCAAACTTACACGCAGGTAAACACTCCCACACACAATCCTCCCACAACATTAACAACTTCAAAATTAAAGCACTCATGCTTTATTTAACAAAAAAGTAAAACACAAAATACAACACGTTAGCACAGGAAAATCAATGGAAACATTTTCCCTCTTTTGTTTTTTACTAATTCAAAATTCATCATTCTGAATTCATCACTCGTAGTGCAAGTTCAGTAGCAAATCGTCTTCTCATGACATCCATCTGTGTAATGTTTCCACTTTCCTTTTGTTTTGTCATCTTTTTGTGTTATAGAAATATGTCATTCAGGTTTTCCAAAAGGTAGGATTTCAAGTATATTGGGGCAATTAATCAACTAAAAAGAGTTGAAATACTAACACTTAGTGCTTAGTATTTTTCTTTGATTGCTGTGATTGTGTTCATTTATCTTGTGGTGTTTGATTAAGCATGCCTTACAGCTTTATCTGCATGCTGTCACTAGCCAAAATCAGTCTGCCGCTACTGATTGCAACTAATCAAGGTGATCTGCTCGATGGGGCCTAGCTGGTGTATTCGGCTCATATTTGTAGAGACCTAAAGTTTGGATCTTGCGCTTGTAATATTTTCCATTTTTCTGCAAACTCATGTACAGATATGAGTTGCCACATGAAATCATAATGGGTTTTGGTCAAATTGCAATCTTCCAAGTCATTGAGACATTATTTGCTGCTAGTTAACCAGTAAAAAGTTGTGATTGGACTAGACTCAGTGATTTTCCACTGTCGTGATAAGAATACATTTAGGGTCAAGTTAGTTAATTAGGTTAATTAGTGTCATTTGAAAGCATATTAAATTATTTTATGCATATAGAGGCGATAGGTCACAGAAGTAATAAAATAGGTACACAAAATGGTCACCTTTATTTTCAGCTCACTTGTGTATGACGTTTTGCAGTGAAAACTGCCAAAGCTAACATTTGTTACACAGGCTTGACGAGGGAGATGAGGAGAGATAAAAGAAAGTGTGGAATTCCTTTTAAAAGAAGGAATGAAGTTAACCGAGATAAAGTGTACAGTGGCTGAATGCGAACGGTCTGTGTGATCTTGTAGAATATTGAGTACACTGCCATCTAGTGGTCAAAGCCCAGAGGAAGCCGCCTCTCTTTCTGGGACATTTGTGGCTTCATCTCTCATTCCATCTTCGCCCATATTCCTTTCTTGTCATCCACTTTTATCTCATATAGCAGTTGTTTGTTGTTTTTTCATGATTGCTTTGTATGATTTTTTTTTTTTTTTTTTTTTTTTTTTTTTTATAAATAAGAACAGGATGAAAGTTGAGTACACATGCACTCACACCAGATCTACATTTCTGAATACATTGTCAGGTATACTCTGTTGGCACATCCTAATATATGGGTGTCCACAAGAAGGACTCGTACAGTCTTGGTGGTCTTATCAGACTGATTTGTATAGCACCGTCTACCTGTTCTTCTTATGTTTCCCACTTTAACGTTTAGGTATCACAGTTACATACGCTCTTTTCTCTATATGCCTACAAAATGTTCTTCTTTGCTGATTCTACTCTGTTTCAACCTACCCCTCTTTATCCTTTCTGTCTTTCCCTCTTTCTGCTTTCCTCCTTCTTTTCTTTCACTTCTTTTTCTCTTACACCTTTTCCCTCGCTATCTTTTCATCTTTTTCTCCTTCTCTCCGGTGTTCTCCATCAGGGTCACTTTTGACCCGAACAAGCGGCAGTCTGCCGTCAAATCAGGGCCGGGGGCCCCTTCTGGTCCCCCCACCCTCTCAGCCCCCTCCAACCCTGCGCCAAAGACTCTTAGTAAGTCTGTGCTCTTCTCCTCTACTCTCTCCCTCCCTCCGAGCCATGCTCTTCCTCATCCTTCACCTTCTGGCAACATGCGACTCTGCAAAGGCCTCCTCTGAATTGCATCTCATTCCTTTTTTTAAAGCCGTTTTACTATCATTAAACTCCATCTTTTTTGCAGATTCAGGAGCAGTGGCTATAGGGAGTTGTAGGAATGCGCAGATGGAGAGTGTCTAGAGTAAGGGCTTATTAAAATGTACACATAACGACACAGGTGTATCTTTAGGAGAGAAAAGAAATTGTCTGTGTTTGTGAGTATTTGTGTCGTTATGTGCTGTATGCGCACTTAGATTGAGTGTGTGTGCGAGCGAGAGAAGGTTTGTATGGAAGGGCTGTTTTATTTTGGCACATCTCAGTAGAGCATTCTGTCCTACACATTCTCCCGCATGAGCACAGTCTACGTACAGACGTGGCTTACATGTAAATCTTTGCATCCAGTGTGGGTTCACAAATAGCATATGTAGGAGACTCAGCAGGGCTCTGAACCGTTCAAGGAACAAAAACAAAGCCAGAAATTAAACGGGTTCACTTGAAACAAAAAAGGAAAAAGCTGTTCCAGAACAGAAACCATAAAGTCACAATAGAAGTCAGCTTTATTGTTGTTTCTTCTTATAACAAATGTGTTGAGAGAGCAACACAAAGTAGTTTATCCAGGACAGTGCTACAATTAAACATAAAATATCAGCAGATGATAAATACAAACTTGTCAAACACTTTTCAATAAAATCATCTGTACAATATACAGTAGCTATAAAACTACACGATTAAGCACAGGACAGTGGAGGCTAGAAATGTAATAAGGGATGGGGCAGACCAGCTGTTGGTCCAGAGCAGTAATAATAGTTGTGCATGTTAATTTAAAATTTTTGTTAATGCTTAATAACGCTTACCTAATAGGATTAGTGTATTTTGTGCATTTATGTATTTAATGTGTTTGTTTAGTGTATTAATGTTTTATGTGTTTGCATTTACACAGTGTATTTATGTTTTACCTCTTCCATAAGTCTTTAGATGAAAAATCAAGGTCAGTTGGCTATAAAGGTTTTCTCAATGTAAAACGTGATTATAATCATTACATAATTATCTGAATCAGGCGTTTCAGACTGGTTTCCTTCTGGGCCACAGCTCTGCAGAGATTAATGGTTTTCCTATTGTGACTCAAATATAATTCATGAAAGCCGTACTCATTAGCTATTGAATTAAGACTGCAGTTCTGTGACCCACGAGGACTGGAGTTTGACATGTGCATTAATGTGTGCATGAAACAGATAATTAAGCCTGTTTGTTGCCCTGCCTTCTTTATTTATATGTAAATAATAATATTAGTTATATAATAGGAACAAAAATAACTGTTCTAATTGTTTTCTAACCAGTTTAGGGATATCATGTTGGTGTTGGAACACAAGAAAACATTCTACTCAATTTTTCCGTTTCTGAGCCCTGCTCCTCTCACCTTTTAGAGCGGACACTCTACCCATTAACCTAATGCAAAAGCATGGCAGCTCAGCTGACCCTGAGGTCAACAAAGACTTCATCAGAGAATTTTAGTACTATTTAACTTAATGCTCCTGTATGTTTCAGTTCATTTGTGTATGGCCACCTTACACAACCTCACACAAGACTGCTGAGTGACATTTTAGTTTGCTGCCCAGTTCTCTTTCTCTCATCTCATTCCCTATTTCTCTTGTTTCCTGTTTCCTGCCCTAACTGATGCTTTCTTACTGACTAAATGTGCTGTCCTTCCTCTCTTCTTCCTTTCTGTTTTATAATCAAATATAATAGAGTCTCAACCGAGTTTGAGAGAAGCAGGAGATTTGAGGGCACAAGGTGAGGAGTTCCTGAAATCCTTTTCTCTCACTCCACTACTTTAGAGAGTATTTAATCTCTCAATATCTCTATGTCTGGGTCTGACCTGATACATTATAGTACATTGTTAAAGCCTCTGCTTCAGGAATCATAGGTGTAGCCTGTGATATACTTAAGTAAAAGATACTGTAATCTGTTACTCACCGTGGCATATGAAATTAAATGTAGCATGATGTTACTGTTGTATTGTGACGTGAATGATTTTTTTTTTTGGTACATACTGCGTTCAACACTGCATGTTGACTGCTGTCGGTGGCATACCTGCATATTTTGTTCCATGCACCCCGCCACCCCTCCTGTCTCTTTTATTTATCGTATACTCTGATCATAGTTAGTTAGCCTGCATGGTTAAGTATGCTGGAATGTTTGTATTTTGGTTATTCCATTTGTTCCTGTAATTTTCTATCACCCCTATCTAAAATTTAGCACTCTTACACAGGCCGTTGTTTTCTTCTTCATTTTCTGTATTTCTCTGTATTCTCTCTCCTTCACTCAGTCGCCATGTACCTGGGGATCAGCAAAAAGATGAAGGGAAAGATGGAAAAGACGGGAAGCCCCGCTCTCTCCGTTTCACCTGGAGTATGAACACCACCAGCACCATGGAGCCGGCCGCCATCATGAACGAAATCCGCAAAGTTCTGGACGCCAACAACTGCGACTACGAGCAGCGCGAACACTTCCTGCTGCTTTGCGTCCATGGCGACGGCCGTGCTGACAGCCTTGTCCAATGGGAGATGGAGGTTTGCAAACTGCCCCGCCTCTCACTCAACGGTGTTCGCTTTAAAAGGATATCGGGGACATCCATCGCTTTTAAGAACATTGCTTCCAAAGTTGCCAGTGAACTCAAGCTATGAATATAATCTATGTAGAGGAATATATGAAAGTGTTAAAATCCTATATAGAGAAATTAATTAAGCAGTACAATCACAAACGTAGCAGTTTCCAAATGTTTTTTTTAAACCACTTACCATATATATTTAAAATAATGTATAGACTTTAACATTGCTTAAAGCAATAATTTCTTATGTGTCAAATATATTGTTAAAAGTTGCTAAACACTGTAAAAGAGAACCGGTTTAAACCTTTTGGTTAAGATTGTATACTCCATGACATGCTCTGAGTATCCAAAAAAAAAAAAAAAAAAGAGTGGAAAATTGTCAAGATATGGCCTAAAAATACAGTATCCAAGATCATTTTGAAGTGGAGATTGCTTTTCTTTTCTTTCTTCCTCTTCAGACAGTGTTATATGTAGGTATTTGGTGTCTTGAGCAGCCCGTATGTAAAGGGTATGAGTAAAATCCCTGAAGGAAAAAAAAATTGCTTTTAAATCGCATACAAGTATTTTGGATCTCTGTTGCTCTGCACCTCAGTCTAGTTTCTTTTGTCATTGAAAGTGCTTGTTCTTGACACATGCTGCACCCAGCTCAGTTTCACTGTGTGAATGTAATGAGGCATTGCTGAAGGACAGAAGTTCTTTTATTTATTTCTTTTTATGCCCACCACTCGTATTTGTGTATATAATGTACCTTGTTTTACAACTATTATACATTGTCTTACTCTTGCTTTTCAAGTTCTAATATTTTCAGGGCTACTTGTAAATGGTCACTGATCAGATTCAATATTAAAATAGCTATACTTGACTGTACTTGCAGACTCATAAGATTTGGTTGGTCAACTCTGTACTCATTCATAATCTCTATCCATCTGTCAATAACAACTCCATCTCCTGCAGTCCACATGGGTCAAAGCACTGCAGACTTCAGCACACTAGCTCATTAAAACACACCTGATTCAGCTCATCAGCCAATTGGCAAGGCTTTCATGAACTGAATTCAGAGTAGTAGATGAGGGTAGACGCAAATCTCAGCAGCACTTTGGCCCAGAAGGTCCTTAGTTTGACATGCCTGCTCTAGACAAAAGGTGCTTGTATAGATGCTTTTGAAATATGTTGGCAACGAAGTTATTGAAGGATAAATAACTAATGGCTATATACTGTAAATGTCTGTAGGTATTTTGTAAGTTTAGTTACCAATTGTCTGCCTCAAGATGTGATCACTTCTCAAATGCAAGGTATTAGTTCTTAACTTCATGCACTCATTTTAGAAACTTGGACAGCAGTTTCACCACCCTGGTCCTGGAGGCCCACTGCCCTGCACCGTTTTCCCTGCTTCCAATACCCCTGATCAAACTTATCAGCCCATAAGCAGCCCATTGAGTTAAAGTGGTTGTGTTAAAGCACTATAATGTTTGGGGTAGTGGGCCTTTATGACCAAGGTTGAGAAACACTAAGTAATGTTAAATGTGTCCAATGATGTACTTTTACTTATTACATAGCTTCTTACTAAATACTATACTAAATTATAAAATTGCAAAGTTGCTCAGTACTCTTGTACTGTTCCCAAGCTGAGCATTGGCTGCCAGCAAAACAACAAGATTCCCTTCAAGGTCTATGAAGTATAACAGTGTCAGTTTTCATTTTTGACTTTATTTCACCGTTATAGTTCCATAACTTTTGCTTAAAAAGCTATTTATGGATGAGGCAGGTTTACTGAAGAGACAGACAGAAAACAGATCTATAAGGGCCCCAACAGTGTTTAATGCTCTACTTAGGTCATCATAACGAAAGACATCCAATGTGTGATGCAGAGGGAAAACATGGCTTAAATACAACATGCATTCATGGATGGAGTAAAGATACATTCATTCTTAAGGTAGGATTGGAGTGTGGGGAGGAGATGGGAAAATCTGGAATTTTAGGGAAGTGAGGTAGAGGGGTGGTTTGGCTGGGTTCACTTTTGGGCAGGTATGAGGTCATCAATGGACTGGCCTTTTTCCAATCGCTTCTCCATCTCTATCAGCAGTTTGACTCCATCTACAACCATCTGAACAAGCGCCACTTCTGAGAACCCCAGCCGGTCAGCATTAGAGATATCAAATACACCACCCACTGCAGCAGTATCCACACCACCTGAAAACAAACAGCCATTATTACCACAGCTATCAGTTTTACCAACAACCTACAGGTGGCAGCACTGTATGCATCAGCCAAGCAGATCATATCTAGTAATGCATCTGGCAATTAGCCGTTGCACAGAGCCTGTTACCTGTTCCACGTTTTTGCAGTCGTAGTCTCTTGAGGATCTCCTCAAACTTGCTGTGCTTGCTCATGTTGGGGAGTTTGACGTGCACTCCCCCACGCAGTCCTGTTCCCAGGTTAGATGGGCATGTGAGGACATAGCCAAGGTGCTCATTCCACATAAATGCATGTCCCTTGTTTTTAAACAGCTCCTCGATCTGAAAGAAGAATTTTTTTTTTTTAATTCTGGGATTGGATCCTGCATAGCCTGTATAATAAATAACTTTCTATGGAGCAGCTTGCCTTGGTAAGGCCTGTACAGAAACGGGTGAAGACTTCCTTCATGTTGCCACCTTTCTGCATTGAGATGACACGCAAGTGATCCTCCTCATTCACCCACACCAGAAATGTCTTGTTGTCGTTGTGCCTAACAAACAGTGCAAGAATGTAAGTTCTAATACAATCCTAAATTACACTACAAGTGCTCTGGGACTAAAATAAGGTTTCCTGTGCAAGCTACTCATAAGAAATTTTAAAATAAAAATAGTTTGTTCATATAACATCCACCTGTTTTAGCATTATCATACCAGTGCTCAATTCTAAAATCACCAAGAATGGCACTCAACATTACTACTCGTCAGGCAGGACGAGGGCTACACACTGCTACTTCTTGTGACTACTGGCAAAACAGGACCTGAACACAACTGCAAGTTTTTACTGGGAGTGCCCGTAGGGATTCCTCATCTCATACTTTGAAAAAAATGTCCAAATGTCACATCTGAAAGTTTTAAATGTAACTTATTTTATGGTAAAGTATGTACTATACTTCTCTCTTCCATGGGAATCATGAAAGCTCAACAGCATGTAAAGAGTATTTTGTGGATCTTCTTACCAGATGCCCCTAGCATCGGGCCAATCACGGGCCATCCCAGAGGCCAGCAGCAGAGGAGACACAGGTTTGTCAAACAGGAAGTGATCATCAATGAGCTGCTGTTGCTCTGCTTCAGTCATATTCTTCAGAGCGTAGTACTTGCCTTTCAGATCTCCACTTAGGGCACCCAAAGCTGAAAAAGGCAGAAGGGAATTTAATTTCATGCTGAAAAAATGCTTGATTAGAATTAATATAAAACTCAATGTCTTGGTCCTGCACATGTAGTGAGCCAAACTTACCATTACATTCATGGAAACACCAACAACATTTACTGATAATTGATTATGCAGTTTATTACAGTTAATTTTGTTTTATGCAGTCAGTTATGTACTTTTGTTTTCATCTGTTCTGGGTGGCCCCTCAACTGCAGTGACCATTATTTTATTTATTTATTTTTATTTTTTTGAAAAGGTAAAACATTCCATTTCAATGTAATTTAAGTTCTCTGCAACACATCAGGAAACGGTCCAAAGAAAGTTCAGTTTGACCACAGGTCTGTGCCCAAACTCAAGCTGTTCCACCATAAAATCACAATATAAAACATGCAGGGAAAACATTACAGTATAGCCAAAATTTGGCTGGCTGATGTTTGACCAGAATAAGATTGTATTCCAACACACCCATGAGAACTGAAAAGAATCCCATAAACATCATAAGCCCTACACTTTCAATGTTTATGTGCCACAGATGCACATTATCTACAGAACTGCATAAAAATGAAAGCAGAATCACCAACCTGAAACTATTACAATTTATTGTGGCCACTTAAATCAACACTAGCTTTATGAAGTTTGAAACTAGCTTTATGAAGTTTTGGCAAACACCACTAGAGGGAGCCACATAACCAGGTCTGCCTTTCTCCATACTAGCCACTGTGCGGCATCCCAGAACTGTACCTTCCACAGAGAGTTTTTCAATGGCTCTCCTCTCTCCACGACTGCAGTGTGGCGGCAGGCTAAATCCACGTACGCTCCTGCCAGTTCGCACACGAGAGCTGAGCACATAGTTGGGGTCCAGATCGTCCCCACCCTTCAGAGAAAGAAAGTATAAATAAGAACCTACTTTTACTTCATCATGAAGCAATCACCTAATGAAAATAAATAAGCCTAGACTCAAGAGAATCTTAGTAACTGTACACATTGCAGAAGCAGATCATATACAACTCTACCTTAAGGTTGCCTGGGTTCAGGTCAGTTTTGTGTTTGTCTGTGGGCTTGTAACCTCCATGTCTGTCCTCAATGACCGGGTCCAGCAGCTCCTTAAACACTTCATACGTCTCCTCATCTCCAGCCACACAGCCCACCGTCATAATAAAGGGGTGGCCTAGGATGTCAACACAGAATTGTGTAGGTGTGCAAACAAAGAAAAGGCCTTACAAGAAACCAACTTTATACAATAAACACATAATTAAGAAATCTGGTCCAAAAGGTTTTCCGGTCAAAGATGAACATTAATTGTGGAGTACATTTCACAGAAAAGCTCTACAGCAATAAAAATTGCACTGGGGCTTAAACTGCATGGCCCACAGCGTGAACTAATCTGACCCCTGTAAGCTTGAGTGTGTTCTTTTACCAGGATCATCTACTCCAGTTTAAATGACATTATCTATGGTGAACCCGCTGGAAGTGGTGCGCTCACGGAGCTTCTTGTCCAAGGTTCTGACTCTGGAGATGTACATATGGTTGTGGTGCTGACTGAGGTCTGGGTACTCATCCTCAGCAGCGAGTTGCTTGATGCTCAGAGTGGTCATTTTATCGTTGCTACACAAATACAATAACAGAACACTTTCTACAGGGAGAGCAAAAGGCATCCCTCAATTACATAAGCTTAATTTCTTATTCTGTGGCTGTTAGAACAATAGTAAATACCTTGCCTCTCTATGCTAACACATAATTCAGCAAGGTCACTGTACAGCTCATAATTCAATAAAAGTTTCTTGGAGACAGATTTCCAGACAGATCAATACTACTCCTAATTCAAATTACTGTCAGCTTAGACTCTCCACTAAATAGGCACTTTAGTAGGACGAACCTTATTTCTGTTAGCAAAAACACTTTGAAGCATGTTCGCACTGGATACCTCTAATTAAGGTTAGATTCAGGATGTAGGTTATTGGTGTTCATCACTAATAGTGACGTAATCTTAGGAGTTCCGTTTGGGGTTAATGCTGTAGTTAAGTTTGACCTGACAGCAACAGTGATACTTTAAAATATTTTCTTATATAGGTAAAAAGGGAATCCTCTGTGATTTAAGTAGTGAAAATAGATCAGAAACAGATTGGAAAGCGTTTACATTAGCATAAAATAAACTGCCACTGTTTAACGGATGAAATAATTTCATGACCTGCCATTCCAGAGCATTGGTTCTGCCTTATGTGCTTGTCTGTCCTTGTGTGTGAAAGGCAAAAGGAGAAATAAGTAGTCCCAAAAAAGGAAACGTTAGAACTGGTGGTCCACCTCCCACGATGGGCTGCGGCCACCACCGCATGCAACCAGACTAAACAGTATGTCAACGGTAGCACATCATTAGAATTCCATGTATTAGTGTAGTATGATGGTATGTGGCTTTGGACGCAGCTATGGCTCCGTGTGTGCGGTGACTTTACCTGGGTTATCTACCCCGGTCTGAATCACATCATCCAACGTAAAGCCGCTGGGTGTCTGCTTGCCGCGCAGCCGCTCGTACATGGCCTGAGTCAGCACCTTGGCCATATGGTTGTTGTGCTTGCTGAGGTCCGGGTATTCCGCCTCGGCCGAGTACTTCATCTTCAGCTGGTTGTGAGAGTTTCCGAAAGGCATGGTCGATGCTAACTGAACGCGTCGTGGATGGGACAGAAAATAATGCCAGTTACAGCAGAAGCTGGTCCGTACACGCTCAGCCTTGAAATAATCCGCACAACGACTTGGTTTTGTTGAGAACCCGATTTTGTCTACACGTTTGCTACTAAAGACCCTCCATACGTAACGTGAGTATATAGTCTTCATTTGCTAAACCAGGGAAAACGCGCCAGTATAAATCCCCAAGCACAGAGGCAACGGAAGGCGGAGGAACATAGTGGATGCACATCGACTGACCAACTGACTAAAAGCAATGTGTTAACGTAGGCTCCGACACAGAAATTAACTCCAAAAACGACTAACTGATGTAAGAATAATACAATTAAATTCACAAACTCGGCCAAAAAAAAAAAAGTCCGTGCTTACAACTCCACAAATTGTCAAATAATAAAACAAACATTCTGATTATGAGCTGATACCTGGGTAGAGTACTTCATTGTGCGCACACGAATAACATACTACAACAAAAAAACAGGTTCTCTCCAAAACCAAGTCACTTTCCATTTTTGTTTAAGAAAGTTTAATTGTATCTCCTTCTCGAGCCATCATCTTGTAAATTGTCTACAGACTTGTGATTTAGCGGTTGACGCCTTTAATTAGCGTTATCTTTGTGGAAAAAACACTCAGTCTTACCTGTGGACTACTACTACTAGATGAAGACGGGGCTGACACAAAGATCCCTATGTTTCCGGCTGGGGAGTGCGCGCTCCAAACTTACTCTCCTCTCCAGGGTTTGTCCCCTGATGGAGCATTAGCTTTATAGTACGCAAGTGCGGCTCCTATTGGCTACTATTTGTAGTCCATTTGTACGATTGGAAGAACTGCAAGAACTGAGGACACACCATTCACTGTAACACGGCATTTAGTAGAGTCTATAACATACTGTTATATATTTACACCATCCATGTGGGATTTCATCCCATTTAATTAGCGGCATAATATATGGACACCACTGCAGAGTAAGCTGTTCTGTTTTACACTTCTAAATAATCATTTTTAAATGTTAAAATCGGAACCTGTGCAGTTATGAATCACATATACGCCCAAATTTTCCTGAATTGCTTAAGACCTATTCGTTTTTTAACTAAACAGATCATTATAGCCTACTACAAATATGCTCTAAAGAAGAGGTGGGGGACTGAGCGCCGGGGTCCAGCACAGTGTACTGACTTTCCTGCTCTATCACACGTACTAAACCCCCGAGTTAACTGATGAGTCAAATGTGTTTGCACATGAAAATCACTAAAGACGGCAAAATATGCGGGAGCTGTCCTTTCTACATTGCGTCATTTGTCTGCGACACACAGTAAACCTTCAATAGGAACACAGATACTTCAACACATCTTTTGTCTATTGATTTGTTTTTCTGTTACTGCGTATTCGAATATTAGGGAATGTGCATAAACATACGTGAATATTCAATAATCGACCATAACCGCTACTGAGTCAGTTTTACACATTAAACGCCTCTACAAAATCTGCCTGAGTCAATCCGCATGATCTGTAGACTGGCAGCCGGTTGGGCATCGCGTATTAGGCAGTCACACACGTGTGGTCCTGTTTAGCTGAGCCACAAAGTAAAGCATAAGCCCTCTTGACAAAAGGTAAGCTTTTTGTTTGATCGTTTGTATGTAGCTACAGCCATAAGCTAAACTTGACACCTTGTATCTGAGACTAACATGCTAACCCTAAGTTAACATAAGATAACGTTAGCGTTAGCTGTTTAACTGAATGAATGGTGCCCTAAATTAGCTGCTTAGCTCGCTGGGGAGCCTCGTGCGAACATTTTGTTCCCCCGAAAAACATTTGAAACGGTCGTGTTTTTTTCCTGTAACGTTAGCTGATCTTGGTGTATTTTAATTCATTGACTGATGGGTTGTTTGACAAACCATTCAGTGCAGTCAGCTAACAACTAACTAGTTAGTTAGCTACATATTCGCCAGCTTCTTGTTCGATTTTTGCTGTTCCACATTAAATGCACGAGTTACAGAAGGAGCCTTAATTCAACTGTTGCAACATTTAAAGGTGGAAAGGGAAAATCAGAGCAAGAAGCTGGCGAATAGGAGCTGAACGTCAGCCTCGTCTGCAGCCAGTTATTGACAATAACCATATAACTAAGTTAGCTAACGACTTGGAAAGCAGGGTGATTCATTTGTGCTTGCTAGTCCACCACTTTAAATTCTTAATTCTTAACAGACTACAGCCTAGCTATGGTTTGCTAGCTATAGCACATCTAACGTCAAGTTGGCTAGGTTAGCTCTCTAGCTAGGTTAACCAAGCTAGTTAAGCTAAGTAACCGAACTAGTTAACTACTAACTTATGATGGTGTAATGGCTAATACTGTAATATAAATGTTTTACCAGTTCATATTTTAAAATAATGCTATAAAATAAATCTGAAAAATATTAAGAATTTTAAGTGGTGGACTAGCAAGCACAAATGAATCACCCTGCTTTCCAAGTCGTTAGCTAACTTAGTTATATGGTTAGGCTAGCCAGCATACAAATTTTAAAGAGATCAGTAGCTAGAAAGTCAACCTAGCTAGCTAGTTAACTTGCTTAGCTAACTAGGTTAACTAACTAATCCCTCCCGACCTTGCTGTTAACGTTAGCTAATAAGCAAGCTTGCTTGGCACTGATTAACCCTACAGTGCTAAACGTGGGTGTTACAGTGTCCTTGCTCAATTAAACGATGAAACAGCGTATTATGTTGTCTGTATTTGTAAATATTACTACTTTTTATATATATATATATATATATATATATATATATATATATATATATATATATATATATATATATATATATTTGTTCACTTATAACATTAACACTTACATGCTATCCATTTTGACCAGGACTTTGAGTGAAACTCGGTGCAGGATCGCAGGCGTTAGCGTTGGCTAAACTAATAGAGGCTCGCTGGTCGGCTTGAAAGAAAAATAACGGTTTGGAACGTTACTGGCTTTCAAATAACAACAAATTCTGTGGCCACGCGAAACGTGACGTCCAGTGCGTGAATGTACCATAAAAGACAAACAAAATGGTTTTTGTAAAACGTTCAGATCCAGAAAGTGATGGCTGTCTGTAAAAGTGGGCAATTCAAAGAGCGTTTTGTACATTTTTCATGTTTTTTTTTTTAAACCTAAACTTTAAATAAGTTAA
Source organism: Pygocentrus nattereri (assembly GCF_015220715.1). Lineage (NCBI taxonomy): Eukaryota > Metazoa > Chordata > Actinopteri > Characiformes > Serrasalmidae > Pygocentrus > Pygocentrus nattereri. The sequence goes on along the minus strand of NC_051215.1, from coordinate 35,323,312 downwards.
CTTTTAAAATGTTAAAAAACTTAATGTCCAAACTTAAAGTACAAATATTGTGCTCTTATGCACTTCAAAATGATGGTTCTTCAAGGGTTCTTTAGTAAAGAAAATGGTTCTAAATAAACCCATAACACTCATAGAACCCTTTGCACGAAAGTGCTCTTTGCATTGTGAAAGCGTTCTTCAGATTGATTGGCGCTGTGTCTCATTTACAGGGCTGCAACCTTCTAAGGCCGCATACGCCATAAGCATCGATGGAGAATGTACTGAAAATAAAAACGGTTCTATAAAGCACGAAAAATGTTGACAAGATTGACATCGATATTACAAGAACCCTTTTCAAAAAGGTTCCATATAGAACCATTTTTAACACATTCTCCATCACTCTGAAAAACCTGTTCACGATGCAAAGGACCTTTTAGTCATGCCCAGGGTTCTTTGAGTGTTCAGTACCCTTGAAGAAGTATAATTTTTCAGTTTGTAATACGAAGGACACTGATCTTTGCCTAGACCTTTATCGGAAGCTGTCCTCCTACTCTCATCATGGATAATGTTTACACATAGAATATTGATGAGTGTTGTATTTCTCTTATTTACTCCATGAACAATTAATCAACTAATTAGTTGTTTTCCATTTGCTCTGACTGGGAAAGTTTTGATTTCTGATGTGCCAAATAGCCTAATCAAGCCTTCTTTCCCACAGCAAACTTTTTCCCTGTTCTGAAACTCATTACTAGTGTCTCATGAGTTTTGTGGAGTATTCCGAGTTCATTCAGGAAGGAGATGTGGTCATTATCTTCCTTGGTCATGACTCCATGATGCCTATCAAAGTGGAGGCTGGGGCCCAAACACAGACCCGATACGGAGCTATCCGCCATTCCAGTGACTTAATCGGGCGACGGTTTGGTTCTAAGGTGACCTGTAGTAAGGGAGGATGGGTGTATGTGCTGCACCCCACTCCAGAGCTATGGACTGTGAATCTGCCCCACCGAACACAGATTCTCTACACCACAGACATTGCCAACATCACATTGATGCTGGACCTCAAACCAGGCTCCATCGTCTGTGAATCGGGTGAGAAGAATGCTGCTGGATTACATTTTTTTTTTCATGAATTGTCATAAATAGTTTGTATGCTTAGCATTATGTAGTCAAACACAATTTCCGGAGCTGTGTCATGGTTTTCTAAGATAAAATGTGAAGTTTCTATGATATCCTCCAACATAATATCCTCCGTTTTTAAAGTAAATTCCATTGCATGCAGTGGATATACGGAAACTAAGATGTCATGAAAAACAAATCATTAGCATGTATCTGCTTCTCTGCCTGTAGTAGATTAGCCTCTTTCGTCTATGCAATGGCATAATTTTGCAGTGATAAAACGTAAACCTCTTGTCACAGTGTAAAAAGGATCTAACATTGGGATTAATGAACATATAACATTTCGTACATTTAGTCTGGTGCTTGTTTACATAGTTGCCTTTTGACTACCTGTTCTGAAAGTGACTTTGTGATTAAGCTGAGTAAATGTTGCTTATCAAAGTTTGTATGTAAGAGGGCAATGTTATGTCCTTCTGAGTGAGAGAGGGTCACCTTGTGGAGTTAAAACAGCCCGTTTCATTTACAGCCCAGTGTGATTTAATAGTTAAACTCGGTCATGGGGTTTTAGTAAAGTTGTAGTCGCTTGCCAATACATGGTTAATGCTAGTTGCGCCTTATTGGGGTGATAACAGGCCCTGTCACCATGAGTGACAGCACTTTTCTAACTTATTGGATAGAACCTCCAGGTAGCACATGTAGACTCTGCACTGGTCACATAGGGATGCATAGATGTTCGCTTATGTAATGGACACTCACACAGACTCTCTTGAATCTTGTGGAAAGGAGTGTTTGTTTATTTTTTCGTCTTTCCTCTCTGTGCCTGTCTGTGGTGTTTTTCCCTTTGCTCTGTTCAGCTCATTCACTGAGTGGGAGCCAGTCTTCCTCTCAATGGATCCATTTAATGGCTTCAGAGTACATACACACCCTTTCAGAGCTTAAGTGCTCCCTCATTACTAACTGCACTCAGCTGTGCATTTTTAAAAATCATTTCTGGAGCACAAAGTACAGTCATGTTTTTGATTTTGGTGGAGTGAGGTCAAAGCAGTCTAAACACATCTAAACCTTAAAACAATTAGTTATGTAACTTGTGGTTTGTGCTTTTTTTTTGTTCAGTTCTCTCTGGTGGAAAGCATTTCGTTGTGGTTAGTGTTAAATTAGGTGTAGTAGCAGTTCCCTTCAATTTTCCTCTTCCTTTTCTGTGCCTTTCCCCTTCCTCTTGTACTCTTAAGATATCTCGTCTCATGTCTCCCTCATTTTTTTGCTTGCTCTTCCCCTGAGCTCTTGATCCTGAGCTGTTTTCCTCTTGGATCTGAATACCGCCCAGTGGGCCAAACATTGACCCCATTGTTGCCATGAGAACAAAAGCTACGGTGGTGTACCACTGCAGGCAGAAGGAGGAGCTGGCGTGTACAGTTGTGTGTGTCTGTGTGTATGTGCGTGCATGTATGTGGGTGCTCACATGAAAGTTGTGTGTTTGTGTGTAGGTGGGATGCACCAAAGTATATATTTTCAGAATCACAGTATCAAAAATGTGTTCAATTTTTGATTAAAGCCATCTATTCTTGCACATGCAAACTGCGATCTGTCTAATTAGAAGGGAATAAACAGATTTTTTCATTAAGAGTGGTTTAATGTGAAATGCTCCATTCTAGAAAAGCTTACAAAATCAGAATTGTTCACAGTGGTGGTGATAACAACCAGACATCTGAGACATTTAATGCCTCTAAAAGTTCCCTCACAGACAGTGACTACATGATACGGTTATGAATACATGACCTGATGCCTTAGACATTGCTTACAGCGTTTTTGAGAGATGGTTTAATAGGGTGTTGTAAGGCAAAGTAGTACCCAACAAATGTATTTTTCAGATTTGCCACTATTTTATCTTGATCAGTTTTGCAAATAAAACCTGTTGGTTCGCAGGTGATTTTGGATAGTAAGTGAAATTGTTTGATTTGCATTCTAGTAGGGGCGCAACGATTATTCGACTTAGTCGACTAAAATCGGCGACCGAATTAGTTGGCAACTAATTTAGCAGTCGATTAGTTGATGCCATTACCCGTCTTTCTCGCATTCACTAGGAATGTTTTGACATTTGGCATTTGGCTCTAATCGACAACAGTTTTAGGATGTAGTTCTCCGTGAACGCTCAGGGTAGCTGGACAAAGGGTTACTGTTGAAATGAAGCATTTACAAAAAGTCGTTCACATTTAACTGTTCATAGAGAAGTTCGCCACAAACATTCGCCACTTTCCCATCCGCTTCGTCAGAGCACGTCTTTCTGCAGCGGGGAGTATCCGCTCTCAAACAAGAGCAAGACTTTCACAGGAACACGAAGAGATACTGACTTTCCTTCCGTTTCAATAAAGATCTGTGATTGTAAAATTTAGTTCCAGCTGAGTTTTGACAGACAGCAGAATGAACAGAGCACAGACTGCACTGATTAAATGAACTTTTAGATTTAAAATGTTTTTTATTTACCTGATTAAAGGAAAATGGATTTAATTTTGTTATATTTTCTTGCTGATACTTTGCACATCCTCGGTTTACACATTCTTGGTATATAGATACAGAAATATACTCTATTAGCAGTAACGTTCGTTAAAGCAGTAAATTCTTGAATGTTATTCATTTGTATTGTCTTCATTGTTAGTTAGCAAATGCATAAAACGACCTCAAGCTAAATTTACAAGCTAGTAGCTACATAAAGGTTATTTGGTAATGTAGCAATTCATAATCCGAATAATCGATTGTTTGTTTTAGTAATCGATCGATTATTCGACTATCAAATTACTCGTTTTTTGCAGCCCTACATTGTAGACATTGTGACCTCTGGTTCCTGTTACAACATTGTAAAGAAATTTGAGTCACTAAGTTTCATCTTATGGTAGACACAATAATAATGACTAATTTCTTGTAGTCATGCTCAATCAAATTACATTCTTTATTCACTGGTCTAGATTTTCCAGTATATATGTGCATTATCTGTTGATTTCAGCTTTCAGAGTCTTTTCAATGGTGTAACATTTAACTTTTTGGTATGTAAATGTATGTTTGAGACAGGTACAGGCAGTGGCTCACTGTCCCATGCTATTCTCCGCACCATTGCGCCCAGTGGTCATCTGCACACAGTGGAGTTCCACGCCCAGAGGGCTGAAAAGGCTGCTCAGGAGTTCAAGGAGCACAAGGTGGCCCATCTGGTAACTGTCCGAAACCAGGACGTGTGTAAAGAAGGTTTTGGTGTTGTGGGTGTGGCCGATGCAGTATTTCTGGACATCCCCTCACCATGGGAGGCTGTCACGCATGCCAAGAAAGCCTTCAAACGCAAGGGTGAGTCAGTGTGAGCGAAAAGGAGTACAGTTGAAGTTAATGTTCCTGCAGCATAACATGCTTGCTTTACTCATCCATCCCATTTTCCTATTTGTCACCATAAATCTGCTTTGCTTATTTCGTTACCATAGATCTGCCTTGCTCATTTCTGAGACAGAGAGATGCCTGACAGAGGCTTTCTTCTTTCTGGTCTCTTAGGACACAATTTTAGTAGAACACTAACTAGTGCTGTCAAAATTGAAAGTCTGTCTCTAATGGTCCAAAACTCATGTTACAATAACATTCATTCACATACTGTGTGAATGTGTTTAAGCGTAAGAGAGCTTGTATTTCCATAAATTTCTGTTATTATTGTCCTATTACTGAGGAGTTATTCAGCAATAACAGCCTTTCTCTGTCAATCATCTCCTCATAAGATTAGGTGGTAACATCTTAATGTTGGATTAATTCCATTCTCCATGGAATCACTGCTTCTGCCCAGTTGACAGAGCCACACACGAATGCTGAATGTAACATGTATAGAGTGCTACATATCATGCAGCAGTCATACAACTCAATATATAGGCCAAATATGTGCTATTCTTCCATTGAGATTTCTAAGACTGACACCACATTAGAATGTATAATGTTTCAAACTTGTGCCTGACGGATGAAATTTTGTGGCCAATACCAACAACATTTTGAAGGGGCAAAAATTCAGATAACTGATATTAGTCAGTTTAGTTTCATGTTGTACCACATGAACAGTCATATTTCTTAGTTAAAAATTAATGACTGATTTTTTTATTATATTACAATTTTATATATACAAATATCATATGTTATATATACGTTCACTAGGTTTCCCAGAACATTTTATGACTTGTTATTCTTCTGCTAGAAGCAACCTTTAGAACTGCAAAACAGATCCTGTTAACTGGTCAGACAAACATGGGGTACATGGTTGTGTGGGCAAAGTTATGCTGAAGGTCTTGTCATAACAACACTGTTTGTTGATTCGGTGGGTCACAGTTGAACAGTTGTCCGTAGAGTAAGTACCTGAGAAACATGCCTTTCTGTAGGTCTGAGCAGCTCTGTGCCCAGCAGGCAGGCCTGGGCTAGTCAGCAGCACAGCTGGGGGTCAGAGATTTGCGGTGTATGCTTTTTATTGGTGTGCTGGGAAATGGATTTTAAGAATAAATTAAAAATAAACCACTGGTTATTGATATTACTCAGGGCTTTCCAGAGGAATGAGATTGGGGCTATAGGGAAGCAGAATGTTGAAGCAGACACTGGTTATATCACTAGTCATGGAAAGATTCCAGTAAATAACAGGTTAAAGAAATTGACCATGAAAATTCTCACTTCTGTCCTATGTGACTCTTGAAATTAAATTGTCTCTGCTTATTGTTCTGACTCTCTTTCTCTCTCTCTCTCTCTCTCTCTCTCTCTCTCTCTCTCTCTCTCTCTCTCTCTCTCTCTCTCTCTCTCTCTCTCTCTCTCTGGTGCACGTAACACTACTGCTTTCTCTTGGCTTTCTCTTTTGACCATAAAGGGATAGGTTGTGAGGGAAGGGTTCCTTAAGCAGAGACTTAGAAAGACATTTATCTTTCTGTGCTATTCTCTCCCACACTCTCACATCTTCTGATGAACTCTTTGTCAGAAAAGCTAGTAAAAGAGCATCTTTGAACATTAAAGGGGAAAATCAGCAATTTTTCTAAATGTCTGTATATTGCATTGGTGTAAACAAGATGGAAACGGTTCATTTTAGAGGGACTTACAGACTCAAATTTCTTCATAGTGATGGTGATTAAAAATCAGGGGTTGTGGTGTCTGTAAAACAAATATAGCGATTTTATTTAATGTTTCATGCTATATTTCATGCTTTGTAAGTAATGGTAAAATTGTGGAAAGACTGGGAAAGCATGTTTTTTTAGGGGCCTAATTTCCCTTAAAACACATTCATTATCTTAAAAAAATCCACTTTGGGATAAAACCTTTTCTCAAAACTATTGACAAACATTGTTTCAGGGATCACAGTGTACTTGTAACCATTTCACATAATAACTCTCTGCATTACACAGCAACCCACTCTGAATGACTTTGTTTACACCATAACTGTTTAATTATGTAGGCGTTTTTCAAAATTGTGATAAGTGTGTGGACTTTTACATTCGCTTCATCTGTGATAAGGTTGAAGAGGTCATGTTGGCTCAGTACACTGCACACCTGTTGGGCTGCTCAAGTGTAGCTTTTTACATTTTACACTTGTAACCATTTCACATAATAACTCTCTGCATTACACAGCAACCCACTCTGAATGACTTTGTTTACACCATAACTGTTTAATTATGTAGGCGTTTTTCAAAATTGGTGGAATTCCTTTGGAAACAGTGTGTGCAGAGTGGTTGACAAAGCTTTGTGCTGCAGGTCAGATGCCCTTAGCTGTTCAAAGAAGAACGTATGACATAGATGCATCAGCCCTGCAAGCCCTCACTGTCCTGCCTACAGTAGTTTCAGCTGTTGTTTGGTGTACAGCTCACTTATGTTCAGTAGTTGGAGAGCATGGAGGATTCCTGCACTGGCAGAACTTTCCTCTCTCCCAGGATTCTGTTGCCAGGAAACCTGTTGGGCCTGGTTGCCAGGAGATCTTGAGTCTGTGTTTATGACAGCATTTGCAGGGAATGGCCTTATTTGTCAGTGGAATGTTTATCAGAGCATACTTTGACCTCCCTCTCTCTCTCTCGATCTCTCGCACTCTCCTCTGCTACTTTATTACTGGAGTACAATATTGCTCCTCATGCAGCTTTGAATGCTTATTAGTTCTGAGTGAGCATGGATTTCAAACATATTTTTGAGGGTTCATTTTGTCTCATCACTATTATGCCCCCTTTTATGAGTTGTAATGTTGTGCCTCTATGAAATCAACAAGGGACATTAGCGCACACTTTATCTTTGAAAAGCACAGACTGGTTAAATGGTCTCTTTCCTGCAGTGTGTGGACTTTTACATTCGCTTCATCTGTGATAAGGTTGAAGAGGTCATGTTGGCTCAGTACACTGCACACCTGTTGGGCTGCTCAAGTGTAGCTTTTTACATTTTTATCACTGGATTCTTTTTTTTTTTTTTTTTTTTTTAACGGATCTCCTCAACTGTTTTTGTTATGTATGTCTGCGTGCATGAAGAATATATAAATTTAAATATGCACTTGAATCTATTCTCAAGACTCCTGGCAGGTACAATAGTCAGTCTGTAGAGCAGGACAGGGTGATTATGGGTTAAGTACCTCTAAGGAAGACAGTAAGTCTAAACATGAAGCCAGGGATAAATGACCTGATGTCCCCCTTCTGTACCTCTCTTCAGCGTTTCTGTTGATCTGGTGTGTCCTTCAGTTACATGATTTAGATGTCAAATTTCAAATCTCAGTCTTTTGTTTTCTTCTTTTTAGATAAATGATTTTAATTAAGCTCTGGTGTTTGTAATCAGTTAAATAGTAGTTTTAGTCCACTATATCTCTGTGAATTAAAACCTCAAAATAACAAACATAGCCTTTTATTACGACAAGAGGCTTGTTGCTAAAAAAAAAAACTTGATTTTTATTTCTTTTCTTTTTCAATTTTTATTTTTTAACAGTATTAGGAGGATGGACAGTGCATTCAAGTACTTTAATACAAATAAACTAGCACAAGCCAGTGGCACTAAGTAAACTAAACAGGTATTATAACAGAGGAGACAGTTCAATTGTGGAAAAATGAATAGGAAACCTAATCACGCTCAGCATGGCATCTGTTTATGGGGAAAGTCCCACCCTTCAGTGTAAAGAACCGTTTGGCTTGCAGGTAAAGCCTCCAGTGGGGAAAAGCCCTCTCTTGTTGAAAATAAGAACAGCTTTTTGTGCATTATTTTTGCCAACTGCTATCTGATTGCTAATATTTTTTTGAACCGTTATTACAACTTTAAGGTTTATAGGTCTCTCTCATTCAAACAAATAGGAATCTGGTTTTGTAAAACTGGAAATAACATCCTGGGAACATTGCTAAGATCGCCGCAGAGTGGACGGACTTTCCTTAAAGGCTTTTGCTGAAATGCTCTTAAAATTAATAAAGTTAGCATTAACTGTCTACTTGCTAGTCATGTCTGTATTCTGATCATATCAGTGTTTTTAACATTAACAGTTTGTTAGGCCTTGTCTTGCATTGAACTTTTTTTCCCTACCCAGCAGTCTTGCTAGTTGCTTAATCTATCTATCTATAAACAGAACTCATGCTGTGTGATTTCTACACTTTTCAGGCAGGGAATGATGTTACAAGAGTGTTTCAGTAACTGCCTAAGCAATGACCAGCAAAAATTCACTTAGAGGATTTTGTGGTTATAACCCTAAGTAATGTTTAGTTGTATAGAATATATTCAAAACACAAAAAGTTTTCCTATTCAAAATAGTAAATTAGCTAGAGTGTTTATATTTGTCTAAATGATGAGTGGGTTGATGATGAAAGTTGTCATCTGTGTATGTTTTGCCTTGTTTATGTCAACTAATTGTTGCAGCACTGCTGTCCTTCAGGTGCTCATTAACAACTTTGTTAGCTCATGATGCATGTCGGTATGTATTTTTCTTAAAATCAGAAAAATAGTTATCCACTGGTTCCTTCTCTATTGCATACGTTTATCATTTGCTTTGTCAAGCAAAATGGGCATCTAGAAGCTTGCCTGGGGATTATGTGAAATGTTTGTTCTAGCCCTGATCTTGCCTCACTAGGCATCTTTATTTACATGTTGTTGCCAGTGGCCCTGCACAAAAAAGGAGTGATTGTGTGGTCCAGCTCAGGCATGTCGAACTGGGCACCTCTCAGGCCAAAGTGCTGCAGAGATTAGCATTTACCCTCAAAAGAGCTGATTTACAAAAGTTTTGACTTGGGGATTTCAAGAAGCCCTTTTACCCTTCAGCTTTTGAGCTGGATGAAAAGCTAATTAGGTGGCTTGATCCTGTTGAAAAGAAGAGGCCATCGTTGCATGTAAATACTCTTGAACTGTATCATTTGACTTGACTCAGACTAAAGGGGAATACTCAAACTCTGTTTGCTCAAGGAGCCTTGCATTTTGGCACAAATGTTACTGCAACCGAGAAGTTGCATCTAAAACTTGGTTTGACCCAGATCTGTTGAGGATGTTGGAAAAGTACCTCATTTGGGTTCCGTCCAGTGCGATAAGAGAATAACCTTGTGTAATTTGTATGTAAATAATTTGATCTTACTTGAGGGTAGCTTCAATGGGCCGAACATCCTTGTTCTCCAAAGGTCTTTATAAATCCTTCCGTCCTGTCTGTATTATGAAAAATTTAACTGGAAACAATCTTTGAAAGCATTTTTGGCAGTATGCCAGATCAGATGGACTGAGAGTCTTTCTTTGAGGTCTATTTTATAATTTTCTTTTAAATCTGTTTCTGTTCGCCTCTTTTGTCTGTGCAGGGGGCCGTCTGTGTTCATTCTCGCCATGTATAGAGCAAGTTCAGAGGACATGTGAGGCCCTGCTGGAGCAAGGTTTTGAGGAGATCTGCACTGTAGAGGTTCTGCAGAGGGTGCACGATGTCCGTTCCGTCACGCTGCACTTGCCGGACTTCGGCCCAGAGGATGGAGGAGCAGAGAGTGCCAAAATGGCCTCAGAGGAAGTCTTGCTTGCAGCAAACTCCAGCCACCCCTCAGTGACCTGCCGAACTGCCACGGCTCCTCGGGAGATGGCTGGGCACACAGGGTACCTCACATTCGCAACGAAACCACGGGGCTAGAGAACTGCAAGTGTTAATGAACATGATGTAGTGGCACTGTGTGGGTAAGTGTGGAATATGGACAGCAGCTCTGCGCTCATGTATTCTCATCGACTCCCATCATGCACATGAACTCACCTTTGGCGCTGCTTCCAGGCTGCCTGGTGATCTGTCATATTGCTTAAGTTAGAATACTGAGAAGGTTTTTATAATCAGAGTTGGGTAAACGCAGCTGTTTGCCAAGCAGGTGGATGAGGAGGTAGATAAGGCTTCAACGTTCTTTAACCTGCAGTCATTATTTTATTTCTTGACGAGCACAGCAATGTCTATATTTTGACAGTATTTTGTTACAATAAATTTAAATGAGAGAAAACATGTCCCTTTTGTCATTATTTACAGTTTTAATTGTGTACTGATCTTCAGATGGTTTTTTTTCCTTTCACTGTGCCTTTCAGCAGTGCCTCCTATGGTCGCTGTAGTATGTCAAAACACTTTAATCTTAATTTTGTAGTATGTCAAACATTTAATCTTAATTTCATTCCATTAGCCCTTCCATTAGCCCTTGAATGCTGGCAGACACTTTGGGTTTTGCACTTTTTTGCAAGAGAGAATTCTCTTGCAAACACTGTTTTGCTAGAACAAAGTGCTGCAGTCCTGTAAGTATCTCTTATCTACTGTTGTAAGCAACTTTTTCTCACCAACGCAACCCCACACCCATTTGTGTTGAAATGATTTGTGACTCTAGTTAAGCCTGTGCACCATAAAAGGTAGCGTTCCCTCTGCACTCTAATACGTAACAGCACAGATTATGTACACAGGTATCCATTGCTCATGCATGTGGTCCCTGCTTTGTCTTGTTATGCATGCAAGTTCATGATGCCAAAACAGCATTTATGGTTAAGCTCTCTGTTCCTGTTTGTGTTTATATGTTGGCAGAAGTGTATACTCATTTCTGAATGCCATTTGTATCATGTAAGGGTTGGAGAAATTCTGCAGTATTTTTACATATATGCACAGAAGGCCCCTTTCACATATATAGCAAATGTAATATAGCAAGGGCTGGTAAATGAGGGGCTGTTGAGCAGCTGATGTAACAGTTGGATTGGGGGAGGTGTTATTTTAAGCCTACTGTTTAAAGGAAAAGGGAAAGACTAAGGGATGTGAATAGAGCTGAGAGAGGCAGTCCACCTGTTTCTGTCCCCCCTCCACTCAGTCCTGAGGGTCTAAGCTGCAGCACAAGGAGCCAGAATATCTGGTCTTAGCCCCTGCAAATCCACACATACCTTAAGCAGCTTCCCTTCAGGACCTCAGCTCCTATACTGATGTGCCAAACTGTGTGGCTTGCTCCACTGGATGAACAGGCACGTGATTTGGTGAACTAAGAGAAAAGGTGTGTGACATGTTTGCATTAAGGGTAAAAAAGGCTCTTGAAAGTGCTTAATGGAACCTATGAGTGAACAACTACACAATCAATACACTATTATAAATGCAATACTGCTCCAGCTCCCAAATCACAGACTTTCCTGTTTTAGATTGTAAGCAAGGTTCATGAGGTGCTTCCTATGTATAGCTGGCTTATGATGTGCGCGGACTCCATACAGTGGACAGGAGTTTCTTAAGGCCAAAATTAGAACTGACTTATAAGTCCTCTCCTCCCTTCTTGTATTCTTTCTCACATTATGTGTCTTTTCATGTTTGGTTCCATTAAGGGTCTATATTGGTGCTGAGTGGGATGCCATTAAAGGTCTCGCTAGATCACCTTTAATTTTCTAAATCAAAACTGTCCTTTGATAAATGGATGTTAGTTGAAACTCTTCCTGGTGTCTGTTTTCTTTTATGGGTTGCAAGTAGTTTCCCTGATGAGGGCCGGTGTGGCTACAGACTTCCAATTTGCAATCAAGCAGGAGCACATCTCATAAAATATGACTGAAAGTTGGACTTTTGACATGGCTAACTGGCTAGTTTCTTAGTATTTTAATTTTAAACCCCAGGGAAAGCAGGTAATAGTGTGCAACCACTTCCTGAACAGCACGACACATTCACATGCATAAGGACATCCTAATTAAACTCTACTGAAATGTTAAACTCCCAATATTCAATTTATATCTGTTGCTTAGTCTAGGTTGTGAAGACGAACACTAGCGGAGCAGCAAGGCTACTAAGGAGTGGTGCTTAACATCTATGACCTTCAGTGCCTTTGTTACAGTAAGTGTTCCTGGGAAGATGCAAACATCAACTGTTAAGTGCTTATCGATAGCCATCCATTAAATACAGTCTCTCGCTCATATGCACATGTGGCACACACAGTCTGCTCTCCAAGTTAACCCCTTTTAATCCTGAAGAAAAAGCAAGAGGGAAAAGTAGCACTGATAAGCTTAGTGAAGCAAAGCAGGCTTCTACTGTTGTTACGCTGGCTTGGTAAAGCCCTTATGGAAGCTCCATTTGGCTGCACTGATAGGCCTACTAACCCTCCCCAGTGTCCCCTCATGACCTCTTGGCACCATGAGCCTTGACTCTCCCCATGGTTTGCCCAAACTGAGGCCTGTCACATTTCTGTTAATATAAATTTAGGGGAGGACTGAAGCCACTGCCAACAGTTTTAGATTGATTGATGGTCACTGGTGCAGCAAGCACTTAGCCCTTGTTCAAAGATGAGGAAGGAATGCTAGCAATTGTTCTTGGAATATATGATCAAACATGATTTTAGCCATGTTGCTTTTTGCACATAGATCATGTGGGAGTTGTCTGAGGTCTATTTTGGTGGGTACAGTCAGTGTGGGAATATGGTGGAGTTAGAGACAAACAGTAGAATTACCATTTCCCATAATGGGAGTTTTTAAAGGAGGGGCAGTAGTGAGTAAACGTCTGACCTCAAGATTAGTTACACCCACGCATTGGTGGAGTAAGAAAGTGGAACAAGTGTTTGTCCGTGCACTGTTGTAGAAGATTTAAAGCATGTAAATCAAAAACGAATACGTTCAGTGTGATGCGAGCCAGTGCAGGTGTCTGTTAGCTGGTGTACCAGAATTAGCAGTTAGCATTGTCCTTCAGATATAATGAGCCGTCCAGTGATGTTGCATTAGTGGGCAATTCGAAAAGATGTGGTGGTGCATTATGTGTCTTGAAGTAGCATGCACTAGCCATCACCCTCCCAGCTTGGTAGCATCATGTGTTAGGAGGAGACCTAGCGAGTGGGTGCACTGGACACGCCTTAATTAGAGAAAAAGTTTATTAAAAAAAGAAAAGAAAAGAAGCAAAGGTTGAATTTCATACACATCTTTTCATACTTTTGTATTAGGATTTGTAACATGTTCATGATACACATACAGGCAATAAACATGCATATATATTGAGTAAATATGCTTTTGTTTAAGGCCGGTTCATTGTGTCTTTCAGGTCTCCAATTTAATGGAAGTATGTGCAGCTTGAAGATTCTTCACTGTTTCATGACACTGAGGCCTCTCTTCCGCTTCTGTAATTTAAACCAGAGTTTGCATGAGTCACTGGTTTCTATAGAGACTGAGCTGGAATGTTCCCCTCAATCACGGGTTTCCTCATCCAGACCTGGTCACATGACACATCATACCATGGATCACTCTGGAAAATTCAGCTGTCTATGGCATGTGCCCTCTCTCCTTAGAGAAAAAGAAATGAGACTGTGTGTACATTCCCAATCCTATAAAATAAACCGTTTTTGAAGACTGGTGCCTGTGTAGGTGGTTGAAAGCACAAATATATGCATCACGAGCCGTAGTTTCACCAATGGAGATTCTTCTTCACTTTCAAACACTATACTTTGTGGCCTACACAATGGTTTTCTTTCTTCTTACACTTCCATCTGAAGCTGTTTTTCTGACACTTACCCTACATTTCCATTGTTTCAACCCTGTTCCTATTCCCTCTCACCTCTTTTCTCTGTGCCTCCCTCTCACTGTCCCTCAGAACATCTCTCTTCTTTTGTATTTATATCGATATGGACAACCTACACTGACTTGTGCAATTCAAACATGTCCTTAAGGGATACACACATGCCACTTACTACGTCTAGTTGCATAATCTTAAATACACTTGCTCATGTGGTTTCTGACATTGTATGACATACTGTTATCTATTAAAATGGAGTAAAGCATATTACATAGCTAAAGACAGTAGTATTCATCTTGAAGCCTGACGTATGTATGAATATATAATTTTGTCTTCACAGTTTAGTGTAGTATAGTATAGGGGTGCCCAATCCTGGTCCTGGAGATCTATCACCCTAGAGAGTTCAGATCCTACCTCAGATGCCCCAGAAGACCTTCACTTGGATCAGGAGCGTAAGATTAGGGTTGGAGCTAATCTCTACAGGATTGTAGATTTAAAAAAAAAATTAATCAGGATTGAGCACCCCTGGTATGGTATATTAAAATGTATCTCTATCTTCTATAATCTATAAAATCTATAAATTCATATATTTTGTGTATGATGATTTAGCTTCAGGCAACAAATGTGTCAACTGATTTAGTGAAGAAATTTAGATTTTAAATTTTTATGAAAAACGGTTAAAGCTAATAAGCCAACCTGAACTGAACTTTAATTCATGCTACAACTCCAGTTCGCAAGCTACTTTTGTATTTTTCTTTGGGAATACTGTTGCCTTCTCACAGAGCATGGATGGTGAGAAAGCAAGTGTCCAGCTTCATATTTTTGTATCACTCAAAGATGAACGAATGAATGAAGTTGTGGTGGTCCACCCAGTCTTCATGGGGGTTAGGAGTCCCATCTTCTCTACATTTAGTTCGAATAGTGGTCTCTGACTTGTGCACTGTACTGTATTTCCTAAATTCTATCTGTCTCATCACTTATCTAAGGTAGTGAAGGTGACCCAACCAGACAGCAGAATGGGTTCTTAGCTCTTTATTTATATATATTTATTCAATGCAGATAATTTAAGGGGCACCAATTACTGATGTAGATCTTCAGCTGTGCTCACATGGCATAAAGAATATCTATGGAAAATCATTGACCCAAAGAATTGGATGCTCTGGAGCAGCCCCACGTGAGCCTTAGTTACCATACCCAATCCCAAGCGTCAACAAGAGGGGTATAAAGCTCCCTAGCATTGGGCTGTGAAGCAGTAGAACTGCATTCTCTGAGATGGTGATCCATTAAATATCTCTGAGATGAGCTGCAGTGACAAAACTCTAGAACTAATCATCCACCATCAGTACCTGACCTCACTAATGCTCTTGTGGTTGAATGCAGTCAAATATTCCAGCATCTAACATCTAGTGTTAGATGCTAGATGCTTCTCAGAAGTCTGGTTCTGCATCAATGGACAAAGGCCCTATTATCACTCTGATTTCAAAATTGGATGATGTGTGCACAGACTTTTTGGATAAATATTGTGACCTACTTCATTACTACATAGATGACAGCTTAACAAATCACACTGCTCTGAGGTATGTTTACTGATGTCATTGGTACATTCAACTGCATAATAATACCCAACCCTTTCACCTCCACTGTAAGGCCACTTTCTTCTTCATGAAATTGTGCCAATTTAGTAACATTTTATGTTTCTTCATTAAATTGTCTGCCTTGTAATTGTTTTATGAGAGCAAAGATAAAGAAAATGGCACAGTCTCAAAAGCCCCAGGATGGAGAAAATACTGTCTCAAGCAATGTCTCGGTGTCTGTACTTACAAGCCTGGAGTGCATTGTGTGCTGCCAACTCTCCAATTGCACTCTGACAATGATCTCTTGTTCACTTTGGACTATACTTAAGATTCATTGTGTTTTTCTTGTAGTAACTACTTGAAGTTACTTCAAATTGAAGTAAATTTCAAGAATATACTACACTTACAGCCTCCCAGCACTGGAGAGGCTCTTGTTGCACTCTTTCAGAGATACATGCAGATGTCAAACAAACCTAAGCTCATTACTGACACTCAAACACTGCTGTCTTCAAAAAACATAGCATAGGGATGAATGTGAATGTGTGGGTGGGGTTGAGGCTGATGGTTTGATCCTCCTCATTAATGCTTTGTTGGTTCACTCTCACACATCCACGTGATGGGCAGTGGGTCAGCTGAGCGAGTGATGAGGGAAGGGGGTAGTGGACAACAAGATGAAAGGATAGCAGCAGTGAGTGAGGAGTACAGGCCTTTTATTATCTGCTCTGAGTTTGGAGTGCTGCCCAACTGCCCAGCACCAAGCTCATGGTGCCCCATTTATTCACAAGCTGAGCCTTTGTAGCTAAAAGTGGTTAAACATTTGATCTGGAATGGCTGAAATCTGATAGAACATAAGAATAAAAGCATCAAGTGGTGATGATAGTTTGGTGTTTTCTAAAATCTGTGATAATCAAGCATTTTAATGCACTATTATTATTGCCATAACTATCATTATTGAAATTATTAGTGTCCTATTCTTCTTCTTCTTCCTCCCTTCTTCTTCCCCTTTTTAAATGTTGTTAATAATATACTTCATTATTGGGCACTGTTCTATTGTCTTCCTCATGCTTTACCCTTGAAGGCCTTTGACTTTGATGGTTTTCAAAGTGACCTTGAGCTTTGGAAAGGTGCTGTATAAATAAAACTTCTGCTTGAGGGATGAATCCTGTGGATGTGCTTATGAGTCATTGCTTAGGGACTGAGAATACTGCATGTTTTTGTACTGCTGGTACAAACAGGTTTGAAAACAGGAGTGTTTCAAATTATTGTACTATTTTGTTCTGTTCTTGGTCTAGTTGCAAAGGTTACTTGGGTTTAATGTACTGTCATGAAAAGATAGGATATCTTTAACCAGTGAGTGCAGTTGAATGCACATGATAAAAGACCTGAAAGGGGTCACTGGACAGTGTATTTGACATCATCAAAATGGCCCTTAAGACAATCTGATTGGCTGGTAACTATGTCCTAGCCAAACATTTGTGCCTGATCCCATGATTAGGAGACAAGTTGGCAGAGAACTAAAGTGCCATGTGGCGAACTGCCTTCATAAGAGAAAGTCTATGGGTTCAGAGTCCAACTACATGTTTCCTGCTTCATATTCAAATGGCTTTCTTGAGTATGAATGACCGTGAAACTGTACACACACACAAATACGTGCGCAGAGCAGCTTCCTGTGAACCGGTGGAAAGAACTGTTGGCGAGACTTGTCATTTCTGCCTGCTCCATGTCTCAGGTGTCAGGTGGCTGTTTGGAGTAGATAAGCTCAGTTACGTTAGTGCTGAGCCTCGACCTTCACTCTTCGACACCTGACACGTACCACCTCGGTCAAGTGAGAATGAGGAAATGTACTGACGTGATGTAGGACATGATGCAGGATTTAATGAAAGGTTCTTTCCTAAACCATTCCTGAGGATCACAGTGCTGCACAGTTTGTCTTTGCTTCTGTGACACATACAAATCAACTGTAATTGAATAATTATTGAGCCTTCTTGAAGCCTATTAGGTCTTTATAAAGACTTTGGTTGAATCTGGTGTCGCAGCAGGAAGAACATTAAAGTACTGAGCTGTGGCCAACTTCTCGTCCATGATTTATAAGCTGCCTGCTTACTACCTCTGCAGGATGTGAAAGTAGTGTTAAATACTCCATGATGTTTCTTTTGCAATGTTAAAGTTGCATTGTTATGTCATGTATTGTCACTGTCCAGAAAAAGGCAGCTTTACAACGGAAGGCAAAGATAATATTTGCTTTTAATGTAAATTAATTTAAATATATTTTATTATTATTATTATTATTATTATCAAGCATGATTTTTTTACATGATGAAAAGGGCAGCAACAGAAAAATAGTTTTTTTGTAAACTTTTTTACTTTTTCTTAACACAGGAAAGGATTCCTAGTCATCAAAACAGCAATCAAACATTTTTTTTCAATTCCATGGTATTAAAACACATTTGGGGTTATAAAATGCAGCTGACTAAGAGTATAAACAGCTAGTGACAACAACTTGTGGTTGGTTTTTCGCAGTAAATAGTGTGCATCAGTTTGGCAACTTGGTAAATCACCTATATGAGTGGAATTATAAAATTAGTAGTAAATGTCTTATGTAATATAAAGTGATTTAGTGAGGACGGTTTAGCAAGGCCCCTAGTATTTGTTCCTCTTTTCCCTGTTTCATGCAAAACAGGTCCTTTTTATACTGCTATGTCTCATACTTGACAAGTTGCAACTTAACAAGTTACTAGCAAGTAAAATATGCTATATGTTAAAGGTGTATAACAAACCTTGACTGTTACTACTCACTACATTGAGGGGTTTTTGTGTGCAGAGTACCAGCAATGCATTTTGGTTTATTTTACTCAGTTTTTTCTCCTTCTGCTTACACGAGGAGGTGTGTCATACATTCCACTTAGTGCTTGTAGTGGAGTAATGCCATTCATGCACACATGCACGTCCACACATATACAGTAAAGAAGTACAGGGTAACATGCATGAAATTTTCTTTAAGTCCTGGACCAAAAGTTTTCTTTCCAAAGTGGTGAGCTGCCCTCTTCTGGACACAGAGAATACTTTCAGAACTATCTCACACTACCCAAGGCACGTTGAAATGTGTAGGGTGGGGTTCTTGTAAAAAATAAGTCATATAGTACATAGTTCTGCTTGGCAGGGTGGTAGGTGAGAGACGGCCAAGACAACTTGAAGGGTGTTGTGTTGTATCGAGTACCGCTGGCGGGTGGTCATGTAGTGTAATTCATGATCATCAGGGATGTGTATAGAGCACTGTGAGACTGTAATGCAAAGAGTAATGAGATGGGGATGGTCATTTAGTGCAATTCACTTGCCATTACAGTTGTATATATGGTGATGCTACTTGTGCCAAATAGTCATTTAAAAGTTTGTTACTATCATTGAAATTTGTCACATTCTAACACTCTTTCACATGAGCTTGCATAAAATATATATTTATATTTAAATTTAGACACTTTCAAAAATGAAGGTGCCAAAAAGGGTTCTTTGGAATGATCCCATAGAACAACTTTTGGTTCCCTAAAGAACCTTTTAACAGATGCTAGTTAAACAGTTTGGGTAAAAAGAGATCTTAAAGAACCTCCACATAATGTATGGGTTCTAAACCAAGGGGCATGAAGGGGCCAGAATAATATACAAATAAAGAAGGCAATTCAATTTGATGTCAGCTTTAGTCCTCACTTTCAGCAGCCTAGTATGCCAATTAATATTTTTTCTAGTTCAATTTCAATCAATACAATACATGTGTCATGATACAGCAGTTTGAAATATGAATAAAATCTAAACATCTGTCCGATTCTGATATTCTTTTTAATGCAAATATCTGCTGATATTGACATGATTACAGTATCATTGTGCCACTCTAAAAAATGCGACATCAGTATTTCACAGTATGTTGGAATGATTTAATTTTATGACTTTTCAAAAGCTCTCTTGTCTTTGCTTCCTGAGAATCCACTGACAGATTTGAGTCCAGCACTTCCAGTCACTGTGCAGGAATTTCTCACAGAAAGCCAGGGAGTAGCAGATGAGTTTTGCAGCTGTCTGGTATGAATGATGTGATTAACTGCTTACCATAGCTGACATTCCACCAGCTGCTCTGAGGTTTTGGTTTACCCCAAATACAGACCTGTACCAGCCAAATGTTTAAGGAATTGCTTTGTTTCAAAGGCAGGCTTAACTTTTCTAGAGAACTGACTCACTCTCGACTTCATTAGATACAGCACCGAAACTGAGAATAGAATGCCAAATACATATGTTTATAGAGGTTTCCATATTCAGATACATTTAATATGGCAAAGTGGGTAGTGCGAAAAGAACACAATGGCCTGGTTTAATGGTAAAGATACAGCTCGTGCAAAGAGATGCTAAACTTTATCCCTTTCTTACATGCATTTACATGGATGTGCTTATGTGTAAGTTACACAAGAGTCAAGGCAATGGTATTACATAACCCCTTAGTAACACCCACTGTATTAGTTTGAATGTTGTCTACCACTGGGACATGGGGGGAAGGGGAATCATTGCTTTAAAGCAGGCTGTTATTAGTAGTATGCTCAGTGGGGGCTGAGGAAGGAGTGCATGTAAACACATGGGGGAAGGGGTTAAAGTGACCTTCAACTCATGACTAGTTCAGGGCATATTCCATTTCCAGCCTACAAACACCATATGGCGAAAAGTATGTGAAAAGCCTTCCTAATTGAGTTTGTGTTTGAGCCACATCTATTGCCAAATTGCCTGTAAGCTCAAGCACAACACTATGTTATCTACGACACAGACAAACAGTGGCAGTAGACTGAGCCATACTGAAGAGCTCAGTAACTTTAAACATTGCACTGTCATAGGACTGTTATAATTCAGTTTGTGAAATTTCCTCCCTTCTATATCTGCCCCCAGTGGTGGACAAAGTACACAAATCATGTACTTGAGTTAGAGATACCCAAGGTAAAATATTACTCCAGTAAAAGTAGAAGTTCCTCTTTTAGACCTTCACTTGAGTAAAAGTACAAAGGTATTTGCCTTCAAATGTACTTAAGTATCAAAAGTAAAAGTATTAAAAGACACTTGCTTCATTAACTCATTTTAGGTGAAAATACTCTAGTGTCACTCTTGCTAAACCAGGCTTTTCATAGAATGTGATTAATTAGTCTGACATCTATTAAAATGATCTGTTCATGAACATAAACTAGCCCAAACAAATTTACTATAAAATGAGTGTTTGTGTAAATTCAGAAAAAAGACATGTCAGTCACAACTGCATATGTGTACATAATTCTATATCTATATTTCTATCTGTAGTTAGGTTAGTTCAATCATTTATGTTGGAATAGGCACTCCCAAAATTGTATGTTACTGCACTGACTTTAAACCATGTGCTTGAGTTGATATGTCTGAGAGGTCAAAAGAAGCTCAAAACAAAGTGTGTACTGTGCCCTGATTGATGTGCTTGCTTCAATCCGGAAGGAACTACAGATTTCAGATAATGTAGTGGAGTAAAAAGTAAGATACTTGGCTTTAAAATGTAGTAGAAAGTTAAAAAGTCACCCAAAATGGAAAAACTACTAACTACTTTGTTACTGCCCACCACTATCTGCCAAATTCAACTGGGATTGCTATTATTGTGAAAAGGAAAGCATCTAGGAGCAACAGGAGTTCAGCCTTGAAGCAGCACACACCTTGAAATAGGGCCTCCAAGTGCTGAACCATATAGCATGTAAAAATTGCCTGTCTTCTGTAGGGTTCCAAACGGTCTCTGGAAGCGGCATGAGCACAAGAACTGTGCTTCTTGAAATGGATTTCCATGGCTGAGGAGCTTCACCCAAGTCTAGGAAAACTTTGCACAAATCAAAACAGCAGCCTGAGTAGTGTATCAGCACGCTGCCACTGAAACAGCTGAAACATTTTCCCTGGAGTGATGAGTCACACTTCAGCAGGGGCAGCAGTTTTAGGGAAGTTTCCAGTTGTACAACCCGAATTCCAATGAAGTTGGGACGTTGTGTAAATAAAAAAAGAATACGATGATTTGCAAATCCTTTTCAACCTGTATTCATTTAACTACACTACAAAGACAAGATATTTAATGTTCAAACGGATAAACTTTATTGTTTTTTGCAAATATTCACTCATTTTAATTTTGATGCCTGCAACACGTTCCAAAAAACTTGGGACAGGGCCATGTTTATATTTTTATATAGCTGTTATATTATTAGTAATATAATCACTTGTAGGTAGTTTGACCAGAGGAGGATGGGTCCCCCCTGGTGAGCCTGGTTCCTCCCAAGGTTTCTTCCTCGGTTCTGAGTCAGTTTTTCCTTGCCATTGTTGCCCCTGGCTTGCCCACCAGGGGGTTTCTGTACATTCTTACAGTCCTGTTGAAACTTTGTCTTTTCCGAAATTCTGTAAAGCTGCTTTGTGACAACATCCGTTGTAAAAAGTGCTATACAAATAAATTTGATTTGATTTGATGTTTACCACTGTGTTACATCACCTTTCCTTTTAACAACACTCAATAAGCGTTTGGGAACTGAGGACACTAATTGTTGAAGCTTTGTAGGTGGAATTCTTTCCCATTCTTGCTTGATGTACAACTTCAGTTGCTTAACAGTCCGGAGTCTCCATTGTCATATTTTGCGCTTCATAATGCGCCACACATTTTCAATGGGAGACAGGTCTGGACTGCAGGCAGGCCAGTCTAGTACCTGCGCTCTTTTACTATGAAGCCACGCTGTTGTAACACGTGCAAAATGTGGCTTGGCATTGTCTTGCTGAAATAAGCAGGGACATCCCTGAAAAAGAAGTTGCTTGGATGGCAGCATATGTTGCTGCAAAACCTGTATGTGCCTTTCAGCATTAATGGTACACACCCCCATACCATCAGAGATGCTGGCTTTTGAACTTTGTGCTAAAACCAACCCGGACAGTCCTTTTCCTCTTTGGCCCGGAGGACACGACGTCCATGATTTCCAAAAACAGTTTAAAATGTGGACTCGTCAGACCACAGGACACTTTTCCACTTTGCGTCAGTCCATCTCAGATGAGCTCTGGCCCAGAGAAGCTGGCGGTGTTTCTGGGTGTTGTTGATATATGACTTTCGCTTTGCATGGCAGAGTTTTAACTTGCACTTGTAGATGGAGCGACGAACTGTGTTCACTGACAGTGGTTTTCTGAAGTGTTCCTGAGCCCATGTGGGAATATCCATTACAGAATGATGTCGGTTTTTAATGCAGTACTGCCACCTGAGGGATCGAAGGTTATGGGCATTCACTGTTGGTTTTCTGCCTTGCCGCTTACTTGCAGAGATTTCTCCAGATTCTCTGAATCTTTTGACGATATTATGGACTGTTGTTTTTAAACTGTTGGACTATTTGCTCACACAGTTGTTCACAAGGTGGTGAACCTCGCCCCATCCTTGCTTGTGAACAACTGAGCCTTTCAGGGATGCCCCATTCATACCCAATCATGATACTCACCTGTGTCTTTATTAACCTGTTCACCTGTGGAATGTTCCAAACAGGTGTTTTTTGAGCATTCCTCAACTTTCCCAGTCTTTTGTTGCCCCTGTCCCAACTTCTTTGGAGCATGTTGCAGGCATCAAATTCAAAATGAGTGAATATTTGTGAAAAACAATAAATTTTATCCATTTGAACATTAAATATCTTGTCTTTGTAGTGTATTCAATTGAATATAGGTTAAAAAGGATTTGCAAATCATCGTATTCTGTTTTTATTTATGTTTTACACAACGTCCCAACTTCATTGGAATTGGGGTTGTACCATGACTGTGCCCCTGTGCACAAAGCAAGGTCCATGAGGATGTGCCTTGACAAATTTGGTGTGGGGGCACACTAGTGGGCTGCACAGAGCCATGACCTTAACCCCACTGAACATCTCTGGGATAAACTGGAATGTCGATTGCAAGCTAGGCCTTCTCATTCAACATTAGTACCTCAGAAATTCTTTTTTGACTGAATGGCCACAAATTCCACCAGACACACTCCAAAATCTTGTGGAAAGCCTTCTCAAAACAGTGTAGGATGTTATAGTGGCAAAGAGGGTGCCAACCCCATATTAATGCCCATGGTTTGGAACGGGATGTCCTGCAAACTTATATAGGTGTGATGGTCAGTTGTCTGTACGGTTAAGATAACATATGCACACATTTATTCTAGAAAAATGTAATACTACATATAAACTAAGAGATTACATTATAGCCAATTGTTGGCTAGAGCAATGACTTTTAGTTGTGAATCAACATTCATTTATTGACATTAGTTATGTCATACAGGTCAACTGCATTGCAGGCACTGGACACTGTAGCATTATCCACTTTTACACAGTGACCATTGAGTCCATCCTCACAACATCTCTAACCATTTTCTTTGATTCCTCCACTTCACAAGAACAAGCCAAGCTCTAGTGCAGGACAGTGAAGAGGATAATCGGATGTAGTCTGCCAGTGATTCAGGGCATTCAAAACAGCAGGGTGGTGAAGTGTGCTTCAAAATTACTGTTCTCATCCTGGACATCACCTCTTCCAGCAACTCCCCTCTGGAAGAAGATCCAGGGCTATCAAAACCAGCACAACCACACCTGCCAACAGCTTTTTATTTCCTAGAGCTGTAACACCCATTATCCATGGTGGACACCCCACACCAACCAGCAAACGTGTTAAGGTTCCAAAAAGGGTTCTGCGATTATTGCGATGTCAAGCTTGTAACAATAGAAAGAACCCTTTTTGGTTCTTTTCAAAAAGGTTTTATATAGAGACATTTTGGAGACCCATCTTTTTAATGGGTGCATAGTTATTTGATGCCATCTACTGGCCTTAATCAGAAGTGCTAAACTGAAGGCCCAGCATAGTGTGGTGGTGATTTAACTGCTATAGCATAACAACCAATCTGGTAATTAACTGATCATTTGAATCAAGTTGAGCAAGAAAGTCACCAGTCTGCAGGAATCTGGCCCTCCAGGACAGGAGAGCTCCACCCTTGCTATACAATTGTATGTGTAAGTTTTGGTGCCCTGGCCAAATTATGTTTTTTTTGTTGTTGTTTTTCTAAGTGGAAGAGTACACATTCTTTACAGACAGCATACTGTTTATAATTGTATAATTTACCATATTAAAGTAAATGAAACTCTTAAATGTGGCCTATGCTAAAGTTCTGTCACATTTTATATTTTATGTTTTTTTCCCCAAGATGTTAAGTGCAAAGAAAAATTGCAGAAACGTGCCACATTTAAGTTTATTCTCTGGAGAGGATGTTCTAATATCTCTACTTAGAAAATCAACAAAACATAATTTGCTTAGGGATGATCAAACTTTTGCATACGCTTGTAAGATTTGGGATTTATTTTATTTTGTTTAACATTATCTTATTTATTGCTTTGCTTATTGCATTGAAGTAGGCAATGCAATGATACTGTTATGTTGTGGGTAATACCATACATCCATGGAGTCACTTCCATTACATACCACTCTTTTCAGTGTAACATAATTATATGACAAACTCTGTTAAGGATACCGGCACATGGACAGCTGTGTATTGGGTCTTAATCCTCCATATTTGTATGTGTTTGTTTGTTTGTGTGCATGTGTGTCGTCCTGTCCTCCCCCAGAGCTCAGTGGTCAAAGGGGAGTGGTTTACTCAAGGGAATGATAGCTGTCCTCTTCTGCCCCCCACCCACTCCGCTTGCTTTGTGAGATGAGTGTAGCCAGAAGGATGTGATATCACATGAGGAGATCAGTCTGACACAGCTGCAGATCCTTCGGGAATTACGTTTGAGTATGTGTTTATCTGTTTGTGCACATAAGCACGTATGTATGCGTATGGATCTGTGGTTACTTCCCTGAGGGAGTAATATGTTTTATTTACTTGTTGAATTTTTAACCATTGTACTTAATCAGCACAGATAAAAATATGATAGTATAGCGAAATAATGGAGCTTAACCATGCAGTACAGTAGCTTCAAAAACATTGAGGTGGATTTTATATAAATAAATGACTATCATTTATGTTTGTAAATGACAGAAACCTGTAGTTGCTACCTGACTGTCATGTATGTACACTCACACATACTGTAGCAAACACCATAAGTAGGACAGAGCATATCTGTGTTAAGGAAGAATAGACATTCAGATAGACATATCAGAGAATGCAACAGTTGAGTTATACTACTAAGTTAAACAGTGAATACTAATGGAAGCTCAGTTAAAACACTTCAGCCTGGTTCTTTTGTTACTCTGGCTTGATCATTAGCTCTACTGTAGTCTTTTGACAGGTGCAGCAGAGCTAAAACATTGCAGGCCATGTAAGCAGTGCACTGACAGGCACTGATAACTGCATATGTGCATTACCGAGGCTTTATCTGGGAGGTATTTTGGCTTGCCAACTGATAAGCAGGTGATGTAAGGGTGCAGTACGGGAAAGACTCAGCTTCAGGGTGTATCATTCCAAAGTATAAGTGAGTAAGTAAGTAAGCAGATGTTATTTATATAGCACATTTAAATCCAAAGTGATAAATGTGCTATATATTTTCTTACTTACTACTTATTGCTAGTACCTTGAATTAATAAAGTTACATCAGGGGGACAGCCTTCTCATACAAAGCCCCCCAGCTTTGGAATAATCTTCCTGTTAATGTTCAGATCAGATATAGCCTCAGTCTTTAAGTCTAGGCTAAAAATGTACTTGTATAGTCAAGACTTTGGTAACTAGTTTTCCCTGTCAGATCTAGACATGCTGTAGTCTCTGCTGCTCTGTTAATACTGTAATCTGTGATCAGTCACTAGTTACAGAACTAACTCTCTGTGTGTTTTCCTTTCTTTGCCGAGCTGAACATCTGCCCATCCTCTGCAACTGATGCTGTTGCATCTTCTGCCTTGATCGAGTGCACACTGAATACCAGCCTTGACCACCATTGAGCTTCATGCTGTACAACACTGTCCAGTCCTCACCCTCATGAATTGACCCTTCCAATGATGCTGCTAGTGCATATTCACAAACTAATCAAATTAACCATTACAGCACCTGTTTTTCCTGCTTTGTACTAGAATAATTTATACTAACAATGTTTGCTTTCTGGTGTCGACCAGAGGAGGATGGGTTCCCCTTCTGAGTCTTGGTTCCTCTCAAGTTTTTGTCCTCCTGCCCTTAGGGAGTTTTTCCTTGCCGATATTGCCACTGGCTTGCTCATGGGGGCTTAAACCCGGATTTTCTTTCTGTAATGCTGATTTAGCTGTAAAGCTGCTTTGTGACAACACCGGTTGTAAAAAGCACTATATAAATAAACTTTGCTTTGCTTGCTTGCTTTACTATTTAAAAAGGCCGGGCAAAGAGGGTCTGTTAGGCTTTGCTTTCATTGTATTATTGTTGATAGAGTTAATTTACATAGACTTTATTAGTGGATGAAGCTGCACTAATGTTGACATTGGGTCTATATAAAAAAGGCAAAATATCACATGCAATGTTATCAACATTATAAATGTTAATTTCAGTTTTAAGAATATCCTTGGCTGGCCAAGCCTATTCTGCTTAATCTTAATCTTTTATCCTTTTATCTGAGCAGATGTAGTATTATATCTAAATTACTTGTTAAGTATTGCTTTAAAACATCTGGAGGGAGTTTTAACTCAAGACTGAATACACAGGCCTTCATTTGAGACTATTTAAAATTATTTTTCAGATTTGCGTGATCTGTCTGATGAAAGTAGCATGGTTTCTTGCTTTTAGTTGAATTTTGCCTCAAACCATTTCCCTTCCTAGCCAGCCTTGCTAATGCTAGCAGGACAAACAGAGAAACCCATGCAGGAAACTCATGCAGATTTTAAGATGAGCTCCTCATTTTTCGCTATTGTATTAATTGGTGTTATCTACTGAACAGTGTTTTGTGGGGGCCCCACAGGGGTTTATGCTTAAGGACCCCAAATTTTCAGATTACCTGTTGATTCTAACATTCCAGCTTTGCTTTTCTGAATTTTGGTAAAACCAGGATTTAGAAAGCAATGGAAATTTTGTTTTAATAGATTAGTTTAGTGTCTGAATTCCCATAGTCTCAGACTCTTGTTTCAGTTGGTGGATTATGGAAATGAATCATCACTATGTGACTTTAGTCATATTCCACTGTCTAAATACCATTGTAAATGTGCTGATCAACAATTCTGAGGGCAGTTCACACAGACCAGCTGAAATGTTTATTCTACTTAGCATGGCTGGCCTATCAGAGAAGTTGCATAAATAGGTCATGTTAGAATAGTGTTCTAATAAACATATGTATGTTCTAACTAGAACGTATATCTTCCCGTGACTTGGATTTTCTGTGTTTAGTAGAGACGTGGCTTAAACCTGGAGAGAACTGGCACTTAAATGAACTATGCCCCCCGTATTACTCCTGTTTAAATTCTCCAAGGATATCAGGACGTGGTGGTGGCTTGGCTGTCATTTTTAAGACTCTTTTAAATGTCTGAATGTCTCTGTTGGGGTTTTTACAACTTTTGAACTGCAGTGTTTTAAAGAAGACCTTTTACCTGGCGAAAATCCAGTATGCTGTGCGGTCATTTATCGCCCTCCTTCCACGTCTTTTAGAGGTTTCATGTCAGAATTACAGGACTTGCTGTCTTCCCTAGTGCTGGAGTATGACAAAGCATTGCTGCTGGGTGATTTTAATTTTCATATGGACGACTCTGATGGACCTGCCCTAGAATTTTTGAACACCTTGGAATCCTTTAATTTTGTTCAGCATGTAGTTGGCCCAACTCATAATCGGGGTCACACACTGGATTTGGTGTTCTCTCTAGGAGTGTGCCCTCACTCTGTTTCTTTGGTAGACCTATTTGTGTCAGACCATAATTGTATTACTTTTAATATGCGCTTATTTATGAATAAGGCTAGCCCCAAACGCTGTGTACGGTCTCGGGTTTTTAACAAAGACGTAATATCACAATTTTTAAATGAGTTCACAGGTGTTAGTGAACAGCTGTCTTTCTGTACTGGTGTAAATTAATTGGCTAGCTCTTTTAATTATTTATGTTTAAGTGTTTTAGATAAGGTCGCTCCTGTTAGAATGAAGATGAAATCTCTTGTGAATTCTACCCCATGGATTAATGAGGATATCTTGAGCTTGAAAAGGATATGTAGGAGGGTAGAACGGGAATGGAAAAAGTCTCAACTTCAAGTTCACTACTTATATTTGAAGGATTTATGGTCTATTTTTAACAACAGAATGAGGAGTGTAAGAGCCAAATATTTTAATGAGTTGATAACTGCAAATATACGTAATCCAAGGTTCTTGTTCTCTAGGATAGACAACCTGGTTAACGGGGTGGCTGTGATTACACCTAGTTCTGAGATTGATGCTGAACTGTTTTTAAGATTTTTCTTGGATAAAATCAAGGCTCTGAAACATAATATAGCAATTTCTTCTCGTTTAAATGGTGATGTGGCTCCTCAAAATGAAGGAGTTGAAATTTTCACTCAGTTTTCTCCCATTTCCCTTGAGGAATTAAAAGAAGTTGTGAATTGTTTACATCCTTCAACTTCTCCTGGTGACATTCTCGATTCTGTGGGCATTTATCTTCAAGAAATAGTGAATTTGTCACTTAATACGGGCTGTGTGCCAGATTGTTTTAAATTGGCAATCGTGGAGCTGATTCTCAAGAAACCTGGTCTTGATCCGATGGATTGTGTAAATTACAGGCCAATCTCAAAGTTACCTTTTATCTCAAAAATTCTTGAGAAAGTGGTCGCAAAACAGCTGCTGTTCTTTTTAGAAGAAAACAGTATTTTTGAGAAATTTCAGTCAGGTTTTAGGCAGAAACATAGCACTGAAACAGCGCTTTTGAGAATATTAAATGACCTTTTGATGAATGCAGATGCTGGGGAAGTCTCTGTTTTAGTTTTATTGGATATAAGTGCAGCCTTCGATACAGTTGATCATAATATTTTAATAGAGAGGTTGCATCAGTGGGTTGGAATATCTGGAACTGCATTAGATTGGTTCATTTCGTATTTGACTAATAGAACCTTTAGGGTATCTAGTGGAAGAAAGTTATCTTCATGTGCTGATCTAACGTGTGGAGTTCCACAAGGTTCAATCCTTGGTCCTATACTATTTAACTTATATATGCTCCCCTTAGGTGACCTGATTCGTCATTTTAATATCTCCTATCATTTTTACGCAGACGATACACAGCTTTATCTCTCTGTCAAAAGGAACGACTTCAGGAGATTAGAGAGTCTCACTGATTGTATTAAAGCAATTAAGGATTGGCTGAGCTGTAATTTCCTCAAATTAAATGACGGGAAAACAGAAGTATTGGTTCTGGGTTCTCAAAAGGTTGCTGATAACCTAAAGAAGGAACTTGGGTTATTGGCTTCACAGATAAACCCTTATCCCAGAAACCTCGGAGTCATTTTTGACTCAGATCTTAATTTCTCAATGCATATAACAAAGCTGGTGCAGGCCTGTTATTTTCAATTGAGAAATATTGCCAAAATCAAGAAAATGCTCTGCTTCCAGGACACAGAGAAGATCGTTCATGCTTTTGTATCATCACGACTTGATTATTGCAATGCACTATTTACATGTCTTAGTCAAGGGGCAATGGCACAGCTGCAGCTGGTTCAGAATGCAGCTGCCCGGGTACTTACCGGGACTAAAAGAAGGGAGCATATTACCCCTGTACTGGCATCTCTGCATTGGTTGCCTGTTGTTTTTAGAATTCAGTTCAAAATTTTGGTTTTAACATACCAGGCGGTGCACGGTGATGGGCCAAAATATATTTCAGAATTATTATCACTGTATCCTAGTACCAGATCACTAAGGTCATCTAGTCAGGGGCTCTTAGTGGTCCCTAGGACAAAACGGAAACGTAAGGGAGATTGTGCTTTTTCTGTGTATGCCCCCAAGTTGTGGAATGCTGTGCCTTTGGATGTTAGACTAGCTGGATCAAAGGACATTTTTAAAGGAAGACTCAAGACGCATCTCTATTCATTAGCTTTTGGTCACAGGTGATGCTTTTGTTATTTATTGGATAGTGCTTCATTGTTTTTATGGTTTTATGTCAGTTTTATGTTGTTTATGAATGTAGCTGTACTGTTTTTATAGTTATATGTATCTGTTTTGTTTTATCATTCTATTTTTAGTACTTGTTGTTTGTGAAGCACTTTGTAGCTGTGCTTAGAAAAGTGTTATATAAATAAATGTTTACTTACTTACTTACGTTTAAATAATACACTACCATTTAGCATGTCCTAAATGGTTAGTGGTCTACACCAGCATCAAGCTCACCACAATCTGATCCGCAGACTCAAAGGACAGTGAAACTCTAGTTGGCAACACTGCACATTTAGCAATACTTAACATTTCCATAATTCCATGAAGTGATACTCGGATTTTTTTAGTAAAGGTTTAGGTAACTAGGTAATGCCCAACAAGCACTGAAGTTTGCTGTATTCAGTGGCATTTAATTCCTTACAACAAACCCTTACTGGAATCAGTAAAGTCTGCTGTAAGGAACATTCCAGCCAAAATAAAACAATTAACTGTCATTACATCTGTGGTGAACATGCTGACTTGCCTCCTACAGCAGTGCTGCAACAGTCTTTAGAGCAGTGGCGCCCAACCTTGTCATCTTGGGAGACCAAAATGTAATGTTTGTAGTGGGTCAAAAGCCAAAAAGTCAAAACGATAAACAAATAAATGCATATCATTACAATATACTTCAAAAATACAACTTTAAAGGGAAAAGAAGAATTTAATGTTTTGGATAGTACAGTATAAAATATACTGGCTCGCAAACTGGGTGAGGAAGTCAAGTTTGGATAGATTTCAGGCCAAATCGCATATACTCACCGAACAACTATGACCTCTGGGTCAAACTTGGAGCAGCACTGAACACATAAATGTCCAGTTCAAAAAGACTTCTGATGACATATTGTGACATATTGCTGCTGCACGAACAAAACCTTGTATCTCCTAAAAGGTAAGTTAACAGGACAAGGAAGAATGTTCTTAACTTTTAATGAAAGTAAATGGAGAAATATTTTGCCCCTCTAAGTAATTTTGGGCCATTTTTGTTGGGTCTTTCATCATGAAATGGTGAGAGGTCATGAAGGTCAACTGTCTTCTTCAAATTCATCCCAAAAAATGGAAGAAAAAAAAGCAGACAAGAATGAGAAGGTTTTGTCCTGACAGCAACAAGATGCTAAAGGTAGAAAGAGCTACAACTGCTTGGGGGTGAGCTGTCTGGTTATTATTATTTTTTTCTCCAAAGAGCTAAAATGACTCCTAGGAAGCTGAAATATTGTATTGTATAAGCTTATTGTAGGCTTAACTGTCTTCAACTCAGAGAATAGATTATGCAAGATGAAAAACAATGACTTGTCAGGAGAAGGATAAGCTGAGGTCTAAGTTATCAAGCTATCTGGATACCTAGCTGACTGTCTCCTGAGTGTGTGGGGTGTGTTTTATACAGTACACTAGCCAATAAGTCTGATTATAGCATTCAGCTCTTCATATTTTCCTCAGCCAGGTTCCACTCCACAGCCACTCTTTAATTGAATCTTTGCTAAAGAATAAACTTTGTTTGACCTCTGAAGTAAGAGTTATTTTTAGCCTATAGATCAGTGGCTTGGCTGGGCTTCTAATACGTGCACAACATAGGCATGCTAGGTACTGGAGTAACAGACCATTGATGAATGAAAATGTGAAAACCAATAAAACAATTCTGAATTCTGTCAAACTGATGAGGCTGAGGGAAGTAATGCTGTGATGCTGTACACTAGATAACACAACAAATAACATTAAACACTAGCTTTAAGATGGTATGTGCCTTTAAGTGATTTTAATATTGTCAGTAAGCGTTCAGACCATAGCATTTTTAAACTGTACTGTGGATATGTGACTCGAGTGCTGGTGTTCTTAATAGAACAGAATGCAGCTGGTATACAGTCCATAGGCACTGGTTATGGTCTACTATACTTTCAGACATGACTACAAAATGTGCATTATATAGGGAATATTGTGCAGCTGCGCCGCTACAAACTGTGCATCCTTATTGAACAGTTTACCTGCTATTTTCTGTGCATGTTGCCATAGAAACAAGCTGAACGAGTTCCGGCACAAATGAACACTTTGCTGTGTGGAGGAGTGCTGTTCCGATTCACCTTTTATTTACCAATGTATAGATAAATAAATTGCAAATAACCCACTTATTTAACACATTCACACAGTAATTCAAAATTGAGTGTGCTTTTTTTTTGTACAAGCATGTACAAACCCCAAACAGCACACGGAGTAAGCCTGGCACAATCAACAACGTCTCAATCATGTCACAAATTTAAGGTAACATTGAGAAAACCATTCAAACTTCACCACAGAAATACATTCTTCTTCAAAACAAGAGACTGAACTGATAAAACCAATTGGTCTAAAAAGTGAATTGAGACCACCAGCAGGTTTTCTGTTTTTTTGTCTATGCCGACACTCAGTTGACCTTTAGAATTGTGTAAGGTTATGAACAGGGAAGATCACAATCAACTTTGGTATGCCATAAAGATAGGACATTCTTCATTACATTCCACTTTATCTGTGTAACTCGTGGTTTTGATGTTTATGTGGTATGCTATTAAGCCAATGGCCTTCAGTTTGGCATTAGGGAGGGCAGGGGAGGGAATGGATGAACTTAAAGTGCTTTAAAATATCAGCTGATGCTGCATATTTCCCTCTGTTCCACATACTGGATTTTAACATTTCTACATAATGCTAGTGTATTGTTCCGAGCTATGCATTTACAGATCTAGTGATTCATTCACTGAATTAATAAATCAGCTGGAATTCAGATGAACTGATCAACATTAAGCTTCTCACGGCATCTTCCTACTACGGTTAGGTTAAAAAAAAAAGCCTCCATCTACTAATCTGCATCTTGCTATGATCAAAAAGTAAGTACAAGGAGCAACGACAAGTCTTGACTAAACCAGCAAGTAACTATAATATAGTCACAAGTGTGCCATCTGAGCATTTTTAGCACCACATTAGACATGTCGTCACCCACAAACACACCCACCATCCCACGCAGCAGCAAATAAATCCGGGTGTTAATTTATGAATCCAGTGCTGCTCGTTCACTTCGCTAAAATAAAGACTGTTCTGCATTCATTAAAGGTAACAGACAGACAGAACAGGTAACAGTTAGATATCTAAAACAATAATAAAGTATTTTTAGGGGCTGAAATAAATTTTAAAACAAAGTGCATCTACATTTTCTTAATAAAACTGAATGTTTTCAAACAAAACTGCTTCTGAATTGGATTCCTAACCATTGGCTTAAACATGAAGACTAATTTGGACCAAAAGGCTTTAAAGCCACATATTTACACCCTTCACAGGTGGAGTGAATGAGCAGTGACGTTGCAGTATGAATTCATTTAGTATCACTTCATTACATCAGGATCAGTGTAAACACAATTTGGGCATGAGTAAGAGGAATGCTTATTCTACATAGGCATCAAAGCCACCTCTCACTGACTGAACTAAACACATCACAAGTCTGCATGCTGAGTTATTGTCATAAACAGGAACTGGGTCGCAACTGTCTAGTATGAGAGTCAAAACAAACCATCCTCAGATTACCTCAAATTGATTGTAACCATGGAGACAGCATCACCATGATAACAGCATGACTCACATGAATAGAAAGCGCACAGAGTTGTTGGAGGGAACTTCATTTGAAAATCTGTTTCAGAACCAGAAGTGGGCTCGAGTCGTGTCTAATTTTGTAACAGTTCCCAAGAAGCAGTGGGTTAATTTGACATGTCGTGGGCAGTGTTGGAAAACCAGCTTGGCTACCGTAAGTACTGCAAAGTGAGGGTGAACTCAAACCACCTTCACACTTATTGGCACTGGAAAAATATAACACATTTGTATGATACCATTGCGTGGGTCTGGGAGACTTTACAAAACAAATGATCAAAGTTAAACAATTATTAAAGTGTCATTGTGTTGGCTAAGAGTAGGCGGGAGCATGAATTTGACAGAGGACAGACATGAACAACCCAGTCCCCAGTTATTACACATTTAGCGTGGAGAATCATCATTTTGTTTTTTTTCTCTCTCGGGAACTGGCTTCAGGAAAAAGGAACTGGGTCCAGAAAAAGAGAGTCCTTCAACCTGACTGCCTGACTGCCCAACACAGACAACTGCATCAGACAACACTTTATAATGATTGAATACAATCATGACCAACAGATTAATGGCCAGTTAACTCAATTGGCCTTTTCTTTCTCTCGTCCTTTTCACTACAATGTCTATCACTTCATCTCTACCTCAAACTATTTTTCTGCCTTTTTGTCTTCCTATTACTAAACTGCTATATTATCAAGGTCTTCTTTTGAATGTGGACAAGTTATTTTAGGTCTGATGTCTACGCCAAATGTGACCCCATTTTCTTTGCTACTGGTAAACTCCTTTCACAATGAGTGCCCTGCAGAGCATCTGGAACACAGTTGATGTCAGCGCTCGATAGAGAACTGTCACTGCTTTAGTTGTTATTGGGTTGAATGTCACTTAGATCTATTGATCACATTTGCAGCCTTAAGAAGCAGTCAGTAAAAGACAGCATCAATAAGCCTGAGAGCAAAATCTCAGACTGCGCACCAGTGCTTGACCGACAAGAAAATTATACTGATATTAAGAGGTCAAAAATTCTAATGACCAGTCATATTAGTTGATTAGTCATTTTAGATTTTATACTATTATTTTCCATTAAACAGGACTTTACTGAGATATGACTGCCAGTTCTCAATTTTGACATTTCTAAATCTCAACAAAACAACAAAAATATCTTAAATAATACAAATATTGCAACAATGGGGCACAGCTACCATTCCTTATTTGCAGTTTTAGTTTCTTTTTTTGTCAGTTTTCATTTGATTTTTGATAACTTAAAAAAACATATCAAAACACAGGATGCTCCCTCATCAGTCTTGAGTGCAAATTTATGCCACATTACTGGCCACGGCATGCACTGATCACCCCAGGCCTTGTGCTTCTGATGAATATTTAAACACATGAAGCTGACACTGCTGCTCCGTTTTTCATGACCAACAAGCAACATCACCCTGCAGTGTCTCAGAAGCAAAAGCAGACTGATGACAAAGGAAAAGCATGATTGTCAGGGCTGGTGAGAGGCTAGTTACTAAGAGCTGAAGTGTTAATCTGATCAAACTGCAGCATGACTCACTGACCGCCAGGAGAACGTTCCTATGACCTCAGCGGGAAGTGGGGACAGAGCCCTAATATCAGTTACCATGACAACTCTGACCATTTAAGCATGGAAAAAGGGGGCATTAAGATTTTTAGGTGATTTTTAATAGCCCGTCACCCTCTCCCACTCCTGTGCAGAATGTTCTAGAATGCCCCTGTCTGCTTTGATCACTGTCTTGCCCAAAAATAAAACAGACACACACACATATCCACACACCATGTTCCCAGAAGGCTTTGAGACACACTTTCTTCCTAACAATGACAACCAGTAGAGAAGACAAGAAAAGCCTTCAGTCTTTTCATTACTCCTCCACTGTCTTGTTGGTAGACTGGAAAACGGGCCTTATAACAAACACCTCAGCTGACATCACGCTGAAACTGCATTACATGGTATATACACAGAAGACAGCTTGGGTGTTGATTTTGAGAATTGATTTTCTCCAACTAATCTCTTTCTAACAGACCTCATGGCCTGCGTGCTCCACTCCGACACCACTCTTCGTGGGAACCAAAAACTTCCCAAATGCCTCCCACACAGCATTTTCCATATCTGCTATGGATGTCTGCATTTTGTCTGCATGAGCTTAAAAAAAATGAAAACTAAAGCCTGAACACAAGAATCACAGGGAACGATGAGACCAAAAGACTTCAACCTATCTTTGACTCAGGTTAGCTTTCATATTTGGGTCAGAGTAGCTGGAACGACATCTTGGTGTGTGAGAGATCTCGAGACTCAGTCCAGAAAATGAAATCCACAGAGTTCAAATACGGACTGTCTGTTTTGTGTAACACATGTGGCTGTACACTGCCACACTAGTGAGGTGGGTTATGGAAGTCACTATGTAGGTACTTCTGTAGTCTGGTGTTGTATCTATACTGAGTAAAGACTGCATCTGAACCTCCTCCCAGTTACGAGAAGCTCCACACAGGCAAATGGTCCGTCAGGAAGCAGGTTTTTTTCTTTTTTTTTGGCAGCAAAACAGGGTTTAGCACCACACCACATCAATCAACAACACAAGTTGAGCTATGAAAAGGAGAAACTTCTAGAAGCACAGAAGCACATTATGAAGACGGAATTGCAACAATAACACTTGAATGCCGTGTACGTTTGTTTGCCTGCAGACACATGTATTGAACAAAACTGCTGTTTTCAGGTACAACTATGAGTGTGATAACCAAACAAAATCAAAAGCAGCAACTGCAGTGCATGTACAGGTAAGAGTTCTACTGTCCAGGGCAAAGTTTCTTATATACAAACTAGTTTTTTTTGTTTGTGACCAAGTCCACAGCACTGTGCATGTCCTTTACTGTCATAACATAAACTAGGCACAAAACTTTTTCAAAGCACTTCTTCCAGCTAAATAATTCCAACATTCTGCACCACTTCTCCTCACTCTCAGTATTCCCACTCGTCTGTCTTCATGTCCAGGTAGCTGAGGATGTTCTGAGCATATTTAACTGCTTGTTTACGTGCAGTTTTGGTTCCCTGGTCCCCCTGAGGGTCCACAGCATCCAGAGCCAGCAGCTGTTTGGTAAGCAACTCCTCAAGCACCATGTAGCTCTTGTCAGCTCTCTTACCGTCAAAGCCTAGCACTTGGGCCTGCAAGTCGGACAAGCTGGCCAGAACACGCCACACAGCCGCATGAGGCGGAGGTTCATCTGGGCCAGGTTCACGGCGCCCGAGGGCTTCCCGGAGGTCCAGGTAGGTGATGACAGCCTGGATCTCTAGCACAGCCCTTCGCCGTGCCTCCCTGATACAGGGGTTCCGCCCTGTGTCTACTTCGTCCAGATGAGTTAAAAGACTCTGCAGCTCTGCCCCCTGCCCTGCCACACCTTGCCGGAGGACCTCCCCACGCAGCACAGAGACGCGCCCTCGGATAGCCTCAATCTCACGGATGGAGTCGTTCTGGGCCAAGTCATACCTGCAAGTAAAAATGAAAATATTAGCACACATAACCAAAAAGATCCTTCTACAAATATTTGTAATATTTAAATGTTTTAAACAGTGGCTACATCAAACTGATCCAAATTAATATGATGAACCTAAACTTAAGCTGTGCAAAACCATTTTTCCACCATACATCTACTGTACTGTACTGCAGATGTACAGAGCAAGTTATTGCCCAAAATGTACACTTTAACAATGAAACACATTTCATGTGAAAACACTACACTCTAAACGCAGTTAACAGAGAAAGCACACCTCAGTTCTAAACTTCATGCAGCCTTCAAAACATGAAGTACCTTGTTATCTGGCAAGGACCTGTAACTAAACTGGTCTATGAATACTGCGACCTTCCCACTGGAGAATCTCAGGGGTTCAGGGCTTCCCTCACACAGCTTAGTATAAATAATGGGAGAAACCATTTTGAACAAGGCTACTTCATTTAACTGCATTTCAGGACCTCTGTAAGATACTTGTGCTCTCTTTACACAAAGTCATAAACATACTGAGCGTGTCTAAAGTAGCTCAGCATGTCTGGCACTGCTGATAGTGCTACACACTGAAGTTGTTCAACCAATTCTCTTTGTGCAGAATACCTTATTGTCTCTGTGAATAAATGTATTCCTCAGTCACCACAGAGTTTAGGGACAGTTTACTGCAAACAGTTCAAGCATAGTGGTGTATTAAACCTGCATTAAAGAATTCAGCAATTCTCAAAACTTTTTTGAAGAGCAAAGCAATATAATACATACAATAAATCATTTTAATGATTATATATATATAATACATGTATAAATATATGTTAAATTTGGAGAAAATTAAGTGTTTGTGGTGCTCTTATGAAGAGCTCTTTTTGAGGTAGCTTTCAAGCCTGCTCAAGCCTGTGCTGGCTGCTAGTAACAGAATCCTATTTTTTGGATAACTGATTGAACAATAACCATAGGAAATAGTTAAACCAGGTTATGGGGTGGGGGTGGAGGGCGTGATGAGTATTATATGTCTATAAGCACATCTGCTGAACATCACTGATGATATGATATGAGGCAGATGTACTTACAGAGATACTACTACTAATTTTAATAACAACTGCATTTTTCTTTATTGGCTTTTTTAAACCCTGAAAGTGGAAGCAAGAACAAACAAAACTTAAGCTTTATCAAACAAAATCATGTAATAAAACACACAGTTAAGGAAAAGTTGTGGTTGAAGCATCAGGGACTTTTCAGAGACAAAGTTGCAGAGATACTAAAGTTGATATACTACACACTAGAAATGTAAATAATAATTCCAAAGCAGACTCCATTTCTGTCTTAATTTAGACTCTGGTTTTAAAATCCACTAGCCCTATTTCCCCATACTCTCTAGCTGCCTTAGAATGTGTGTGCATGTTACCTGAAAGTGTCATCACCCTCCCCTTCCAGGTCGATGTGTTTGAGTAGACCATTGATCTCCTCCACCACTTGTTTCCTGTAGTTCCTGACCGCTGTGTTACTGGACACATCCAGAGCATCAAGTTCCACCAGCAGCTCAGTAAGGACACGTGCTAAGTGGGCACAACTGTCACGTCCACTCAACCCCATCAGCAGAGCCACCAGTTGGCAGCGGGCACCACTTACCTGTAAAACATCATTCAATCAGTCTTTGCTTATCCAGTCCAATGTTTATGTCCCTAAATGACCTTTTTAAATTTAATTTCAACCAATTTCACATGTGGTTCTTGATCAAATAGAAATCTGAGGTGTGTCAATGTAACTGTAATGAGAACACTCAAGTTTAACTACTGCAATTTTTCCCCCACTATACACAGTCATCATCATCCTGTGTCACAAGTGGACAAGTGAATCATGCATGTGGTATTACTGACTTAGAAATATGCAAAAGTGGATCTTCAGGGGAGAGGTTTGTTCATAGTAATGACAGATGCTTGTTACAAACACAAATATGAACCATCTAGGCAGAATGCAGGGGTACACATTGCTTATGCTTGGTTCTCCTGACCACAACATTTTGCATTTTGGTCCTTTAAAATACTGTGGGCCGAACGGCCCCTGCCCTTTGAGATTTTTTGCATTTCTTTTTACTTTACTATTCTTTTAACAAACCTGCTTGGTCAGATACAGAATTAACTGCATCAAAACAGATTTGGTCAGAATTAATTTACAGTAACCACTAAGATAGCTAATGTGATGGTGTGGTGATCATGGTGGTCCCCCCTGCTAAGCTATCCTACTGGCTGAAATTTGTTAAAATGGCTCTATGCTTTGTATAAAACAAGATATTCAATAAGCTGGTGTTACACAGTCACTGCAGCAGCTAAACAGCAGCTAACAATATAACCTAAATTCAATGACTTCAGGGCAGACCAGGTTGGCGGGGGCCCACCACTGTCGCCACAACATCAATGTTCTTATTTAGTTTTTAATAAACACTGCCTTTTTTCAAAGCAACACCTGACCATTTTTTGTTACCGAAGCATATACTTGTTCATTGTAAATAATTGTACATGTAATAATTATATGTCTATTGTTGTTGCCACTATTTCAAAATTGCTCTGAAGGTTTAGTAGCCAGTGAAAATCAGTGAAAATTGTGCATCCATCTTTGGAAAAATTAGGCTTGTATTCTTATTGTAGCTTTATTTCAAGGAGTAATAGTTTAAAGTAATAGTAAAACAGCTTGTTGTTTTCCCCTTACCCCCCCACATTGCTAACCTGAACCATCACTTGATTGATGCGCTGCACGGCTTCATGGGTCTCATCAGATAAAGGCAGCGCGAGTGTGTGCATGCGCACACGGCCCTCCAGCACTTCCTGTACAGCACAGACACGTGTGAGAGCTCGGTATCGAGCCTTTCTGAGAGGCACGCTCCCACCTGTCTTCACCTGGGCTAGTCGCATGGCCACATCCTGCACAGCCTCCACCAGCTCCTCACCAGTCTCAGAGGCATTCTGGGCCTGACCCTGCCGGAATGGCGCCACCACTCCAGCCAAAAGAAGGCTCTGCGCCTCCCGGCTCAGCTCCTCTATGGCTAGTCGAGATGGGTGAGTGGCATTGCCTTCCAAGTAGCGTAGCAACCCCTCCACCTCTCCTGCTGCCCGCTTTCTAGCCTGCTGCAGTTCCATCCGCCCCTCTGTCTCCACCTTAGGGAAACACACACATGCATATTCATCAACCTGGTGTAATGTATATGACCATGCTTATTGATATAGGTGGTCACACAATAGTGTTGTTGCTTTTAACACAACCTACATTACAGTGAAATAACAATTTTATGCCATTTAGTTCAATTTGCACAAAACAAAAGCGCTATGTCTTACAGCATTTGTGTTTTTAGGCTACATGTAATTCATATATCATAAATAACAGCCAAACTGTTTTATTATTGAAAAGGACCTTGGGGAAATTGTGCACTTTTACAGAGCTTTTAGCTGTAAGCCTTATTTGAGTGTGAGTGACAAACACACGATAACAACTGGCACTTAACAGGAACCTCCCACACTGCACTGCAGCACTGCTGTTTGATATTACAGGAAATTACATTCCCATGAAAATTCAGGCCTCGATTTCGGTCACACAAACCCACAAACACTACATTCTTACACAAAGCACATCAAGGCAGTGAAAGAATCTCAGACATATTTTGGAAATCCAGGTGTGAAAGTGGTGAGATTCTCTGGTTGAATATTAACATCCTTTGCATTTCACCAATGCAATCAAATCAGCTGTCTAAGGGTACAACCTCTATTACAGGGAGGCACTAACAAGAAATGTCTAGGTACATGTCGATAACCAATAATTAACACCTTGTTACCAACAGTCTCATATATATAAAGTCATATACAAAAGTTTGCACACAGCCATTTAAGTTATATGTTTTGTTGATGTCCTCTCTATGAACCCAACTTAAAAATGACAAAATTTAGTGCAAAAGTTTAACATAAAAAAAATTAAACATATAAAACAAATATGCCATAACATTTTGAGAGGCCACATTTTGTGTTTATTTATTTATTTATTTTTGAAAATTTCTCATTTCTGAAAACATCTCCCATTCAGTGAATAAACTGGAATTCTGTAGTTCTGTTAAAACCATGAAAAACATCCACAATGCTGACATTTTCACTCTGTGGCATCAGACTGCGTTTATATATGCATCAGTGTAAGTGCAAGCCAAAAAAAAAAGTGGCACAAAATTGTAATTAGCAGTTGGTTGTAATTATCGGCTGCAATTTCAATATGGGAGCTGTAATAATAATTACAATTTTCTCATTTACCGGTGAATAACGTATCAGCTGCTGATTGTGCGCTCATACTCTAAGATCATTACCATCTCAACTCCTGACCTGATCGACCTCCAGCAGTAGCTGGGTCAGCTCACGCTCCAGACGCTTGTACTCTCGGTCGCTTTGAAGGCCGCTGAAGGAGCACACTTGCTGGCCCAGCATGGCAACCTCCCTCTGCAGCTCGTCCAGGCGTACCAGGGTAGGGTGCTGGCCAGGACATGGACCCTGAGGCCCTGCGAATCCCTGGAATGGCCCTGGCATCTGTTGAGTCTGCTGCTGCTGCTGGCTGCCATGATCCATGGTCCGCTTCCCACCATCAAAGGGCTTCCCGAAAAGGCTGAGGGAGAGAAAAAGGGGAGAGAGTGAG
The DNA here is from genome assembly GCF_015220715.1 of Pygocentrus nattereri. Taxonomy (NCBI): domain Eukaryota; kingdom Metazoa; phylum Chordata; class Actinopteri; order Characiformes; family Serrasalmidae; genus Pygocentrus; species Pygocentrus nattereri. The sequence goes on along the minus strand of NC_051215.1, from coordinate 35,280,833 downwards.
TGTGTGAGTGAGTGGGATTCAGAGAGAGAAACAGAGGAAGACAAAAAGAAAGAGGTGGTACTACTGGGATGGGAGGCTGAGGAAAGGAGAAAGCGATGGATGAAGCAGGGTGAGACTTTTCTAGAACAACTGAGAGAAAATAGAGCAGATATACTGGGCATTCTTTCATAAAGTAGGATTTCTAAGCCTATAATTTAAGACAAAAGAAAGGACCGTTAGCTCCCCTCATACAGGACAGCCCAGACTTTGGGCTTAAGTTATCTAATAAATCCTGCTTTGTGAAATATCCAATAGCTCTTATCCTACTGTGACAAAAAACCTCAAAGAGTTACTTTCAGCACAAGGTAATATTGGTTTTGTTGCCTATATTTATATTCTGATGTGCAATGCCAACCCAGCCAGTCATGAAAGACTATAGCAAAAAAATCTGCTGAAACACCCAGAATACCAACACAAGAATGCACAAACGAAACCTCAAACATTTGGATAGATTACTTAATCAAAAAGAACACACCCTTGTCCTGTGCAATTTAACAACCTTTGCAAACAGAACAGACTGACAGAAGCTGAAACTGGACTGACAATTAGGTGCTGGTATTTATGGCATGAAATTCAGAGGGCTTGGTACCCGGATCCAGTGCCACAACTGTTATCCAGGCTTTGATCCACAGCCTTCTCTGGCCATAAGTTAAAATAACGAAGCTGTCGCACAGTCGGAGTGCATGTCTGGCCGCAAGCAGTCTAGTCAAAACATCCTAACCGGGATTTCTGGTCTTACATTACTCTCGACACGTCATGCATGCAGAATGAAGTAAACGCTTTCATACCTGAAGAGATATTAGCCTATCCTTCGACAGGAAAAACATCTTCCCTTACGGGAAGCAAGAACAAAACATTACCATACCTGCAGCTCAGTTCATTGTCTGAAGTCAGTTCACAATTTGTTCTTAAGCATATCATAGCTGCAGTACTTACAAGCCTAGCTGCAAAGGGGATATCCAGCAGGAACTAAAATGCTCTTAAAAAAACAAAAGTGCAAAGAAAACCCACAAGCAAGACAGAGTCTGTTCCCTCTCTGCAGTTTCAGAGACCTTGGAAAACATTTTATTAGCAACTGAAGGCTGTGGATATTCCACCGAGATGTGTCTGTGAGATCACAATACACAGGTCATGCTCTCAGCTCTTAAAGGGACAGCAGCTGTTTGCACCCTGGCTTGGTGCTAGGCATCCTTTCCTAGTGCAAGCAATTCTTGATTGCTGTCATTAGTAATTAAAAACACATCCCAACAATTTTGTGCACATAAACTATAGTATATACCATGTTTAAAGATAGTGTGGTTAGACTTTATCATTCTCTTATGATGAGCAGTAGGAAGGAGGGAGCATTTTTCCACCAGAGTAGGCCTCTATGGGTTAATAGTTACTTGTCTTATGTGCTTATATAACCAGGTGAAGAGAAATTCCTTCATGTGGAAGAATGTTGCTCATCCCACAGTCATTCACTGTGCATTTGGCAGTGACCGTGAAAAATAGAGCAGACACATACTAACATAGCCTGTGTGGGGCCATAAATATTTTCACCTCTAGAACGCCTTACATGATACGTATAACAGGTTTAATGTAAACACAAACATATTTTAAGAGTCAATTTCCAATATATATAACTATCTCAGATATTAAGCAAAAACAGGTACAACTGATGGCTTCGTATACTGTCTGTAATGCTAACTTCTTGGCTTCTCTCATCTGTACACAGCTGTCCCTATATAGTTCTATCACATTTAGGTAAGACAATGAGGAAGCTGAAAGGAAAGATTCAACACTTTCTGCATGCTTTTACCGAAAGTGTGAAACATAACATGAAATGACAGGATATGCTGGACACAAGTGGGGTCAGGCAGGCTGCTCAACCTGCTGTGCAGCTGTCCTTGCTCGCTCCTCTAGCAGGAGATGCCCTGATTATGCTCCCTGGCATGGGTCTGCTCCAGGATTCTGATTATGAAGTCCCTAGTGAGCATGGGCACATCACAATCTCTGGATTATGTGTTAGGGTGGAGCGAGGGAGCCAAATGCCATCCATGCCGAAACGTATTAGTGAATGCAGGAAAGAACATGACGCTGGGTGCATCATGGCATTTTGACCAAGACCAAACCACATCTGGTGAATCAGTACAGAAAGGGCCTGAAATTCTGAAATCAAGGTCCTGTAGACCACTTCAGAGACCATTTCCTGCCCGTGTGGCTCTCATTTCGGCCTGTAGCTATGAGGTAATAGGTAAGGTAAAGGATCCCCCTTTTCTGGAACAGTCCATCTTATAGAGGTATGAGGCTGATGAGGACTAGGTCAATAGTCCAGATGCTGATTTACAAAAACATCCACATGGCAAATGAAAAGATGAGCAGCCGTGCAAAAATACTGCCAGCATGTTAAATCACCATTATTTTTGCTCTACAATCATTCACATGTGCACATGAACAAGGCACAGCCTAATCCGCATTAATGCACCTCAGTAAATGCTATCTACGCCCACCAAACAACCCCTGCATTTAGCACAACACGTCTGGAGCAGAAAATAATTTTTGCCAGCACACAGGCGACGAAACGAGAAAGCATGGGTGCAGCACGCTAGACACCACCTCCACCTCCACCACCTCCAGAGATGCGCAGAATATTTCTCACCTCTTCAACACGCCGAAGACGTTCGCGCACATTTCTGAAGAGGCCCGTTTCCATAAGCAGTGCTGCTGAAGCGTTGGGCGCCTTGTGGTACTTCAGTAATCGATGACACGCTGAGTTTGCAGCCGGTCTGCATTCGGAGGGTTTAAGCAGCAGATCTGCGTTCAGCCGATCTGAGCTGCATTGGCGCCCCTCCCATCCCACGCAGCCCAGGCGCAGATAGACAGACCGGGGGAACCAATTCAGAGACCAGGAGGGAGCTGCGACTCCACACGCAGACGTACGTCTCATATATTAATATAACCGCTGTCTCTCAACCTCCCGCCTTTCCTGACACGATACTACAAGCCTCGGTCACTCGCGCCACGTCCTTCGCCTTCAAAACAACTGCGGCGCCTCACTAATCTCGTCCTTCCAGGAGACCAAGTGGTTTAATCTTTTATGTGCACGAACGTCAGTCACTAGCTAGTTGGCTAGTTAGCTCACTCGTAGCCGTGTTGTTGAAAGTGTTACAGCCAAGACGCGAACAGAGCTGGTCTTACCTCTAAATAAACGGCTGGAAAGCCGAGCGTTTTAGCTTTGAACAACTAGCATCGAGCCTTTAAAATAATCCTGTCTGGCCGCTTGGACGGACAGATGCTCTCGGTTTAGCGAGGCTTTGTGTCCCTGAAGTGCACAAACAAAGGGAGCGTTCGCCTTCACCGACTGCACAAACTGACACACAGCAAGCTACTAAACCGCCCGAGCAGGCGGCGAACCACTCCAGTAAACAAGGAACAACGCAGAGCGACATGCTTGTTAGATAAATACCCACCTGCATAACCAGCGCACAGCCATCAGAGCATCAGCGTCTGAGAAACAGCCCGGGCAGCAGTGGGATCAGCGGGACTCCCACTGATGACCAGAGGGGCAAAAACACCTGCAAGCGTTATGACCAGCACTTTAGTCCATTACCTTCTCATATCACACGACGTAAATACATTCCGTAAATATTTTTAAACGTCTTTGTTTTTACAGCTTTTACACGGTTGTCAACTTTTTATATAAATTAACTGTGTTTTCCATTCCGTCTTCAGCAGTTTCGTCACGCTGTCTACAGCTAAGTTAGAAAATCACAGTTTATTAACTATAACCCCTGTTTGCCTCGTTTTACAGTGATATGAGACTTTCTGCTTTTATCGTGGAGTCAGACTCGTGAAACATTGGTCATCCAGTTCTGTAACAACAGGAAGAGTGGAGGAAGTCCTCCCGGATGTAACGTGTGAAGGCGGACACTGTAAATCTTTACAAAAGTCTCTTCTAGGGAGGCAAACACGGTGAATATTCGTAAGGGAATATATATGAATATATATTCGTATTTTATCAGGTTAACAGTCTTTGTGACTTTATTTAACATGTAGTGCCCAATTTTGAGTATTAAAGCTATATAAATGATAAAGTATAGGGACATGAGCTTCTGACAATTCAGTGAGGCCTTTTTCATATTTGTAAAATCTCACTGCAGTCATAATAACAGACTTCATACAGCTGGAATTATTCGACCAGAAAGGTTTGGTTGGCCAATATTGATCTGATTTGAAGGGGCACTCTTTAAAATGAATAATAATAATAATAATAACCATGGCTATATCATTTGCTAACATTTCTACTTGACTCCTACAGCAGTGCCACATTCTCAAAGGTGAGACCCCTTCTGATCATGTATTTAAATATTGGAGGAGCTACAAATTCTTTAAACATGAGGGTGGGCTGTTTGAAATGTGTTTGGTGAATGTAGAAGGAAGCCAGATGTTACTGCTAGGAAGCCAAATACAACATCTGTATTTAGTAGCCTCTACATCAGTGGTACATTTGTGTGGGGGAGAGGGATTCTCAAAGGATGTGTAATGTAGTTGTGTAATGCAAGTATTGTAGTGAGAGAACACTGAGTCATAAGAAAACAGAAAGGGTACGACACTGAATTATCTCAAATGGAGGAGGTTGAGGGATACAATGCTGCAGTACAGTATTTTGCTTGATTAATAATATTAAATGCTGTTTTTAGGCCAGAAATTACCTTTAACAAGCGACATTCCCACACAACAGCGACATTTCAACTCATCTGACTCATCTCATGATCAGGGAAAGTACAGAGTTCTGAAGACTGGAATTGAGTATAAATTAAACAGACACACATTGCTCAATTAGCAGTGAATCTAAAGTCTGCAGGACACCAGCAGTGGCTTATCAAACCAACCTATGCTGTGTTATGAACTGTTCAGAACCAAAAGCGTGTTAGGTCAGGAATGGAAAAGACATTACAGTCCATTTCACAGACACTAGATGTCTGCATATAGTGTCAGTCTTGGGAACAAACTCTTGCATCTCCGAAACAGCTACTTTGCAAGAGAATGAAAAAACATAATTAAATGTCAATGTAACAATAACGTCGTTTTAATAGTTATGCTGGAGACAGAATGAACATTCTTAACTTTCAGCGTAAGTTAATTCCAAGTCATTTTGGAGCATGTCTGTATCCAAGGACAGCTGGAAATAATAATAAATAAAAACACAGATTGTAAAGATACAAGCTTTTGTTCTGAAGGCAATGATATGTTTATTCATTTGTCTGGATAAAAGGCTACATTTTTGACAATTCATCGTCTTGTTCCAAAAGCATTTTGACTACTGCCAAAGTCGCTTACGAATCGCCTCAGACTTTTATTTTAAAAGCCACCCATAATATCCTCCATTTTACACATATCAAATGAATCGCTGCTGGCTTCACTGGATGTTGTAGCTTCGCGAGTGTCGTATGGGCTTAGCTAACGCTGGGTCACCACATGGCTAAACACTGGTTACTTAATAGACATGAAATGTGAATAGTTTAAAATGAATTCAAGGACAGCAACTTGTCTGTTTTTCGGGTCTCAGCGTTGCATTCGTGGTGTAGTGGCGAGTAAGCGGCACTGCGCCAGACCTGCAGCCCAAAATGACCCAGCAGAGGTTTGTACCTACCGACCTACCAAACTAGCAAATGCCCAGTTCCCTAACTTCCAGCTAAAGAGTACAAATGCTGTATTATCCGTGCCAGCTGAGTGCGCCAGACTGAAGGAGTGAATATGTGAACGTGCGACCGCTGTAACTGAAACAGTTGTAGGTCTGTCACTGTTAGATGCCTTAGACGAGAAACATCCACTAACTAGGATTTGAAAAGGGCTATTTTGGTTTCATGAAATTGCTTTTCGTTTATTTTAATGTGCAATATAATCATCAGGCTGATCATTTTTACATGATTACTCTGTCATTCAGAAGAACTCCAAACCATTCCTTGAGTGATTTAGAAAAAATAGTGGTGAAGCTACTAATTTGTGTTTGGAAATGCATCATTGTGACTTTAATGCCAGATGGACTGGGGTGACATTTGAACTTATTGTGATTACTAATTTATTTAGCATGAACTTAAATTATTCCGATGTGTCTTTCCCATTTCCCCGGTCTGTTTTTGTGGCCTGACTTGTCCCGTTAGTTATGAATTAGCCGAATCTTTAATCTGGAGAAGTGTCAGAAGTACTTTACCCACATAATCCACTTTTACAGTCATGTTATGAGTGGTTAGGGTGTATTTATTTGCATGTAAAGGCATTTGAATGTTCTGTTTTCTTTTATCGTATTGCAAAGAAAACCAAATTCAACCCAGGGCCTACCACAAAATATGACTGGATCGGGCCGCCAGACAGGCTGTCAAACCTACGGCCAATCATTTATCACATCCCTGAGAATGAGACCCCACTGGAGAGGAAACTGAGACATCTAAGACAGGAAACGGAGGACTGGAACCATGAGTTCTGGACCCATCAGAACGTCACCTTTAGCAAGGTGAAATCTGAAACACATCTTTATCAGAGTCTGTTTTATTTTTTGACCACTAGAGAGCACTGTTAACATGTTCTGTGTATGTTTTAGTGTTAAGGTCAACCTGAAATTATTATTTTTAACCTTGTTTGCTCTGGTCACTGGTCGTAGTAAGCACAGTTCATCGTACCATACTGTTGTGATTAACCAATAATATTATTTTTTTCCCATTTTTTTTCCATTTTATATGGGCAGTCATGGGCTGGAGGTTAGGGAACCAGCCTCGTGACCGGAAGGTCGCCGGTTCGATCCACAGAGCCGACAGCGCATGACTGAGGTGTCCTTGAGCAAGACACCTAACCCCCAACTGCTCCCCGGGCACTGCGGATTGGGCTGCCCACCGCTCCGGGCAAGTGTGCTCACTGCCCCCTAGTGTGTGTGCTCACTAGAGTGTATGTGGTGCTTCACTTCACGGATGGGTTAAATGTGGAGGTGAAATTTCCCCGTTGTGGGACTAATAAGGGTCACTTAATCTAATCTTAATCTTTATTTAATCATATATTTATAGGAAAAAGAGGAATATGTACATTCACAGCTGAAGGCAAAAGGCTTGACAGAAAGAGATGAGAGAGGTAGGTGATCCCAGTTGATTTTTTTTAAACTCCTATGAATGTTACTGTACAAAAAAAACATTATTGCAACAAGTAGGGTGTGAGAAATAGTGATAAACATTGCCGAAGTGCCAAACTAGGTAGGAGTAAACTTCAGCATGCAGGGATACTATCAAATTATGCAATGCTATATAGACACACATCAGTAAGACACTGTTTGCATAGTATTTTAAAGGTGACCATAGGCCAGTTAAGCTCTTTGGGCATTTTCATATTTGCAGTGGAAGATTACCTTAAGAGCTTTATTTGTTCTGTATGATGCAAGGTTTGCTACTACAATGTTTTTCTTTTCAGGGAGAAAACGAACTTTAAACAGTGAGGAAATGGCAGTCTTCTACAAACGCTTCCTAGACAAAAACTGTATAAAACATGCAAGTTATAACAGGTGAGTACACAAACTTTCTTACTTGTGTTTAAAAAGTATAATTTATTTACTTCAACTGCAGTTATTTAATATGCAGCACAAAGATGAGCTAAAATAAAATTATTGGAGAGACAGGTTGTGGTTAAGACCGCTATATCAAGGTTGCTCTCTAGCACTATTCACGTTATCCTAAACCCTTCTTTTTTTTTTTTCTTTTTTACAGAGAATGGTATCAACGGAACTTCACCATTACACTCCTGATGGCCAGAGTAGCTCTGCACAATGTGTGGAGGACACTAACTGGTCAAGGGAGGAGTAAAAGCAAACCCACAGTGATGCCCAAATAAAGACACTGGAAATCAATTTTCTCTGTTGCAGCTGTTCACCTGATCTTTGGCAGATGACCTTCCACAGAGAGACTAACTATTACAGTTAAGAGTACTAAACAATAGGTACCTCTTTTCTCAAAATATGGTGTAACTGGTGTAATGTAACTGCTTGTAACTTGATTGTGCCATTTTGCATTGCAACTGTTTAATAACTTTATTTTGAGTGGACTTTACAGTGAACTCCTAATTAAACTCCGTCCCTGACCTAAGTCATGCAGGTGTTTTATTAATATTAGTACATTCAGATAAATGACAAGCACTTAAAGCAAGAGATGGAGAGATGGTATATCGGAGTTGATTGATAGAAAGTTAAAGATATGTGGTTTGTGTTGTTATTTTGTGTAGGGCTGTGAGAGTTATGGGGTAAGTCACAGTGGAGTAGAAGTGGTTGGCTAATGGAGACCCCCCACTGCGAATTCAGTGCTTTGTATGTGCCTTTCTGCTTCTGATAAAGAGCACTTCTTGCGGTGGTATCACAGTCTCCCCTGTGTCTTACTGTATGCCAGTGATACAGTGGTGTTGGAAGTGAAATGTCTGGAGTGAAACTGCTACAAAGAACTTCATGTCACTCAGCAGGAGAAGCAGAACCAGATAATCGGGTGTACAGCACTGCGAGGCTCCACATGGATGACAACCTCGCGGGACTCTACAGTGGAGCCAGCGTGAAAGACCCAATGACAACTGGCACAGAAGGTTTAAGGCTGGATGGTGGGGAATGGAGTGGAGTGGTTGGTGAGGCAGCGCTGTAGAGGGAAGACGCTGCCCTGCACAGTGAACCTGGGCCAGTGGGTGATCGAATGCTGGCCAAGGACGTTTATCGGTGATTGTAGTCTGTGAGTTGAGTGCAGATGGCTCACATCAAGAGGGGCACATCAAATGGCTGGAAGGCAATCATCGTTTTGTTTAGGTCATTCACCAATGGTAGAGGTGGACCCTACGTGCTTCAGCGGCACTCATGTCGGTGTCGATGTCGTGGTGGAGAGAGTGGATTGCAGCCAAGACTTGCTGTGCTGTTGGAAGATCTGGCATGTGCAGGAGGAGCTGCAGTGGCATGGACGTGACCCTGGGTGAGGAGTGCTGGCTGCTGAAGAGCGAGTGCTTCTTAGAGGCTTGGCTTTAATTGGTGGGTTGCTGTGAGGGACGGTCGACCTTTGGAGTGGGGTGGGCAGTAATGATCCACAACTCTCTGCCATGAGGTGTGGCTATGCTGATGGCCAAGCAAAGAGGCTCATGGTGTGTGCGCATCCTCTATAAAAGGGACTTAAATGTTGTACATATTGTTGTTTGTCGTTTAAAGGCATGTGATGTGTGTTGTGTATTTTGTGATGGACTGCGGGTGTTTTTACATAGTGTGAGTTGAAGTAGTTGGCTAACGATGACCTCCCCCGCGAGTACTATGGCTTCCTGTGTCTTACTTTATGCAGACACTAAAATGTTAAGTGAAGTGCTTCAGTTAATAACATCTCATACTTAAGTGTAGTATAGATTTTAAAGAAAAAGTCTGGTATTGATCAGTACTGGAACTTTCGGTCTCAGGATTGGGAAAGAAAAGTGGTATCGTGCCATCTCCAGTAAAATGATCATGTCAAACTCCACACGGTGTATTTATTTATTTATTTATTTGTTGTATTACACTGGAATACAGTACGAAACTATGTAAGAATTTAAGGAGTAAATTTAAGTGATAGACTTTGCTTTTCCATTGTAGGGTGGAGGAGCTTTGCAGGGTAGATTCACAACACCAAAGTGATGTGCATGCTCTTACCAGACCTAAACCAGGAAAGGCAAAGAACAATGTAAAATGTGCAGTGAAAGCTTTGTTCAGACCAGTGTGTACGTAGTGTTTGCGCAATCTTCAGACATTAGAAATTTGGCACTTGGAGAGAGAGCAGATGAGCAGCGCTCCTTTAGTCAGTCAGTGAGAGAAGCCTCCTCCTCCCTCCCTTCTCTCTCTGTCTGTGGTGTGGAGGAGTAGAGGTCCGCGGCAAGGCATCGCCTCACCGGCTGGGCTGCTCAGCTACAGACCGAAACTCAGACAGACAGGAGATTGCGCCTTTTAAGCAGCGTGAGAGAAATTCCTGAACAAGAATTAGGCGACGACTGGATGTTTTACAGAACGGTAAGGGTTGTTGAACGTGTTATCTGGCTAACTGAGGTAGGTTGGGTAACTACCGTGTAACTACTCTGTAATAGCAGCTTAGCTGACCGAGGTTAATGGGAGCGCCTGCCTCCCGTGTCAAATGCGAATATTGACACGGCTAGTTCACTCGTAATGTTAGCCAGGTTTACTGTATTATCGCTTCCGTTATGAGTAACCATATTAAGATATTAAAAGCGGCTTTAGCTGACAAGTACGCTGGTTGGCCGAAGTTAACACTAGCGTTAAATGAACAGCTTGGGCAATAACGAAAGCTGGCTTAGCCAGAGAAGCTACAAGATTTAGCTGGCTAGCTTAGCATGTTAGCCGCATAGCAAATTTGCTCGACTTGGACATGTTGCTGTTTGGGTTTAGCTCATGTTTCGGATGTAGAAATGGTTTCATGTGAAGCTCAGAATACCTTTCAATAGCACTGTAGAAAATATGTGTCTGGAAATTGGGGTGCAGGGAATGGAAGATACTGAACTGGCCCAACTCGTTTCAGAGATCAGGGAAGATAGTGAAGCATGTCTGGTTATTAATGCTCACTGAGAAGCTGCCTAGCTGCCTTCTGCTGTTGCCTTAGGTTTTATTTAACAAGGTAGTGAAAACACACCATTCCTTAAAATTAGCGTAAACTCTTGTGATAGTTAAGTGTCACAATTACAGTCGACTATGGTTCAGATAGCTTGTTCGGGATGTAAATATGAGGCCCGTGAAATTGCCACTATCTGGAATCCATATGTAGTGATTAATACCTTGCGAGCAAGGTTCTGCATTATTGGTGTGCAGCTTGATTGTGTTGTAACATAGCAAGGCCTTGTTAGTTTTTCATTAGTATTCAAGGAGTGGCTTTCCTCAACTGACATACCTTCGTCCTCTGCCCCTGAAAGCATTTCTGTTTTGGTCAAGATGTGTGTCCAGTTGCTAACCCAAACGGCCTCTGAAGTGGCCTTCAAATGGCAGAATTGCCATTTGTTTCCAGAGAATAGCAGTTGTGTTTCATGAATATGTATATTGTCAACATGTAAATGGATTTTCGAAAAATTACATAGCATTATTATTAGAATGTGTGCTGTCAAGCATTTGTCATATTTATACTCTGTATTCAGTTTATTTGTTTTTAAACCAAATTATGTATTTTTTGGTACAAAGGTATTTGATTTATGCTCAAATGTACGTGTTTCTCTTCTTCTTTTTTCAAGCATTGCTGAGAGAACCTTGCAACTACCAAGAACTTCTGCTTTTCTTTTACTGCATAAGAGATGGATTCATTGAGTAATATGCACTGATAAAGGAAATGTATGCACTGGTCTCAGTCTTGATACTGATTGAGCTGAAGTGACAGTGCAGTTGGGACAGGGAGAATCACAATAGCCATGTTCATTTAAATGTGGCGTCAGATTACCATAAAAATTTCCCATGAACTTTCCCCCGGGGTTGATGTAGGCTGTAGAGGACCGCTACAGAAAATGGTGGTGGGGAAGAATCTGACCCACTAAGGACGATGTTTATCCGTGGGCTAGCATCTTCCCTCTCCACCGCTCCAGATACAGCGCCTGTTAAAGAGTGCAGAGTATGACTGCCCATGACTCTGGCAAGAAGGGAGAAGAAGCAAATTCAAAAAGACTTGTTTGACAAACTGGAGACTGGGGAGTCGATGTGGCGATTTAGAGAGGAAGAAGGCTGGAATGCCGAGCAGGGTTCCAGTTAGGGCTGTAAATCTTTATCCACGATTCAAGATGATTGGGATTTGGTGTGAAGTGATTCAGTTCATCATGAAACATAGCAAAAAATATCAAAATGCATTATTAAAGACATTTTCATCGTGCGTGGTATGCATCATGTTACACCAGTAGTGTAACACCACTACTACACCAGTAGTGACTGAAGTGCTGACTTCACACAATGTGCTTGGAAAGCACATAGTGACATAATTTATCATGATAAAATATCATGTTGCCCACTCCCGAGTACAATTCAGAATTATTAAAAAAAAATAGATATAAAAAATGATGTGACAGGGCAGGGCCTTTAACGCAGTAGTGTAATATCTAGAAGAACTGAAGGGATTAATGTTTTAAAATAGCCTGTGAATTTTATTTTGGTCCAAAAGTGAGTGCATCTATTGAATTGAAGCAATTACAGTCAATTCCAACATTCCTCATGCAGATGAAGTTCACCTTTAGACTTCTGTATCACATGCGGTCATGCGTTTTTCCATCCCTGGTGCAGCAGTGAAAAGTCCATCATGTGCAACAGACCACTTCTACTATATCCTGTCACCCCCCTGAGTTGGATTGTGGCTTTCCTGTGATGTTGCCAAGTGATACTGCTAACTTCATCATGTCCCCAGCACAGAAAATGTGCCCTGTGGGGTCTCACAGTTATCATGAGGGCTCTGTTCCCTCCTCCAGCTGAGGTTATTTCCTGGTGGATGATGGGGGGGCAGGAGGGTGAGTCATGCTGCAGTTTGATCAGATTAACACATCAGCTCTGACTAACAAGCCTCCACCAGCCCTGTTCAGTCACTCAGCCATCAAATCCTTATTCTGCACTCTTCTTTCTCTCTTTCCCTTCTTCCACACCGTTCAGTTATTTTTAATTGATTATTGTCTTATTATGACTCAACATTGTAGTGTGTCACTGTTGTGTGACTCCTACTTTATTGAAAGTGTGTGTGTAAGAGAATGAGAATAAGAATCTTAGAGGTTGTGTGTGATTCAGTATGGTCTATGAGTAAATCAAGAGTATGAGAATCTGAGTGACTCCATGCAGGAAAAGAGGGTAGAGGTCTAGTGTAGGAGCATTGCGCACGCAGTTACTAGCAGATCATCAGCAGATGTGTCTTGTAATGTCTTTTTGCTGTAAAACCAAGCTGCACATTTAAATGCAGTCTGTAAAATGGTTTGTGCCTGTTTGTGTCTCTTCCTCCTGTTGCGTCATTCTGACAGGTCAAATTTAGAACTTCTGTTGTCATGTGGTAATTCATTTAGCCTAGTACAGAGCAGTTAAGATGGGACTATGTGTGTCATTTGAGACTAATGTCAATCTAAATTAATGCTACATTGTCTTATATTCTCATTTCCTCCACATAATGAGGTTTCAGACCCTGAAAACAATAAACTGCCCATGTACTTCCCTACTGCACTCATATTTGTTGTCGCCCCAAGCACCTGTGCTGGCTTGATCCTCCTTAAGGCTCTGCTAGGGTTGTTTAAAGGGGTATTGGTTTTTGTTAGTATGTTGTGAATGTAATTCTGTATTTTGGCAGTCTTAAGCGCTTAAGCGAAGCTTCAAAACACAAATTTACACTTCAAACGATTACATCAAAACTGCTGTCCTCGTCCCTACGGTGCTTTGCTCAAACCATACCCTCACTGAATGCAGCACGCTCAGACGTTTCCTTCTCCCTCTGGTACTTCTTGTTCTCAGATGCAGAAAAAAGCTATCTGTTGGAAATGTGAAAAAAGGGCAAATTCATATTTTTGTCTCCTGTGATCTTTAGGTTTATAGTGTGCTTTTATTACTGCTATTTTATATGTACTGCATATATAACACTCGACAGAAATTGCACGCTCTCTGTTCTATAATTTGTGCATGTTTGCTCTGTGTAACAGACGACAGCACAAGCATTTTGCAGTTTATGCTAAGCTTAAACACTGTCTTTTGAGGGTTGCATTATTCCCTGTTGATATGTGTACGTGTGCAGTAGAGAGTGAAGTACAGGAGTTCATTAGTGCACTGCCTTCCAGCTTGCTGTGGTGCTTCCTCTCCAGTGGCTGTCACATGTCAACCTACTAGCCTTTCGTTGGGTCACATGAATCTCTGAGTGAGCTGTTAGCCTCTGCTTCCTATTTCTTTTTGTGCAGGAATGCAGGCTTGTGCTCGAGCAGAAGAAGTCTCTAAACCCCCCCTCGGCTTTACATCAGCACTTTTTTTTTCTTTTGAGCAGTGGCACTTCGTTGCTGATATGTGATAAATTTGCTTTTACACCATTGCTTGTTAACTAGATCAATAGATTTATATTTCCCTCTGGTATCTTACACTGGCACAGTTAAAGTGCCAGTATTTCAGCATTCCCTGTTCTTGTTTTCGAGTATCAAAACCCCTCCCTTTTCCAAGCTTGCATTCCCCTCCCTAGCAACCTCCTTCTGCCTTCCCAGGTGAGGTATAACTTGACAACATCAAGTACAACTGCTTTGTTTCACCTGAAGAAGCTCTACCATGTAATGCTTGAAATGTTCCAAAGAAAAGTGAGTGGATTTCTGTTCTTTTTTAAGCAGGGTGTTGTTGCCATTCATAGAACGTGAATTTCCCTTTTCAGTTTTGTTAGTGTTGTTTCTGCTTCTGACATTATAGACATATTGTTCGGTGATGTGAGGGGGCTAAAGAGATTTGGTGTGTACATGATGTACTATAGGTTGTTTTACTTCTAATCCTCTTATGATTGTTTATGTGTGATGCATGAAGGGGGTAGGGAGGACAGCAAAAGAAATACAGGCGCCCCAGTAGGAGGCGGAAGTGAAATTCGTTGGGAGTAGTAGTGGATGGTATGGGCAAAAATGTATATGTTTTTTTTTTTTTAAATAAAACCATTTTGATACTTAAGTAAACTTTTTTTCTTGATCAGCAGTGGTGTATTGTTCTATTTGTTCCTACTCTTTTTATAAGAACTGTTTAACAACTGAGGTAAATCTAAAATACTGTAAAAACAGAATTTAACACTATATAGACAGATGTCAGTATATTGCTTTCCAGCTCTAATAAGATAAAGGCGAGTGTATGTACAGCCCACAGTGTTTCTCTGAGCTTGGCAAAAATGATTCTGAATGTTGTTTTATTTCATACTTCATTTGTACATCTCTTACACGTGAGCTTAAGTCTATGACCATCAAACGCTGCTGGAATTTATTAAATATTACAAGCCGTTCACACTATCAGTTTTAGCTGTGAAGCTGTGGGGCCTCTTGGCTTTGTAGCCAAGGCCACAGTATCGACTGAAGCAGCTAGCTGTGCAAGGAGCACCATAATTGCTGCACTCAGAGCTCATGGCTAACAGCTAACCCCAAGAGACTGGCTTTTCCTGTCACTCTCTTTTTTCCCCCCATTGACTCGTTAACTCTCAACCAATACGTCAGAGGCTGGTTCCAATTGTGTTTATGAAAATAGGTGCAAAATTAATTATTTTGCTCACTGAAAGAGAGATGTTTTGTGAATGTCTTTTTCCCGTTTACAAACCTGTACTGCCAGTGTATGAGCAGGACACAAAGCCTGGGTGTGTCTTTCTCTCAGTTTGTTCCATGCAAAGTTGGAAAGATGCATGTTCGTAGCCAGAATACATACTATACTCAGTAAGATGAGATGGCTGGGAGCCAGGGTTGCAAGATATGGACAGAAGACTGTATTTTGCTGCATTCAGGATGGTCTCAATTCCAGACAAACTTGTTTCACAACCATCCCAGAACCATTCTGAAGTGAAAATTCATCATCCAAAATGTTCAACTTTGCTTACATTACATTATCTCTTGTAGTTTTTAAATACCAATTTACAGACTACCAAAAAGACAAATATCAGATAGCAATACATGCTTAACACACATGCACGTACGTATTTCCACTTAGATATGCATACATATGCATACAAACGCATGGTCACATTTAACCAGTCAAAATCAGGCTGTGTTACTACAGAAATTGTGATTACATAGTGCATTAGCCGTGTTTTTCGAATTCTGAATGAAACATCTTTTAGTCATTAGTATTGAGTGGTGAGATAACAAGCAAACTGTTCTGAACACAGGTAGTCTGGATGTTGTTCAATTGAATTTTTTACAGGGAATTTTGTGAATTGATTTTGACAGGTTGAATCAAAGTACTGAAATAAGCAGCTTCAATGCAGTCTGTTAAATATCTGAATATTGAGTTGTTGGACTGAATGTCCAAAAGTAATTAGCACAGTTTCTTCATATTATTTCATTTGATTTCATGTAAATACATTTTATGTCCAGCGCTTTCTGCCCTGTGCCCGATTAACACAGGATGCACAGCATATATATATATCAAAATAAAAACAGTTTCTGGGTTATATAGTATGTAATGATTAATCCCTTATACTATTTTTGTTGTCCCTGGGATGACAGGATGGCATTAGTCTGGAGCCCTAGTCACAGCACAAACAAATAATAGAAAAGTATTATTTACAAAAGTAAACAGAGTGCTTTTTTTTAAAGAGTTACTTTGCATATTTCTGGCATCTTTGATCAGTATTGTGAAGAACGGTATTGTGATAACAGTGAACAATATATTCTATAGCCCTCTTGGAAACGAATGTATATACTTGATTTGATATATCTGTTGATTGAAATGCTCAGATGAGTTCTAATGAATACTGTGTATATTGTATTATGTTTGCCTGTGCATGTAGGATGCGTGAGGATATGTCGAGCGTGGTGTGTCTGAAGGAGGTGGAGGGGCAGGGCGACCCTGCGGAGAAGTTGTCCCAAGATGAGCTGCTCTGTCGGACGCGGGAGGTGATGCAGGGGTTGGAGGCTCTCCGGGCCGAACACCAGGCCATACTTGAAGGGCTGCTGGGGACCCTGCGCTGCCTCAAACAGAGCCAGGAGGGCCGTGCTGTCGAGGAGAAGACTGCCATGATCCAGCGCTCAATGGAGATGCTGGAGCTGGGCCTCAGTGAAGCACAGGTCAGGGAGCACAGTGTTTTGAAGAGAGGTGACAGTGAGCTTAGGTGAAATTGAAAAATTTTTATTTTAAAGTTTGATTATAGAAAGACAAGCCACTTTGTTTAGCTTTGTTTAAAGAAAGAAGATTTAGGAAATGTTCACTCATCACTTCCTCACCCATGTCTCAATTTGACAGGTGATGATGGCTCTTTCAGGGCACCTGAGCGCAGTGGAGGCTGAGAAACAGAAGCTTCGGGCACAGGTATTCACACACACACCAATACACATAATTGTAGTCACAGCTTCTTGAAATATTAAAGCCGGTGTCAGGTTCTCAGTGTCTTGCCCACAAAGCTGCATACAAACACTTTCTCTCTCAGTGTCTGTCTCTGGAAAAAAAAAAAATATGACAAAATGAAACAAATAAATACAGAATGTTTTCGTTTGTGTTATATTGTGTTATGTTGTATTAACTTTCAGTTGTCAGATTGCAGAGTTGTTTAAATGTTATTATTCTTAATTAGGAACATACATGGGTACTCAAGTATTCTGAGGTGCAAGTATTTCAATACTGAAAACAAAGCATTTGTTCTGTTTTATCAAGGGAAGGCAGAGGAAATGTATGTCTAACATTTCACTGAAACCAAACAGTTTTGCTTGTATTTGCGAGTAGGTTGTGTTATACTTTGCTAATCCAAACACAAGTGTCTGAACATGAGCGTGTTGCCAGGGATGCATTGTTAAGGATGTGGCTGAAAATGCAGAGATAACGCAGCTTATCACAAGTTAGGCCAGCTCTTCTAGCTGTTAACCAAATCCAGAAACCATGACAATACAAATAACATGTTGGCTTATTGTTCATTGAGAAGAAAATACCTTCAGTCCACATCAGCATCCAACTTGACACTTGTTAGATCATTAACTCATGTAAAGAAACTGCCTGTTACTCATCTGGCATGAAAATCTACATATTCTCCTTGGCTGTTTTTGAATAATAAAACATTTCTTTGCATGCTGTTGTATTTTTGTGCAACACCAGTGACATCACCTAAAAGGCTAAGTCTACAGCCCTACATTATTTTTGGGGAAACTTTTTTAAAGCTGTTGTTTTTCCTTCCCTTGGTTGATAATTTCTTACAGACACTTGAATATTAAAGTAAGTCAGAATGTACATGTATATAAAGAATTGCTTTTAAAATTTAAATATTCTTTCTTACCTTCCATATACCAATCTCTCTCTCTCTCTCTTTCTCTCCATTTTTTCAGGTGCGGCGGCTGTGTCAGGAGAACCAGTGGCTGCGAGATGAGCTTGCTGGCACACAGCAGCGGTTGCAGAAGAGCGAGCAGAGCGTGGCCCAGCTGGAGGAGGAGAAGAAGCATCTGGAGTTCATGAACCAGCTCAAAAAATATGACCAGGACCTCAGCCCAACAGTGAGACTCCCTTTTAACTGGATCATTTTAGGTCTTTGATTATGCAGTTTTTCTTGCTCCTCTCTCAACATGTAATTTTTTCTCCCTCATTCAGGATGATAAAGACTCTGACTCCAGCAGGGAGACTCTAGATGATCTTTTCCCCGATGAACAGGATGAGCCAGGCCCTGGCAGTAAGTACCTAAGTGTTGCCTTGTCCTCAGTTTTTTCTTTAAATCCTACTTGCAGATCAGTGTCTATGCTTTATCCAAGCCGGAGAATGTTGTAATTAAAGTAAACATTAACAAAGACTCACTTTTACTTTATTAGAAACATCAAACTTATTTTACTTACCTGCCACTTTATGAGGTTTGTCTGTGTTATAAGTCTGTTGGATAAGAGTACAATTCTTTGTAGCACTGTTTTGTCAGCTACTCACTGTGGCATTCATCACTGGTCAGTTTTTGACAATGGGACTAAAGAATGGCTAACACAAGTTGTCCATGGCAACAGGATTATCGTCTATATACTTATAAGATGGACATAGAACATAGCTTTTTCTAATACAATATCTTCTATTAACAGTGTAAAAGCACATTTGACTAATTAGCATTTGTATCAGCTTCAGATTAACACTGGATGTGAATAGATACAGTTGTTGTATTTGAAAGGAGAGAAGGGGATGAAGCAAAGATGAGGGAGAGGAATAATCTAAAAGGTCTAGGTTCCCTGTCAGTCTTTTAGTTTGAAGAAGGGTTACCCATCCCTTTCTCTCACCGTCTTTTGTTTTTGTTGTGCCTTTTTGTTTGTGCTGGCTAATTGCTTCAGACCGTGAAGTGCAGGATCAAAGGATTGCGTGGGTATTATCATGGCAGGGAATGTTGCTGTATCCAGGGGCATTATGCTTCATCAAATGCACCCTGACATGCATGAATTCTGAGCACGTTTAAATCAGTTCCCTACTGCCACATGAACACCAAGGCACTCGCTCATGGAAAGAGATTTCTACCCGGCTTTATTCTAACTGGCAAACAGAACAGTTTACTATGGAGAGTTCTTTGGACAGTGTTTAAATGTTCAGGTTTGAAAGATGTATCCCATTTAAATGCTTTTGAGAATTTTTTGAATTTTGAGAAGTATTTGCCCAGTTTTGTTTTAAGGTCACAGGATCGACTACAGTATTTCTCTCTTTCTGTCTCTCTCCAGTCCAGCCTCCACACAGTAGCGCAGTAGCAGCAGCACAGCAGGGAGGCTACGAGATCCCAGCGCGGCTCCGAACTCTTCACAATCTAGTGATCCAGTACGCCTCTCAGGGCCGCTACGAAGTGGCAGTGCCACTCTGCAAACAGGCACTGGAGGACCTGGAGAAGACCTCAGGGCACGACCACCCCGATGTTGCCACCATGCTCAACATCCTTGCCCTCGTCTATAGGTCTGACTTTTAAAGGAATAAGACGGTGAAAAATTAAATTGACAAAATTCTTGAGTACCCCAGATGCAGTCAAGTAGCCCCAATTTGTCTGACCTTTGTCACGCTTCTGCCTCCATTGTTCTTTTTTTTTTTGACCACCATAATATGGTCACATAAACAAAATCTCACCATGTAGCTAAAGGCTGTGTGTAGCCATCTGCAACCACCTCAGGCTCAGAAGGAGACCTAATCCAGAATCAGCTTTTGTCAGAGTGACTGTCAGAAATACAGGGGAATCTAATCCAAGAGTCCTCTAATTTACACCTGCTTTGTGAATGCCAGCTCTGTCTGTCCGTATTTTTCTA
The DNA here is from genome assembly GCF_015220715.1 of Pygocentrus nattereri. Lineage (NCBI taxonomy): Eukaryota > Metazoa > Chordata > Actinopteri > Characiformes > Serrasalmidae > Pygocentrus > Pygocentrus nattereri. Next base: position 35,260,892 of record NC_051215.1, on the reverse strand, counting down.
GTTCACAGTAAGTCATACTGGGTCCTTGGACACAACATCTAGTCTATGCAACTTAATTAAGATCTAGATGTGGTTTAAAATTTTGGTCATGTATTTTATGGAAACGTTTTGAGCTGTCTGGGTGACTATTGAGTTCTGGCATCTGTTAGCAAAGTTAGCCTTGCAGCTTCAGTTCTAAACTATAGAAACAAAATTTGGACTCGAAACATGTCTGGGTTGTTCACCTGCATCTAGGGAAACGTGAAAAACATTTAATTTTTTTCCTTTTCTTCTTAGGGACCAGAATAAATACAAAGAGGCTGCAAACCTTCTAAATGATGCACTTGCTATCAGAGAGAAAACACTGGGAAAAGACCACCCTGCGGTATGTATGTGTGTATGAGGGTTGTAGATGTCACACCTGTTATTACAGACACAGACCACCTCACAGTCTGTCAGTGTTTGGCTGTAAATACAGCTTTGCCTGTTACAAGGAAAACATTAGGCAAAGTCTGGCCCACCCCGTGGGTTGTGCATATGTTTGTGTTTGTGAGAACGAGCCATTAGCAGCTGAGTTTGTGTGTGTGTTTGCTATCTGGGCTGGTAGTATTTACTATCCTAAGCTTATGTCTGCCCCTCCACCAGGACCTGCAGTCTCACTGTGTACTGAAGAGGTTAGAATTCAACCCGCCACCCTTGTTGTCTCACTCTGTTTTTTTTTTTACCCCACTTACCTTGTTCCTCCCACACCTATGGCTCAAGTGCACATTTTAATCAGAGTCTGATGATTAAAGTCACTGTGGGCAGTTAGTGTGTTAATTTCACATCACAAGGAACCACTTTGATCTTACTGATTGATCCTGATCAGGTTGCGTTGTCTAAATCACTTCCAGTGAGCTCTGATGACTTCCAACATTTTTGCCCAAATCATAGCAGTTGCTTGATTTGCTTGTTTTGAGAGTTGTTGTTAATTGTATTTCACTATGTGTGTGTTTGTGCTATAATATGTGCGTGTGTTGGTCCATCTAGGTGGCGGCAACACTGAATAACTTGGCTGTGCTTTACGGTAAGCGAGGGAAGTACAAGGAGGCAGAGCCATTATGCAAAAGAGCGCTAGAGATCAGAGAAAAGGTAAGTCAGAGTTGAAGGGTTAACATGCAGACTTTCAGTTAAGCTGAAGTAGTATTGGCTATATTGCATAACTTTGTGTTGAGGTCACCTTCAGGTTTGCCTCATCAAACTTTCTCTAACTTTGTTACTTTGTGTTGTACAACATCCCTGAGGGTTAACCAGAGCTCCATAGCTCACTGTGGGTTTCAGAAAGGGTGTGAGACTGCAGTGAGAATAAGACATAAGCAAGGGTGGCCTATGCTTATTTTTATCTATTCTGATGACTTTTTAAACATTCATACAAACGGGAAAAGTTTTAATTCTCATTCCTTCTCGCCTGATCTTTTCCTGCCTGCACCGACTTTTCTAGCTCTAGAATCCTTGTCTATGAATCCTTAAAATAGTCTTGCTTTCTGCTGATTTAAAACACCTTTTCTACAGGCCCCCCCATTTCCTCATTGTGGGAAAGAGTAAGGTGTTTTAGTAAGGTGTTCTTTGTCAGTCTGCGTAGATTCTTCATTTTACTTTCGGTCTTACTTCAGCTCTATGTATGATGGGAGCTCTCACTGAGAGGGTAAAGACTTGCCAGTATGGAGCACAAAGAAGAAAATCCAAAGATATTCTTAAACTAATATCAGGGCTGTTTTGACCCACATACCCAAATGAGAAAATTGATACCAAACTCAGAGTCAAGCAGAAAAGTACACTGAGTTTAGGAAATAGCTCAGCGTGGCTGAAGTAGAGTGCTTTTCTACTGGTTATCCCCTTATTAGCAGAATGTAGTGCATAGCTCAAAAAGAGAGGCATTTGGCCATGTAAATAGAGCAGATTCAGGTAATTTATGTATATTATATACATTTTTAATGGAATATCATCATGTAAACTGAGAAATGGTTAGGTACTGATTGTGATCTTCTTTTTGTACTACCAGCACATGCCTAGTTAGCTGATGCTTCCTAAATGAGCAAATGAACAATTGGAACTATATTGCTAAATAAAGAGAATAACGTAACGGCTTTGTCATTCAGGACATCTGTATCTAATTAAGATTAAGTGACCCTTATTAGTCCCACAATGGGCAAATTTCACCTCTGCATTTAACCTGTCTGTAAAGTGAAATACCATGTACATACTAGTGAACACACACACACACACACACTAGGGGCAGTAAGGACACTTGCCTAGAGTGGTGGCCAGCCCTATCCGCAGTGCCTGGGGAGCAGTTGGGGGTTAGGTGCCTTGCTCAAGGACACCTCAGTCACGTACTGTCGGCTCTGGGGATCGAACCAGTGACCATCTGGTCACAGGGCTGGTTCCCTAACCTCCAGCCCGTGACTGCCCCCAATATTGCCAGAAATACTGTCCCGTTTTCCCTGAACCCTCCCTGTACGTATATCACTGTTGTCAGAACAAACCTTTATGAATGCATTTTTGTTTTAATATTTTTACAGAATTTGAAAATGGCATCTCTGTACATTGTGTCAAAAATTCATGAGGAGAATTGTCATTAAATCCTATTACATTAATGTATGTTAAACTATTTTTTTCCTTCTTCTGTGAGGTTACTGTTTCAAAAATATGAGGTTTTACACAGACAGTGATGATATATTTTGTGTGGATGTTTTGTTTTACAAATGAAAAACCTACAAGCAGTGTTGCATTTACCTTGTTGGTCTGATATCTGTGCCATCAGGTGTGGGAATATATATTGCATGTACTAACAGCGACATGCCCTGCATAAGCACCTTAAAAAGACACACTGAAACCTTTATATGAAGAGCCATGCACTTTTTCATTAAATACTCTGTGAACATGTGAGAGGCGAAGGGAAGCGACAGGGAGGTTGTAATATTTCTTTTTGCAAGTACAGCTCAAAGACACAGACAATTTGTTCTACTTAATAGTCTTCAGAGTTGGTAGTTAATCAACCCACTAAGCAATTGAAGCTCTACAGTAGCACTGTGGGTCTGAAGGTACGGTCAGAAAGCAGTGTGATAGTTTGAGGTACTGTTTCAGCTCAGAGCACTGCGCTTTAAAAAACAAGCAAATAAATTACAAGAATGACCGTGAAAACAGCTTTAATTGTTCAGCTTGCTGATTAGTGGCATCTGCAACACATAAAATTATAAGCGACATGGTAGACTTGTGAAAGATGGCATTAATATGAATGTTTTCAAATTACGTTTGAAAATTACATTGATAATGTTTTCAAAGTTTTTTTTAAACTTTTAGATTCACTAAACAGTTCCCGCTCAAGCACATGTACTGATTAAGTATACACATAAAGTGAACCAGTACAAAAATGCCTGCGACCCATATTTTTTACATTGTGGTAGATTGTTAGTAATTAAATGATTTTTTTAAAAGGCCAGAAAATTAAAAAAAGGTCCTTGCAAAGTTTTCCAGAAATGTGAAAGTACTTTATAGGAAAAATATAAACTTGAAAACCTATGAAAACTTATTTTAACTTGTATTAATTAATTAACTAATACAAAAGAAATGGGCTTTTAACACATTTTTAATAGAATAATCAATTTTAACCAAGTAATCTTGAAAGCCCTAACTGATATTGACTGCAGTTAGGCCCTGGTGCCCTGATGTAGGTGCCCTGGCTGCCGAGTCACTCACACAAACAACCTCGACCCCTTACTGTGACCAATCAATACTTTCAGTACAACTCCCTTCAGTGCTGGAGTGCTGCAGAGGACAGCAGAGGGAGGATGAAATAGAGACCCTCTGTGTTAAAGCTCAATGCGCACCCTTTATCACAAGGAGAGTGGGAGTCTGCAGGGGTTTGAACTTCAGTAATTGCTTATCAGAGCAGTGGTGTGGGAAAGAGCCTGAAACTCTCAAGCGTAATTAAGCACATTTAGATGAGGCTCTATGGCATATTTTAGCTTCTCAATGCTTTGATCATTCTGTCCATGTTAATAATCAGTACTAAATAGGAAGAGTTGGAGTGAGCAGGAGAGAGAGCAAAAGATTCTGAGGAGGAGAGTGCAAGGAGGATAGCCCCAGGGTTATGCTTTTTTACGTTAGATATTCACTATGTGGCCTGTACAGCACAGCACAGTGTGGTTAGACATTCATTGTGCCCTCATTCTGACATGATCAATAACAGCGTCTGTTTGGGTTGAGAGAGGAATGGATGGGATAAGAGAGGGCACTCTTTCATTAAAATTGCCGTTCCACCCACTAACCCTCTGGATGAGAAAAGAAAGAATTGGAATCGGAGAACTGAGGTTTTTTTTTTAAATGCATATAAGCAGTTCAGTCTAAAAAGCTTGCGATATATTATCTAATATGCAGAGCACTATAGATTGTTGATTCCTCTCTTACTGGTGTGTTTAACAAAAGTAGGACTTATTGATTAGCACATTCTGTGCATATTACCTAGAAGCAGCTTCAGAGGGAGATGAGAGAGGAGCACATAGCAAGTGCAAAGCAGTGCAAGGATGCGAGGAGGGTTGGTCCTGATAATTATGTGCCTTGGGACTGTTAGAGGGAGAAATAACTGTTTTAATGATGTCACTGTCTCTCTTTCTTGAAAAAGAAAAAATGCAGGGAAGAGAAGAAGACTAGGAAATGAGAGCGCCTTTCAGAATGTGTTGCCTAACCTAGCTGACTTGTCTGTTTTTGTGTTTTTAGAGACTAGGGAAGCTTCACTGTAACCCAGTTTTCAGTGTTTTGATCCTTCTTTTCTTACTCAAATGCAGTGGTGCTCTTATTATTTTTGACATACATTTTTTTAATACATGATGTCTGTGTTCTGACAGCCATAGATCTGTACAATGTATCTAAAAAAGTTAAATAGGAGGTGAAATAGTAAACTGAAGGGGAATTGCTTTCATGGTTCTGCATAATTCAAAGGTGTTTTAATGTAAATTACTCCGGTCTAGAGAAACTTACTGAATCATAGAGTGTATTACTTGCACTTAATCTGATAACTGCAGAAAATGTGATTTTGTCAGTAATCTGATCAATGAGTTTACATGCGCTTGGGTAATCAGATAATAGGGAAACTCCAGGTCTGCATGAGTCAGGCAATAATAGGATTTCTGCTTTGAAACCAGCCAGTAAACTCACAGAAGACAACATGACTTACATGTAATGTAAAACTCATCGAGCCTCTTTACCTGAAAATATGAACATACATCATCTAGAAGATAAAGAACCTTTTAAATCCATCATTTGTCAAGCATGTCAAACACTGCTTGCTTATTTCTGGTACCTCCATCTGTTGTCGTATGTGCGCAGACAGAGAAATCCAAAAGAAATCAGTGTAACAGTTTACATGCACTGAGAAATCAAATTACTGAGCTACAATCCAACCCTCTCTATCAAATTTCTTCATCAGATTTCTAGACCTTACTCCGATCTAAGAAAAAAGTGTATGCTGTTCTCATGACCATTTAAATAATCAGATAACTGCAAAAATCTGATTATGATTGGATTATTGAGTGCATGTAAACACACTCACAGTAGTTCAAAACAGTGGACATCTCAACCAGATGTTTTAAGTCTTTCATGCAACTAAACTACCCCATGTAAAGTTCTAACATGAAATGGTCATGAATGTGTTGCCTGGTGCTGGTGGACAATGTTTCACTGTAGTTTTGTGATAAGATTTAGTCTAAAACTTACTCAATAATATAACTATATATAATAATATTACTCAATACATTTTTTTCATTGTAGATATTGTGACCCCTAGTTTTATCACCATTGACCTTAGTTTTATCACCAAGAAAATCAGTATGTTTCTCTACATTCAGTGTCTTTCTCTGCAAGGCACAGTTTCACATCACATCACTCTAAGTTACATTGTTTACATCTCAACAACTAAACTGAATTGATTTGCCTTTAAACATGGCAGAGCTATTTCAATTCTCTACTTAGTCATACAAAAACTGTTCACCAGTTGTACAACTTTTAGCCTGCTACTTGGCTAACAGGAACCATTGCAATCTTACAATCCTACAAACATTACTGTAACTTAGGTAACAATGCCTTTTTACACATTAAATAATAATAAGCATTTTGTAAGGATTTATAAATGACATTATATCATCATTTGAAAATCAGTGCAGTCACTGTCTGACAGTTACTATCTTGGTCTGATAGAGCATCTGTCACACTGTGTGTCCTTGTCCTCTACAGGAATGTTAAATGATGCTACAGCAAGGAAGTATATAGTACTTGCATACTGAAAAGACAGTTGAATTATATTTTAAATGATTATTTTATGTGATTAGATTGTCCTGATCACAGGTGGTATTTATCACTCTTGTAGTGGTGGACTACATATGCAGATCTAGAGTTCATTCACAATATATTTAATGTTCATGCTGTGTAAAAATAAGTATAGTCCACATTAAAAGTCAGTTGCATAAGCCATGGCTCCCTCTTTGCTGATGCTGTTGGGCTTTTCTCCGTGTGTGTGTGCATGTACAGTCCTACAATTTGCCTTAAGATGGATTAATTTTAAGCAGCTGAATAACTGCTTATTTGTATGTTTCAGGTGCTGGGGAAGGACCACCCTGATGTGGCAAAACAGCTCAATAACCTTGCCTTGCTGTGTCAGAACCAGGGCAAGTATGAGGAGGTGGAGTATTACTACCAGAGAGCCCTTGAAATTTATCAGACCAAACTGGGTCCTGATGACCCTAATGTGGCCAAAACCAAAAACAATCTGGTACGTGCCTCCTTATTTTACTCTTTATAAATGTTATTGTAGCTTATTGAGAGAGCTGTCCGTGATATATAGTCTGCTGATTCCCACCCGCTAGGCTGCAAGTGTAGACACTGTCACATGCATCATCTAACCCATCATCTAATTAAGAAGGGAGGATAAAACACTAGTGTAGCCAGTCCCAGCATCATCTAACCCATCACTTCACAGCAAAGCATGCATAGAGCAGACCCATTTGCACACAAGGTTATGTTTTCAGCACAGTTGTTGGATGCTTTTAGATTAATAGGACTCAATTTGTCCCTGCAGCAGCTGGACTGTGTGTCAGAGTGTGATTCCTTTCAGAAGAAATGTTTAAGCTTCCGTCCTGGGAACCATTAATTATTATCACATCTTGGACAGCAGTTCATAACCATTATTTTTTCTGCTTTTTTCTTAATTTTATGTAATATGCCTCTCTCACTATTCACAGAAAAGCATTCTCTTTTACTCTCTCTGTCCCAGGCCTCATGTTATTTGAAGCAGGGGAAGTTTAAGCTAGCAGAGACTCTGTATAAGGAGATCCTCACACGAGCTCATGAGAGGGAGTTTGGTTCTGTGGACGGTAGGTACATTGGACTTTAATCCTTTCCTTTAACAGTGCTGCTTTTTAAATCATCCTCCTGGTGATTGTACAATTGCCTGGATTCAGAGCATTACTAAACTGGATTAAGTGTTCCCCTGTAAGGGAGGCTCCTGAGTGGTGCAACACTAGTAACACTGCTTATGAAGTAGAGAGATGCCCTGCTAGTTGGAGAGAATCTGAGCTGTGCGCTGTTTTTCAGAGTGCTGTACTCATTCAGGTTGATATGCACAGAAAGTTGGGTGTTTAGCACTCTCCATTGACACACTCTCCATTGAGATCTACATTGTGACACTTGGCTTGAAACGATCAGAAAAACTATCACCCTTACATCATGGTACATGGTAAATAATTGAAACTAAATGAAGAAAATTAGAACTACAGTTATAGTTTGTAGTTCTGTAGTTCTTTTTCACCTCTTTGAGAGACTGCTGTAACCTATAAAATACGATTTAACTACTAATTAAACTAATTAATTAATTTGTTAATTTAATATGTCCAAATTTAATTTGTATTTGTAATTTTAGTATAACGCTGTTTGTAAAATATTACATTAATACATTATATAATACATTATAATACATTATAAAGTAATAATGTGCTTTTTTGTGCTCACAGACCCACTCAAATATGTGCAATTACACATAATCATGTGTGGAATCAAACAAAGCTTTTATTTATCTGCCGCGTATGAAAATATGAGAAAAAACACGTCCTCTGTATCAAATGTGGAAACTAGCATAAGTACTAATAACTTGAGTGATAACTTCATCGTTAGCTTACCTTCTGAACCTTTTGAAAAGTAATGATTTTTAAAGTAGCAATAATAAACTTTAATAATAAACTAAATATTATAGCTTTAGTGTACTTATTGGGCATGTACTAATGCTTGGTGACTGTATATTTACCTGAAAGACTAAAAACTAGCAAAACTAGCAGGAGTGCACCCTCAAGTACTATTAGGTCCAGTTGGTACAAATTTGAACAGGTACCAAATACATAACACTGAAATGTAATGCTGGACCACTGGCCAGTGGAAAAAGCACACTGACAGTTTTCTGGTGCCAAAGGTTTAGGTACTTAAACTTTCGATATATTGACGCATACTGTTGTGAGTAGATCTGCCTTGCCATGTCCTGTTGCTCCACAGTGCTTGTCTTTAACCTTTATAATGTGCTATACCCTTCCTTAAAATATGCTTATTGGTTGCAGCAGTTGTAAATTCACAAGATTGTTCGTCCTGCAGTTCACCATGATCCATGGGGAAAAAATTATAGTGCAAACCATAACACACAGAGAGACAGAGCCATGGGAATGATTAATGTTTAGAGTTTAAGCAAACCCCTCATGTCTAAACTAAAAGGTCAGGCTTTTTATTCTAGTGGAGTCATTGATTCTACCAACGTCATAACTCACTCAACCCTGGCCTTTAGAGCGAGCCAGTCTAGGTGTTTGAAAATGAGGAGGGTGTGGAGGAGAAGAGGAGGGAGTGTAGTCTGGAATGTGTTCTTTTTTCTCATTTCCTGAGTTTGACTGTGCAGATGAGAACAAGCCCATCTGGATGCATGCAGAGGAGAGAGAGGAACAGAGCAAGGTAAGAAAAAAAGTAAAACCTCACAGGTCATATGGACAAAAGTACAAGAAGCAGAGAGAAGCCTTGTATTTCTGAGAGGTATAATGGATAAAAGAGCTTAAATTACAGATGTCAGAAGTGCATGATATGTCTGTTTGTACCTTGGGCAAGTTTATAAAATCTAAGCATTTTATTGAAACTTACGTAATCATTTCAAGGTAAAGTTGATAGTACTTGCTACACATATCCTCAAGTTATATTTTGTGTATCTTTCTGAATTTGTAGGTATTATAGAGATAAATTTGAAACTTTGTCAATGTGCATTGGTTACCCTGCACCTCTGTAGTTAGGAGAACATGTCTGTGAATAATTGTTCATTGTGTTTCAGGGCAAGCAGAAGGATGGATCTCCTTTTGGAGAGTATGGTGGCTGGTACAAGGCTTGCAAAGTGGACAGGTCAGAATTATTTTCTTTGTAATACTTAAGAGTTATGGCTTCTATTCTTAATAATAAAGACACATGGTACATTGGCTTGAATATATGTCACGTTAGCCAGTCCTATGTGTGGCAAAAGATTCTGTGAGCATCTCAAATGTCCCAAATAAAGTCAGGCTTTCATGCCATCTGACAGATTTATTATATGTAAATAATAAATAAAAAATAAATAAGTCAAAATCTTGAAATTTTTAGCAACAGGAAGTTTTTCTCTCCCTTGCAGCCCCACAGTGACAACCACACTGAAGAACCTGGGTGCTCTCTACAGGCGGCAAGGCAAATTTGAGGCTGCTGAAACTCTGGAGGAGGCTGCTATGCGCTCCCGAAAACAGGTTTGCAATACCTTTGAGTATTTGTGTGCTCTGGCAAGGGTGGCACGTTACTGTGAAGTGAAAGCCATTTCTTACTTTTACATTTCACAACACAGAAATTTTGACTGAGCTGGATATTTTACCATTTTATTTTATCATTGGATAGTCTTGACATACACTATATGGCAAAATGTATGTGAACACCTGAACATCACATCCATCACATCTGCCATTCTTTACTGGAACTAAGGGGCCCAAAACATGAAAAAGAGTCTGGGATCATTGTTCCCCCACCACCAGAATTTACAGTTGGCACCATGTATTCGAGCAGGTAGCGTTCTCCTGCCATCCACCAGACCCAGTTTGTCCTTTTGACTGCCAGATGGTGAATCACGCTATTCCAGTCAACACTTAGCAAATATCATCATCAGGAACTTCATGGATTGGGTTCTCATGGCAAATAGCTTAACACAAGCCTAAGAACACCATGTGCAATGCTGTGTCTGAAATCGAAGGTACATGTCTCGATGCCTAAACTCTTGCTGCTCCTAGATGTTGTTTCCACTTCACAAGAACAACACACACACAGTTGACCAGGGCAACTCTAGCAGGGAAGAATTTGATGAACCAATTAGTTGTAAAGGTGGTGTCCCATCACAGTTTCAAATAAAATAATTCACTGAGATGTTCAGTACGACCCATTCTACCATCAGTTTTTGCCTGTAGAGAAGATGTATGGCTGTGTCATTGATTTCATGCACCTGTTAGCAATGAGTGTGACTGAAATAGCCAAACATGCTAATTAGAAGGGTTGTCCATGTAGTTTTGCCCCCTGGTTCCTATGTTTTAGAAAATTTCATTAAAAATTTCACTACCACATTGGCTTGATTATTACATATTCTTGTGTTTAATCATGTTCTATTATTAGAGTATTAATTTTACTCAAATGCACACGCACACCTTTTGTAGGGTCTGGACACAGCCCATAAGCAGCGTGTGGCAGAAGTGCTGGGGGATCCAGAGGCTCGGGAGAAACAGCGCAGCAGAGAGAGCCTGACCTCTGACACAGTGAAGTACGAGAGCGGCCCTGATGGAGGAGAGGAAGTGAGTATGAGCGTTGAGTGGAACGGGGTAAGTACAGCACACACTGCCCACCCACACATACACTTGCACAAACAAGTCATTCAAGGGAGAAGGTGCACAATAAAGAATCAGGTTTAAATCGAAAGTAAGATATGAGGGATGAAGAAGGGAAAACCTACAAATGTGTACTTGAAAGAAATCACAGAGAGTACTTTGCTTTGGCTGGGAAACCCGTTCTTCATGGTTTGTCAATAAGTTGTCACATACATTAGTTGGCAACAATTTCTGTTCAATCACACATGCCAAATTAATAGTGGTTTACGTTCAAATAGGATTACAGTTCATTCTGTAGAAGCACATAAATAAGCTTAACTAAGTATCTAAATCTCTTGCAAATTTTCAAAATCAGTTTCAGCTAATGAATTCACTCATCTGCATAGAGAATATTTTCTCATGCTGTCTCGTGCTGCTGCCTTCTTCAGTGAGGAAAATTTCAGTGCTCACATTTTAGACATGCGATAGTGCTGTTGCATTATTTGTAGCCAGAACATACAATATTAGATTTGACCAAGTGAATTAGTAAATACCCTTATTGTGACTCATCAGTTCATTTTAGTGGTATTAGTTGTAGTGACAGGAACTTCTATATAATGCAGAAGTCTGCACCATAGGACAGATTTACTGGAGTAGTTGGAACAGTGGAAACTGGTCATATGTTAAATATATTCCACAGGACCACTGACAAACTGCTTACTCATTGACCTTTGACAGTATTGGACAAATTAAAAATGAGGCATATGTTACTGGAGTCTTGGATATAATATGATGTTAATGCTGATTGAGTGTCTGATTTGTTATAGTGCTCTATTATGATCTACCCAGTAACCCTGCTAGTCTTGACTTGACCTGAATTTAACCATAGTGATTTCTTCTCTTAATGATCCTTCTGTCATCACATATTTGCATCTCATATTCATGCTTAAGGAAATATTTGCTCATAATTTACAGTACTGTGCAAAAGTCTTTGGAATGTGAGAAATTGATAGGTAAAGCTATTTATCTGGGTAAGCAGAAATATACAAATAATACACTTGTATGATTTTATGTGCCAGTGTGTCAGCTTAACCATTCAGTGTTTTTAGGGCCTTTCAACATGATCAACCAATAACTGGTACTGATACTGAAGGATGGGGCTGGAAGCAATTCTGGAAACAAATAATAAATACACCCCTCCCTCCCTTCAGTGCCCCTTTAGAAGTTCTGCTCCGCGGATTCGTGGACGCACATTGCCAAGGCAAACACTTTTTTAACTGTTTGTCACCATAAAACACTTCTCAAATGTTGTACAGACATATACAATAATATAACGTTAGAGCGAACAGTGATGTGGCAAGTAATGTAACTAACATCAGCTAGGTGTGGGTTAGCAAACTGTGGTTAAAGTTGCTGCAGCGAAGTTGACCAGTTGTGATAAGCTATCGCAAACATTAGCAAACAGTTCTTACCTATTGGTTCTATGAAACAGCAAAAATAGTCAATGTTACCCACCTGAGAAACAGAAACAGAGCAGCTTCCATATTCCATTCCATGTCTTTCAGCTCTCTATAAAGCTGAAGTCAGCTTCTTTTTTACCTAATATAGTGCAGCACTTACATTCTGGCACCCCAGGCTAGTGTAACCACTAAAATAACCAGAGCCTGTGCAACCGGTGCAGGACAAAACAGTCCTCCTGCTTCATGGATGGGTTTTTAAATATGTGATAAAAAAAAACGGGTGCCATCACTTTTGTAGTTCTATGTCTTTATTTAGTTATTTTTTCTGTCACTGTCAAAGCTGTAGGTCACTTAGCTAGTACTATATAAAATAAACAGATTAGTGCTAACAGAAACAAATCCTAAAAGCTTTGACAACAAACCATGTTAATTACAGCTCTGCACATTCACACAGCAAGTTTACCGCAGAGTAGGAGCCAAATAGTAATGATGTACAGTACTTCAGGAAAAATGTTTTTCATTAGTAAAACATGCTGTAGATGGCTTCCTATTTGCCAGCTTCTAATGTGAAATTTCCCATTTCACCTTAAATAGTGCAGCAGTTACATTTTGGTGCCTCGGGCAAAATATGGCTCATATGGCTCACATGTTTTTCATCACTGACCAGCTCTCAGGATCAGCTAAAAATTAGATAAATTTACATTTACAGCATTTGGCTGACGCTCTTATCCAGAGCGACTTACAACTTGATCATTTTACACAGGTAGGCGAAGGTGGTGTTAGGAGTCTTGCCCAAGGACTCTTATTGGTATAGTGTAGGGTGTTTGCCCAGGTGGGGATTGAACCCCAGCCTACAGCGTAGAAGGCAGAAGTGTTAACCACTACACTAACCAACCATAAATATCAGCTGTTCACTGATACACAGAGGTTGAAGGATCAATTGGCTAACCTTAACAATTTCCAAATCTCTCCTCAAGGATGTCCAGTATTTTAGTTCATGCCCAATACCTATTTTATCTAAATAATCCTTCATTAAAATAAATTCAGCTGATGGAATTTAACAAATCCAACAAATCCATCAATCACTGGAGTTCACTAAAAGGCTGAAACCAAAACTGAGTTCTTTTAACTGTATTCTTCTAACCAAAACATTAATAACTGCATTAATGTTTAGTTGTGTTTATTCTAATGTTTGACTTTACACCCTATATTCCTCTGTTTGCTGAGTTTAGGTTGAAGAGTTAATTGAGAGCTGACCCTTTTTTTTCGCAATTAACAGTTGACACTCAAGCACTGTAACTGCCAAGATAAATTGTTTTAAGCAGTTTTTCTGTCTTCCAAGGACTTGCACAGTACTATATGTTAAATATGTGCTTATTTAATATAAATGTAGACTTAATATGTTTCAGAAAATAACAAGTGCTTTGTTTATGTGTGTGATCACAAGCTGTGATCTAACATCGCTCAAGAAGAAAGTTGCTAAGTAAGACGAATTGTGTGGGCAATGTCAGTATGCAACAGTCAACTTCACATGACATTGCACTTGGTCTGAAACAGTAAAATGTCACACTGTCAACTAACTCTTTTCTTGAAATAATCTGATCATGTTTTCCTGTAGAGCTGAATTTTAGTTACAGTTTTGACCCTCACACCTCTGCTGTAGTCTCTCTGCAATTCTGGGTCAAACTCTCCTGCTCCCGTAGCAACAGTAGCCCTAGCAGCAAGACAACCAATCAGCATTGCCCTCCGCAAGAGCCTGCTCTCAGCACAGACTGGGGGGAGACTTTAGTCACATCCATCAGGCTGGTTAGACTGTGTCCTCACACACCCTCATTCTCTTGCTTGCTCTCTGTCTCTCTCTCTCTCCATCTCTCTCGTTCTTATAAGCAGCCCTATCTGTTTCCTTCCTTGTTTATCGCTCACATTAATAAGCACAGGCTCAGTGCTGTATTATGTACTACAAGATTTAAGAGAGTAATTGAGTACATTATATGTTTCAGACACTCCGACATGTACAAGCATGTATGTTTGCCACATACATGCACACTGGGCTTACACACACTCTCAACAGTTTATATTCAACAGGGACTCACACACATTCATGTACATGTCACACATAACGTGTTGGTGTGGGCTGTGTGCTCTGTACTCCTCTGGTGTGTGGTTTTCATCTGTGCTGTTTGTGCATGCTCTGATCGTGTGTGTGTGTGCATGTGTTTGGGTATTTTGCCTGAAACTAAAAATGTGTCTGAAAATACTCTTTCTATTTTTACCCTTCATCTATTATCTTACCACTTCCCATAGTAGTCAGTCTCTGTTTTGTTTGTGCTGCTCTGCTTTTCTGTATCTCTATGATAGGTTAATAGGTGTTTTTCTGACTGAACTTGGTGGCTCCATGTGTTCTGCTGTCTGATCAGGCTAGAAACTGAGATGTAGCTACAAAGAATAGCCTGTGATTTTTATCACCTAGTGCGGCTCTTCAAAGGATTTGTTAAGCCCTCTGTTGCACAGTGTTGCCTCAGGGTAACAAATCCGTTTTCTCTACTTTACGATGACATGATATGTACTTAACCATAATGAAAGATGATGAAGGGAAGAATTTGAATAAACCAAAAAAAAAAAAAATGACACAGTCTCCTGATGCTCATTTTTAAATCTCATTTTGGTATGGTGCAGCTTGTGAATGATACACATTTAGTCTCCAAACAATTCCCCCAGAAAAGCAATTTCTCATCCATCTCCTGGAGTAAAAGATGACTTTTATACTTTCAGAAGTTCCTTAAATATGTATATTGCCTAGAGGCAACTTTATGTAACAGCGGAATGGATATAGTCAGTAGCAAAGGAAGTGTTACTTATGTGGTTACCTAAGTGCTTGAGAGACCACTGCAGTTTTTGTGTAGTTCTTATAGTTTTTTAGAATTTAAAATTTTCATTGCTAATTATTTTTCCTACTAATCTTGCTTGTTTAGTGTTAATGAATATGCAGTAGTTGTGGCTAGATGTACATAAGTCAGTTCTGTCATGTAGTAGTTGGCATACTAGTATTGTTTAGAAAATGACTTTCAAGACTTTTATGTTTTAGCATATTTTGTGTTATGTGTAGTTTTTATTTTTGCAAATAGGTAAGTATAATTGCTACAGAACATTATGGATCATTTAAAAGTTTTTTCAATTGAAAAGTCATTAATTCAGTTATCAAAACATAAAGAACACCTTCAGTAGTCATGTTTATTGTGTGATGCCTAAAAATTAGGCTTGATGTTGTGTATTCCTCTGTTTGCTCATACAGCTTTTGTACAAGAGGAATGTTAGCTGGCTGGTCCCTCCTTATTTATTTCGCTGATTGCATTCTTTTAAGTTGGATCACATAATGCAAGTGCACTTGCTTGTTGTCTTTGTTCTCAGTTTAGTTGCAGTTTGATGTTTCTTTTTAAGGCTGACCCTTGTGAGTAGATAGAGCTCTGTATGGCAGTGATGCTGCACATCTTGTCCACAGTTTGCTTCCACAGCTGGGTAAACTGTTGGGCCTAGTATTAATTTTGTTCTGACTTTGGAACACTCTTCTTCTTCCCTTGTGTGTTGTGTATTTTTGTCCACTCGTTGTCCATCTCTCTCTCCCTACTAATGTGACATCTTTTTTGTTTCTTCTGCTCTGCAACCTCTTTCTCTTTCTATTTTTCTCACACTCTCGTGTCTTTCTCTACTCTCTCTCTCTTCCTCTTTTATTCTCTTTCTCTCCCACCCTCTATCTTGTGTGGCTGGCAGGTGTAACTCCAGATGCCTTGTTGTGGTTGTAGAACTTATCTTCTGCATGATGGATGCTCGCCTCGCCTCCCTCTCCAGCTTTGCCGTTTTCCGTCTGCTCTCTCCGACTGGTTCCTTTCTTCCTCCTCCTGCTCCTCCTTTGGGCACAAGCAGGCCAAAGCAGGCTCAAATGGGCTAACGCAAGGCTTATGCGGGCCAGTCCTGGCTTTTGCTGTTTGCCGGAGTTGACCCAAGTGTCTCACAGCACTGTATAACTGTATAATTATTGTATTTATATCTTTAAACCTGTCACTGTAGGATTTTTCTTATCTGTCTATCTGTGTGTCTGTCTGTTATTCTGACGTTCAACCTGTCACATTCACTTCTCTGTCACTAACTGACTTGTACAGCTCTGTGTCGAAGGCACCTTCAGTGTAATGCTCTGGTCTCACAGGTCTCCCTCATACTCCCTCATAACTTTATGTATCTTCTACTTCTTTTCCCTCTCCCGTATTTTGACTGTGTTTACCTGCCAGCATAATAGGTTTTCAGCTCTAAGGGCTTGTGGCAGTGGCAGGAATTAAGGCCTAGAGCCCAATTATTATAGTACTTGGCTGATAATATAGGCAGATATTGATGACCCATGGTTGTATGGGTATCTGGGGGGAAACGTACCAATAATGTGCCTATGGTTTAGTGTTTATTTTTTATTTATTTATTTATTTTTGCATGCATCTCTGGAATTTGAACTTGTGATCTTCAGGCAATAAGGTGAAACCTTGTACAGCTGTGCTACTAGATAATCCAATATAAAGAATTTCCTCTTAAGCTTTTTGACAGCATTACAGGCTGCACTGGTAGATATGTACACAATACACCTTCATTGTTACAATAAAAAATACATGTAAAATACATTTGGTAGCATACATTATGACACCCACAAAAACTGAAAATGAGAACTGATAAAAAAAAAGAAGAAGAAGTAGGTAACAAAAAGCAAAGCTGCAAAGATTTCCAGGTTGCCCCATCCCCAGTGCTATTTATATTAATGTAGGTGAATTTCTGCTCTAAGAGTTAAAGACACTTGACCATGACATAATCATATTTCACTATTCACAGTTGACAAATGAGTAAAGCATAACTAACAAAGTTTAACTAAAACTGTTGAATTACATAAATCAAATCTAAAAATGTAAACTGTATCGGCCAATATTACAGGTTATCTGAATATTTAATTGGTATCATATTGGTCAAAAATGTCATTTTTCTCCCACTGGAGTATTTGAGTGAGATCTGTGACACAGTGTGCAGATGTTTGTGTTTACTCAGTGTGTCAGCTATGCGGTAAAGCTCAGTTTCTATCAGGAGCCATTTGAGTCATGTCTCTGCACGCTCCTGTCTCTTATGTGACTCCCTGTAATGTTTTGAAACAACTTTCTGTACAGTAGCATGATTGTACCTTGGAGCTGCTGTCTAAACTTGGTGTGTAATAATGTTATTATGCTCCACTACTCTTTTCTTCATTTTATGTCATACTGGTTATTAATGCAAGGCCACTGTGTAGATCACATAGCAAAAGCAGGGAAAGAATTGTAATGGGCAATGAGTAGAAAGAGAGTGAGATAGAATGAATAAGGGCATGATTGTGGAGTCTAAGGCTCCTCTTTTCTTTCTTTTACTAATCTGCTATCTGGTGTTGCTGCATCTTGTGTCTTTCTTAACATCTAATAAAACTTACTCTGTGCTTACCACAGCCTCTGCCTATTTCCTCATTCCCTCTCTTATGTCCTTGTCTGTATGTGAGTGCATGTGTGTGTGCTTGAGCTTCATTTCACCGCTTTTTGCTATAAGAGAGGCTTTACATGTAGATTGTGCATATATGTTTGTAATTTCTGGTCACTTTGGAGGTGGTGGTCAAGATTATCATTTCGTGTCAGTCTTCCATCTCCCTCGACCTTGTCTTTCTTTCCCTGCACGTCTTTGGCCTTTTCTTCTGCACCTCCACGCCTTGTTGAACTATCAGGATGAGGAGCTGGGCTCAGGGCTTACAGCAAAGGAGACTGCAGCAGAGCCAAGAGGGGTAATCCAAACAGAAACAGTGGTACTGAATGCCAAAAAACTGAATATTCTCAAAAAAAATTGCCAGATGTCTTAAATATGGCAACAAAAAGCAAGATGAAATACTGATGAAACTGATGTATAACAAGTATATATATATTTTTTGGGTTCACAGTGATCAAGTTATTGCTCCAGTGCAGTATAAAATAAAGCCATGTTATTGTGAAATGGAACATCTACTGTCTAGTTCAAGTTCCAGTTGCAACCTGAGATCTGAAAAGCAAATAAGGCTGCATATCTGCTCTATGCATGTAAACAGATCTAATTCATGCTTCCTGACTGGTGTGATCTGAGTGAAACATGCAACCACTATTCTGAATATAACCAAATAATCTAATTTTATTCAAATTAATAACAGTAGCATTACATCATTAGCACTGCATTAAGCTATTGATTGAAGAAGGATTTAAGCAGCACAGCGCAACTGTTTGAGAGGATGTGGCTGAACATGGTTTTGTGAGCTTAAGAATGCACTTACACGCATTTGTGAAAAAGGTGAACCTGTATTTGTGTGTAACACTGAAGTGTCTGTGTGTGCAGGATGGCTCAGGCTCATTGAAGCGCAGTGGGTCCTTCAGTAAACTCCGGGCCTCAATCCGCCGCAGTAGCGAGAAACTCGTCCGTAAACTCAAAGGAGGCAGCTCACGAGAAAATGAACCCAAGAACCCTGGGTAACTATCAGCACTTCCCATTTCCCTCACAGACTATTCCCCTCCCAACATCCCAACCTATCCAGCTGTTGACCAGGCCTTCAGTAGGACACCTAAGCACTCACACACTGAAATACTGACAGGGCTGGGGCATTGAGGTGAAAAGACCCTCTCAAGCTTAAACCTCAAATAGGAGATTGTAGAAGAGAGTGAGACTTATTGGGGTTTAAGTGGTGAATGTGGTGCAGTTTCATACTTGACTTTAAGGCAGAAGGGAATGTAAATATGTGCTGGGAAATATCAAAGGGACATGGATAGAGAAGTAAACTGCAGTAGGGCAGTGCTGCAAGATTGTAATAGAGCAAAATACAGTGGAAGTGAATTCTCAGCATAGAGAATTGGGTACGTGGAGGAGATCAAATAAAGTTTTGAAAATAGAGAGGTGGCAGTTTTATGGGGTCTGGGAGAAAATAATGAAGAAAGTAATCTCAGAGAGACTTTGGAATGAACATGAATATGAATATGAATAAAGTGGGGGAGGAATGAAGAATAAGTGCCCCTCAGGGGCCTTAATTATCCATGTGACTCTCCATTGGAACTGTTTTTTTTTTTTCCCCCTTCAACATCCGTACTGCACCTATCCCTTTCGAAGTGGAGATGTACGCTCAGTGACACAGACTTTGTATTGTAGATTAGGTGAGAGTTGTTTGTTTATATGGAGCAACGAACAAATGGCAACCCTTTACGGAACTGGAACATTACAAAACTGTCAGACAGGGAAGCAAACAAAACTTTACATTTCGTAAACGCTTATATATGCAATCTGTCTTTCTGTTTGTGTCTGTTTTTTTCTCTCTCTCTCTCTGGCCCCCTACTTGTCTCTACTTAACCCTCATAAGGGATGAAGGGGTTGACTTGCTTGATTAACTTGACTCTACTTTTGCACAAATACGGGCCTGCATAGCCCTGATGTATACAGAAAATGGTGTGTTTCTAATGCATTGATGATGCATTCCATTGTAGACCAGGCACCTGGCAGCCAGTCTCATGTGTCTGTTATGTCAGTCACCCATTGAGATTGTTACATGATTTACCCAATGTCACTAACTTGATTCTGCTGTCAGCCTTTCATCCTGTAACATACTGATGTTTTTTATTTATTAAACTCAAAAAGGAAACAGCAGTTGCATTTTTTGCTAGGTCACCATGCAGCCTTCATGTAATGACATGTAGGTATCAATGTTTGTAAAATGTCTATAGTGTCCTGTATGGTGACTTAGGAAAAACTGTTTCCTTTTTAAGTTTTTTTTTTTTTTTTTTCCTGCACGGCCTGTTTCAGCACGTGTTGTTAAACTCTCTTTTTATGTTCTGTTCTAATTTATATTCTGCCTCTTTATTTTCAAATAAATGTGTTTTAAAGTTATTTTTTATTTTAACTTCAAATCTTTTATGATTTGCCTCAGTGCTGTGTGACTTTTATTACGTGTCTTGAATTTGTGTGCATGGGCTTCTTTTGTGTGAATATATTTTATTTTCATTTCTCTCTGCTGTTATAAAGTTTAATTGAATAAACTTTTCCATATAAAGTTGCTGTCTACAGCATGCCTGCTTACTCCATTTTCTCACTCTCTTACTCTCAGTTCCATGTTTTCTGCTTGAATTGATTCTTTACCCCCCCCCCCCTTCTTGTTCTCCTCTGTCAGATCTTGTTACATCCCTTTATTCCTCTTATATATTTGCTCTCTCTGTCGTGCTGTCGTTTTGTTTCACCTTTTGTCTCTTTTGAATTCTACCGCCCCCCCCCCCCCCCCCCACACGTCTGTCATTTCAGCTTCTATTCAGACACTGTCGTGTGTTTTTGATTTTGTCTGTATCTCATTATGAAAGACACTGTAACAGTGGATCCTCTATTACACTAGATAGGGAAAAGGCCAGAGGGTCTACTGAAGGACTCCACTGTTTTATTAAGAGGGGGCTGTCAAGCAGTGTATTCTTTGAAGTTTGAGATCCCAGAGAAGTTGGGCTGAGTGTCCATTGTCAAACATCCTCTAACAAAAAATGAAAGTAACACTCATTAGCATCACTTCTACATACAGTCATATGCAAGATTTTGGGTGCTTGTGGTGAAATAATGTTTTTTGATTTTCAAAGTGAATATAAGTTCATCTTCCACAGAGAATACACTTCTGCACATTTTATTGCACAATTACTTTTATTTGCTCAATTTTACATGTTATAAAACCAAATGTGGCTTGTGTTAGGCACGTTTTGGCACATTTAACATCTGTTTTATTTTTTCCAGTATGTTAAACTAACTAAATAGAAAATTAGAACTAAATTGCAGAAAAATGTCATATTCAAGTGTGTTCCCTGTAGAGGATGTGTACTTAGATTTACTCAGAGAAGAAAACCTAATTTGACTAGGGGTGGTCAAACTGTTGCATACGACTATCACTGCATGTTTTTCATTGTCTAGTGTGGGTCGAGAGTTAGCTTCATGTTATATGGCACTAACTTGTGTGTGACTTTCATTAACTTGGTTAACAAACACAAAACCCCACACCACAGCCATCACCCTCCACACACCCTCCTCACCCTTGCCCTTTGACCTGACTGACATGTGCTTGCATGTGGCTCTCTCGGACGCAGCATGAAGAGGGCCAGTTCACTGGGGGTTCTCAACGATCCGGACAAACCTGTGGGAGAACTCTTTAAAGTAAGGAAGTGTATATCTCTCTGTCTCCATCTCTCTCTCTCTTGCCCTCTCTTTCTCCTCGTGGAGATGTTCAAACCTTCTCTCTCACTCTACCTCAGGGAACAGATTTTCCTCAGCTGCTGAGGAAGTTCCTTTTCTTGGCCATCTGTCTGCCACTTCTAGATTTATCTTCGTTCTGCTCTCCTCACACTTTCAGGCTAGAACCCCACACCCGGACAAAGTGCTCAGTGTCTTTGACCACTTATTGATTAATCATGTTTGTGTGAATGGAACCACAGTCACAGACTAACTGGTCATGCTCCATTGTGTCCACTAATGTCCACTGTAACCCCAAACAACCTAAAGTTGTGTGATGCTGATGACTGAATTCCTCATCGTTTAACTGATTTGGAGTGCTATATCAATTACACTTTAAAGATATGAATGTCAAAAAGATGCTAATCCAGTAACGTTACCCAAAAGATTTTGGTCATCTTAAAATAAGATCCGTCTCTTCGCCAGGGTGAAATTAACTAATGTTTTTTAAAATGTCTTTTTCCAAATGATTATTAAATTGACCAGAAATAACATCCCAACAAATACAGGCTATTATAGGTTTTATTCATTTATACAGGGTTTTTACAGGATTTTAGTGTTAAAATAACCATTAATACACTTTAAATTTGGCATAATTCAGACATGTTACAAAGTCTGTATGATGAATGCCTGAAGAGAATGCTGTATTTCTGACAACACATGAACTAACACTGGAATACTATGTGAGTCCATGCATAGAATTTGAACTTTTCTCTTTAAAAAGAGGTTTTGATCTATGGCTGTAGCTTGTCCAGTTGGACTAGTGTGTGGGTGTGTTGTCCCAGCAGGGACACCTCAGTCTCTCACATACATTAAATTTGTGATCACCCTGGGTTATAAAAAATCTTCTCTCCATTGTAGCCTAACTAAAAATATGGCTCCTTGAAAAAGCATTGGTGACTGTTTTAGAGTAGTTTTTGTGCCTTGATTAACTGTTGCCCTAAAAACATGCTAAAAGAAGAAGACAAAATAGGTAAGGGAGATGGCCTTCAGGAATCTTTTACTCAGTTACCTTGCAGTAGATCGGGTTTCACCTGTTTGAACCTGTTGTCTCTATTCTCTCTCCACCTCTTCGTCCTGAACAGGAGCGAAATAATCGTCTGAGGATGAGTCGGGACCTGAGTGCCAGTCACACTAATCTGGCGCATTGAAGGTCTACGTGGGACATCCTGAAAGAGAGGGTTACAGACAGGTCATGGAATTTGGGCAGCCTCTACAACCTTCTCTCCAAGCCTCAAAACCTTTCTTTAGACAGGACAGCTGTCCCTTTACTTTCCGAGTTCAGTGTACAAATGTAACACATACAAATATGTGCAACTAACAATCCTGCATTCTCCACTCACTCCCAACCTAATCAGAGCAAGCCAGAATTCAGCTGCAGGCAAAATGCCAGCTTCCAAATTGAGTACCTGAAGTAAAATTGATCTCTGTCAGCACACTATTCACGCTCAGGTTGGTGACTGACACATTTACTGCACTTTTGACCCAGTGATGTTGCTGGTTCTGCTTTTTTTGTTCATTTTTCCTTTATGTGTTTTTAAATGTCACCCATGTGAGCTATATATGTGTGTCTATGAAGGATTTGGTAACTTGTGACTGTGTGATTTGGATATGTGCATATAGGTATGGAAATTTCCTTTTTTGGTTTGTTTTGTTTTCTACCCAATTTGGTTATGTAAAATAATGCCACTGACAACCCGAACATTAACATTTGGTAGTCTTTTCTGTAACGTTAGAAGTCCAGCTTCATGAGAATTTTGTCCCAAAACAACTTTATCCCTAATTTATTTCCTTGATATATTGTGATATTATGAAGGTCTCTGTTTACATTTAGTAATGCACATTACTGCGTTAGGTTTTATTTTTGATTTTGATGTGTGGTAATTTTAGAAGTCATTGACTTAAGAAGCCTTAAATGGTTTTAGTACCAGTAAGAAGAATGTGGATCAAGGGTTTCTCAGGAGAGAAAGAGCAGATTTTGGAGTACCAAGGAAAACTGCACTTGATTGATCTCATAGAATTATGTTATGGTCAAAAGCCTTTATCTGTTACAGCAGTAAGTTGATTTTTTTTTTACCTCAGTTTTATCTGTTACTTTTTTTAATGTAGCATTATATTAAATTGACTTGGGTGAGTTGATGGACTGGCTCTGTTTAACTCATCTGACTATGTGACTAGCTTCTCAGAATATCTGTCAGATTTGTTTGTTTGCAGATTGACAGACGAGACGTTAATTGTCTCTATTCCTCAACTCAGCTTCATTGATCCACATGGGGTTAGAAATACTGTTACACTATATAAAAATGCACTGTAATGAAAATTATATCCTAAAAGTTTAAACATACAGCAGGTTGCAAATGGCGTGCCTTGAGAGTGCCTTGATCAGGTCACTACTGAAGGATGTAGAGGTATGTACTGATCGGTATGTAAATGATTACAATTAAAAAATCTCTGTGATGCCATTTCTTTTTTCCTGGTTTTCTAAGAATAAATAAGTGGGCAAAGTCAGAAAAGCAAGTTTGATTCCAGATTTCTTTTATTCAGTAATGTTTGTGAGAAATGTTTATTTCATTTAATGCTTTTTTTTTTTAATGGCATGTACCTTCTCTGCATTGGGCTGCATTAAGACAAAGTGCAATATTGTAGCTGCTCTGTGTGTTGGTTCTGTTTGACCTTATATACACCACATCCTACTGACAAAAGCTGCTTTGCTTGGTGTCGTTGTGATTAAATTTGAGATTAAATTAATCTGCATTTGCGTACACATCTGATGTATCCTGCCACTATTTTGCGCAGTTGCTGTGTATGAGCATGTTAAACAAATGACTGAGTATCGGCTGCTCGTGATTTAATTGCATTCACAGCATTTGAGGGTTAAGCGAAGATGCAGTAAGAACATTTATATGTACCTGTTTTTTAATTTGGAGATAGCTTTCAACTGTTATTCTTAATTTACTTGCATTTTTCCAGACATAAAATTGTTACTTTAGGTTTAAATTGAGAAAAATTTAAATCCACGATGAAAAATGAATTCTCATACTTGGGGGCAGCTGGATGACCTGTGATATAAACCAAGAGTTTATTTTCAGTGCGTTGATGGAACGTTTTTTTTTTTCAGTTCTGTGTTTTATCAAGAGCACATGATACAGCATATCCTTTATGTGTGAATATGAATGCATATGACTACATACGTTTCCTGCCAATCAGACTGGCTTTTTCTAACCCCCCTCCCACCTCTCAGACCGCCTGCTGTGTTGATTCAGCTCTTGCTGCCTCGTCTGTCATATTGTATAGATGTTTGGACTTTGGGTGTTGGGCAGTAGTAAAAATGTACATACTTAAATAAAGACAACAAAATGGGCTTTTAGTTGCATCGGTTATTTTTGGGCTATACTGAACTCCAGGGACATACACGGTGCTGGAATCCTGCTGTTTTTGTAAGGATTCGTCTTTGCTTATTTCTCCTTGGTGCATATAGACTTCGATATGATTTTTCATCTTTAATTGTGCAGAACAAACTAAGTTAAGACACAAAATGTGTGCCTAATCTTCCCTTCTGCTACTCAGACAAGCTAGAGGAGCCTGACTAGTTTAGAGTGGGCGCTGACTCCTGCATTTTATGTTAGAGTATATACCATCATATCATAGGAAAAACTTAGTCAAGTCAGTAAGATGTAGTGCCTCAACCCTCAACACAATACCTTTATGTTGTTATCCCATCTTGAGAGTGGTTATTTGAGCTTCTTTGAAGGAACTATTTGTATTCAATAGACTGTCTAAAAAATGTTCTGAGATTGTGTTGTATATATGATGCATTGATATGAGTAGATCAGACACAGTAGTGTTGTGGTTATTAAACACCTCAGTGTCACTGCTGGACTGAGAATAGTTCACCAACCAAAAATATCCAGCCAACAGCATCCTGTGGGCAGCGTCCTGTGACCACTGATGAAGGACCAACACAAGCTGTGCAGCAACACATGAGCTACTCTCTCTGCCTTCATATCTACAGGAATGACTAGGAAAGTAGGAATGTTTGATCTACTTATACCAATGCAACACACTAATACAGCACCACCCCGTCCATGCCACAGCTGTGCTGAGAATGGTCCACCATCCAAATAGTACCAGCAGGGGTCTTATGGGTGTCTGACCATTGATGAACAGGGTTAAGGTGGGATTAGACATTTTACAAAGAATCAGATGGGCTACAGTCTGTAACTGTAAAACTACAGGTTGTACATGTATGAAAAGGGTAGACGGAAGGTCAGTGAACCTAATAAAGTACTCACTGAGTGTATTAAGGTACTTTATGCACACTGTACATCATGACTGTTTCATTTTCAGACAGAATAATGAGGAAAACATTTCCCCACAAACTGCTTAAATGTGTCAGTTCTATTATATTCTATTATCATTTTGTATAAATGCTGATGATTTATTCATAAATATTGTAATTGAAGCAACAGAAGGAGAAAGACTAACATCACAGTAATCATGAAGGAAAAGAGTAAGAACATTCACACTGTACTTCACTACTGTAGCATAGGAATGTGCTATATATGTGTAAGCAGCTACTTATTTCCATTATTTCTGTTTTCTAGAATTTTATGCATCATTTGTGCATCAAACAGCTGTTCAGTTAGCTAAACTTTAATAAATAGCCCACTGAAAAGTCCTTTTCTCTACTCTTGCTTCTTATACAGATGTGATTATTATGATTATGCTCCCGCTGGCTCGACTGTTCTACAGAGTCCCATCAGGATCTTTCAACGAGAGCTGCAGGAGCTGTACAGTGTTTATGTAAGGGAACATGTGAGCATAGTGCCTATTCAGAGAGCATTACTGTTCAGTTTTCACAGTTTGCTAACAGCGTTTAAGTTTGTGATGAACACTGAATGACTCTGCTTCCCCCTCGTGGCAGGCTTGTTTTGGTTCACAGTCAATCCTCAGATCAGCAGAGTGAGATGACTTGGCTGGCGTTTGTAAACCAATATGCGAGTTTTCGGGAAGCAGAAATATCCAGTTATTCGGTCACTTGGGCTTTTCTCACAGTTGATATCAGTCATCATTATACAACAGCGTATAGGCACGTCGGGATATCAGAACTGTAAAAATGTGTTAAAAATACAGGACAACACTACATTTTCAGTCATCCTCACACAAAACAGCACGGACCAGCAGGCATTCTACACTGGTCTCGCTTTGGTTTAGCTAGCCACGCCTAGCATGCCCTTTTTAACTTGAAACCATTTCGCTGTTGACTGGGTTTTATATTTTGGACGATAGACTCACTCACTGCATCCACCCTAACTACCTTCCTCTGTTTGCAGCTCTCCAGTTCTGTACACACGAACAAAAACAAAAGACGCCATCGCCGTCGACTCTAGGAATGATATTCTTCTCCAAATGCTGGTTTGTTATTGTGCCAACTGAGCCGCGTTAGAAATGGCTTCCTGAGAGCTGTTCTAGACCAGCACAGGTACCGTGATAAATTTTGAGGAGATGGACTTTCATTCCACTTTTCAGGTATCCTGCCATTGATTTTGGATTCTTGTGAACATCGTTGACAAATTTTCTGGTAGTTCCCTCTGTTATTTTTATTGTTATGGGCTCTCCATATTTCCTGCATGTCTGTCTAACTGGATCTACTGTTAGTAATGGTATCCCATTTTTTATACCCTTCACCTGCTGAAGGTCACTATTTTCTGTTCTAGGTCTTCTAAAAGCTGCTGACCCATTCTCATTGTAACTTCACACCACTTTCATTTGTCCTCCCAGAGCAAAACGCTTGAATGTTAGCTTGTTTGCCTTAAATAAGACTTTACAAACCACACATGTTGCTCATTGGCCACCTTAATTAGAGATTTGAAGAAATGAAACAGATCACCTGGTCCTGGAGACCTAACCAACTGTAGTTTGTTCCAATTAGATCTTTCCACACCTGCTCTACTAATAGGTTCTGAAGTCTTTGATTGGCTGGATCAGATGCATTAGTGTTAGGTACAGCTAGAGGAGCATGGAAGATGCAGGATTTAACTAAACTCTGCAGGACAGTACATCTCTAGACGGAAGGCTGGTGACCACTGAACTTGAGAATTTCTAAGCATATGCAAACTTTTGAGTGTGCCATAAAGTATAATTGTTTATTCAGTCTTTGCTCCTTTGATTTTAGTCCAACACAGTAAGATGTTTCAACAAAGAAACACCTTTAAATAAACTGGAACACTAATTTGTACATGGACTGTGGAGGTCTTTTTAAAAGGAATGCAAACTTTTGCACTAAGCTGTCTGTATTGTAGATGACCCCTGGTTCCTATCATCATCATCACTGTAAAGAAATCTGATTAGGTACAGTGCACCTTTTAACATTAATCCACTCTGAATGTCTTTGAGGGCATCCTGATATTTGAATTATGAATGGACTAACCTTATATTTCTCTACTAAAATGTTTACATCTTAAGGGCTACACTTAAACTAAAAAGTAGGCCTGTGTGTTAAATGCTGTTAAATTTGTTTCATGCCCTTTTTTTAGTGGCGCCAAATGAAACAACAGAGCTTGAAAACTAATTTTATTGATGATATGATAATCAACAGACACCACACTTACCATGCACAATGCCTTACAAAAAATAGGAAACTATGCTTTTTATGTCAGACATAAAAAATGTAGATATCTGATGCCATACACAAATACATCTGACAGGTTTTCATTTATGCCAGCTGTATAAAAGAAAAAAGAGAATGTAGTAGGTTGGATGACCTTTTCTGGGGACGGGTGGACCAACATGCCGAGCACAGGGCAGGAGGTTATAACTGACTGGGTCTTTCAGAGCCAGGTATCCACTCTAGAGGTCAGAGCATAACCTTGTCACTGCTAATAAGAGCAGAATCTAAAACATAAGCTTAACAGCACACACAAACTGAAATAAACTTACATGACTTCTCAACATACATGTAATAAAAAATGTAAAACGTTTCAATAGAGTTCTCCATTTCAGGCAACCAAGAAGAGTAAACATTACTACATCATGCCACAGAGCTGAACATTGCAAAGAGTCTAAAACATACTAGAAACATTCAAACACAAATGAAACGGTTTCATTTGACTTTGGTTAGATTTGAAACGTTGCTGTAACACTTTATATTGGGTTGGGGGCTGCATACACAACTTTATTTTTCCATTTATAGAACTGCAATTTTTTTTTGTTTTGTTTTTAAACAATCAAGTTGAAGGTCTAATGCCTAAGAAAGGAAAAGTACATGACAATCAAAAAGACAATAAATAACAAGGTACAAAAGAAAACAGCTTTAAACAATAAAGAACATCCTTCACTATCTCAGTGTATAGTCTTCTCAGGACATTTCCACATTAGTTATTATAAGGCACCTTTTCCCTTTCATGGAAAGAATTAGAAATTAAATTAGAAGTTGTTAGGTGAAAAGGTGATAATACTGATATAGCCTAAAGCATCTGAGCAATTCCCAAATAACCTGTAGTAATCCAACACTGATATGACTGCAGAAACTAAATGTTTAAATATGTGTAAATGGTCATTATACATTCTCTACGTGTTTCTTTCAACTTTTTAGTCCATTCTTTATTCTGTCCTTCTAAAAAAACCCTGTCAGGATCTACCAAATTAGCATACCCACTGCAACATGCTAGGACTACAACACCACATCAAAGGTATTCCATCGAGCTCTTCTCATTTACTCTACATGGTAAGCAGTGGCTTATGATCTAATCCCACAATGATCAGAACAGGGAGGGGGAGGGGCGGGGGCATAATGAAACAATGCTACACTTGAGCCTGTTTTTAGCTTCAAAGTGGGGAACCTTGTTGCCATGTACACTAAACAGAACTGAATCCTTACCATAAATCCCCCATGCTAAATAAAGATGCAACATGCTGACCCACTGACTCTCAATGTCCAATACACCCTCATGAAGGCCACTACCTCTGAGTCATAACGAAACAAAACAATCAGTGGCAAAAGTGACATCGTCCTGGGTTGCAAATAAACACAGAAGACAAACACTCAAAAGCATGAGGACTGATCTAGAGAAAAAAAACAAAATTGATCTCGGTTTTCCAGCTACAACAGATTTTACATCGCATGCAAGTTTATAAAAATAGGCATTTGACAAAAGATATGAAAATGCTGTTACTAGTTATGTACTATATGTAATACATAGCATCTTGCATGCTTTTAATTCATCATGCGCTGCTTCCACAAATGAAAAAAATCTGTTTTATTCATTTTCAGGGAGATATGAATGTGTGAAAAGCATAAAAAAAACAGTTAAGTTAAAAAGTGATCAAATCAGGAGGGGAATTAACTGTCCTGTCTCCTGTTTGTTACCATGGAGGTAGAATTAAAATGTGATGGATCATGAACATTGTAAAATACAAAAACAGTTAATCAGCTACCTATTCTAATAGTTAATAACTTTAGCTACTTTAGTAAGAGACTATGGGTGATAAAATGGATAAAGCAATATGAATGGGTGTGGATGGTTATAAATAATGAGCTAAGTCTAAAACACACTGCAATATACACACTACATACTTTTCAAAACATATAATACATGTTAGTGCTTTGTCGCTGTAAATAATGTCTTTCTGAACCTAAAGAGTTAGTAATATAAAATGACAAGATTTGTTACACACTATAGTAGCAATAACATACATAAGCTGACTTACACTGGCTTACCAACAGTAAGACTAGATACAGAGGCCAAATCTGCCTTCGACAAAAGCCAAATCAGGAATCACTGAAACAATAAGACTGAATCTTCAGCATGTATGTTTACAGTGCTCTGTATTAGCAGTCTCGGAGTCATGTTTCAGAAATTCCTGCTTTGTGCTGAATGGGAAGCGGTTCTGTGGATATGTAAGGCACTAAAAATCACAATAACTAAATTCAAATCCATCCTACATCACACCAAGGTGCCTTAGACAGACCTGAGGAATCTTGCTGAAATTGCTAAGCATAAATAAGTTAGACCTTGGCTATGTGCTTGGGGGACCCACGCTCAAATCCATACAACTATCCATGTGCTATCACCTCAGTCTTCATCCTCTACTACAACTCCCTTGTGAGCAAATCTATGTACATCACTGGGGCCCTGACAACAGTAGCCTGTCAGGCTGAAGAGTATAAGCTGCTAGACCTATTATCACACTGTGGGCAGACAAACAGACATTGTGTGCGCTGCTATGTTGCAAATGTGCAGACTTATCTTTTACTTTGAATGCTCACGCTGACTGCACTGGGCGTATTTTCACAAATGAGAAAAAAGACAGAGGAGCATTTCACTTGATTTGTTACATAAAGAGTGCAAATTTATATCACCCACCACTCCAGCTACACACTGTGTCCCTCCTCAGCTGTAGCTGACACAGCTCAAGATTCAAGGTAGCCCATCGGGACAGGTCAAAGATCGTCCTTGAGGAAACCACTGGCAGCAGGTGCTTTGGAGGGAAGGGACCCCACAGGGATATAGAACCCTGTGCTTACAGTTTAATGAAAGGGCCAAACTGTTGTGGTGCTCTGAGTTTTGGTGAGGAGCATGAGCTGGAGGAGAGAGATGGAGAAGTGGAGAATGGTGGCGAGGAGGAGAGGGCATCTGCGTTTAGAGAGAATACAGTGGAAATGGCCACATCCACAATACCTTGACAAAGCTCTGGGTAGAGTTTCCTAAAGAAAAGAAGAAAACAACTGTTCACAATAATGCTCAGAGATTTGAGGAACATTACTCATCATGATTCACATGTTCCTGCTCAAGAGGAACAGCAGGATGAACAATTCTATAAAACAGTTCAACTGTGGAAATCACCAATGTAGGAATAACCCTTTCCACGAGAACTGCGTAGTTCATTTGAAACTCACATAGAGATTTAGGATTGGTCTATAAACTTCAAAAGGAACAATTACTGAGAATGTCTATTCTTAGTAAACATTCCGCTGGGACAGAAGCCTAAATAAACTAGAAGTTCTCATTAAGAAGAAAAACTTTCACATTTTAAGCATATAATTCAGTCAAAATTTGGAAAAAAGCTTTTTGGAAAGTCTAGAAGCAAGCAAGTTCTCAAATGAGCAACTAGTAGGTCACAGAACACTGGCAAACTTGGGGGCATAACAAATACTTCAGTAAGCCACAGCAAGGGAAGCTCAACAGTAAACAAACCTAGGAGAATAAAGCAAGACATAATTCAGGATTCAAGGGAAAAGAGTGGACACTTTAGAATGTCTTAAAAAGTACTGACTGTGCACAGGCGGGTGCTCCATTGATCTCGATCAGCCACACTTTAAAATTCTCGTCTAGCATGAAGTCAAAGCCAAAGAGCTGAAAGCTCTGGTAGGACAGGTGCTTGGTGCTGATGGCTGGCTCAATGCACATGAGGCAACTCCTATTAAAAAAGGAGAACATCCAGAAATTCACTGAAGTAAATACAAGCACAGTTAGCTCTACCTTTAATTAAAATATTGTACAATAATTGCCTAAAATTTGGCTTAGCTCCAACAACTGTACCATTTCTGTGATATAATTTTCTGTTTCTCTGAGAGATGTCTGAAGCTGGCCTAATCAAGGAGGTGACTGCTGCGTTTGGTACCTGTCATACCTTATTATCTGCTTGATTTGAGGTAAGATGGATGTCTCCATGGTAACATTGTGAACATTCAGCAGGTACTGTCTGAACTCATCAAAGAACATCTCATTGCCCTCCTCGTAGCGTCCATAGTTCTGAGAGTGCTCCTTCTGGATACAGTGATTGGTGAGGTGGCTGGTCATGTCCTGGAGGTCAGAGCTATTGTATGGCTCTGAGGATGTCCTCAGCACACCCTCGCGGTACAGGTAGATGTTGTATTGATGGTCAACAAGCACCCAGCTCCTTAAAGCAAAGGATTAGTAGATCACGTTACAACCAATGATCTAGTTTATTGTATTGTTTCAAACCACACCACAGTAAGTAAACAGACTGTTATGAGTGGCTGTAGTTTATCTTACCTTATATCAAATTTGCGATGACCTGGTTCCAAAAGCAGTGGCCTCTCAAGATACTTCTGAATGACATGAACCTGTCCTTGATTATCAATGAACTCAAGCAACTGAGTTGCATCATGAGATATTAATATTCCAGCCCCTAAGCAAACGAAAAAGAATATGATCTTCAGTCTCACTGCCACACCAAAAAGCTGTTAAAATTAGGCAAGGGTACTGTACAATTTGCAGAAAATTTCACATAAAATGAACTATATGTGCAAAAATTTGTAGATGCATGCTCAACCAACTTTTCTGTAATCAATGGTATTAATACGGAGTAAAACTTGAATGCTGTAACAGGCTCTACTCTTCTGAGAAAGCTTTATACAAGACATTGTAACATAGCTCTTCCATTATAAAAGTTGTGTGCGCAACTGAAGACCTGTCTCAGCAATGGGTGCACCTAAAAATGAGCTGAACTCACTAATTAGAACTCCTTGGAGAGATGCCTGTCCAATGATACACATATGTACAAACACAGTGTTTGTGTATCACCAGACATCAAACTGCACAGTTACACAGAGGTGAACACACATTGCTCAATACATAAGGGATATATGCATATATTTGAATCTATTAACGCATGGAAACATTCAACCATGTATTGCTGTAGCCTTACAAAACTGTGACACCATGATAAACTGACGAACACTCCAAGCTTTTCTCTCAAAAAAAGAGCTTTTCTGTCAACTGGCCTATTGACAAAATCCAGTCACCTTTTGCTCCAGCAGATGATTTAGCAATCCACACTGTTCCCTCCCCATTTTCCTTTTTTGTATTATAGGAGGCGAGGAAGACCTCACGCTCATCTGTCTTGGGGTTGTTCTTCAGGTGGCTGATTCCATTGGTGGCAGGAGCCACAGGAGTGTTGAGATTGGTTGGATATATAATATATGATTCAGGGAACCAGTTACAGGAGTCTTTCAGCTCTGGACTAGTCTTTATTAACCTATTGGGCAAAAATAATCAAATCAGTCTCAGTGAAAAGTGTAAAATCTAGCTAAAATGTAGCCGTTATACATACATATACACAAAATGGAACAGAAATCGCGCAAAAGCAGACAACAGCACAACATAATGATAACCTAATAACTGCAATGAATAAATAGTAAGCAATAAACAATTAAATGAATACATAAAAATATCTATATATGTGGGGGGAAAAAATCAAAAGAACCTTAATTTAAAAGCAGAATACACACTTTACTAGAGATGCTTTGCGGCACAGTTTGTCAGCCCCTCTGTAATAGTTCACTAGCTGCATAAGTCCTGGCTCATGACCTGTGAAAGACATGGTGGTAATTGCATTGAAAAAGCGACATATATTTCTTTTAACTGCACAAAGCTGACTGAGTCTGCTGATGAATTATTCACTTGTTTGATCAACAGACAGTCATACAGCAACATGTGTTACAAAGTTAAAGTATAACATAAGATAAGCCAAGAATAGCTCAGGATGCTGAATATTCAGAGCAACATCATAACATACTGTACATTTAGGTATATAAGATGGACAAAATAAAGGAAACACTTAGTCCACAAATAGTGGACATGGGTTGATGTGGCGTCACTGGCTTTGGTTTGGGAATAATGTTTATCATGGATCTTTACTGCACACATTTTCCTGGGAACAAAATCAATTTCCTTTAAAAATAAATGTTTACTACTGATCAGGCATTTTGACATAATGGGTTAATTCTGTGCTCTCTATTTTTCCTCA
Organism: Pygocentrus nattereri; assembly: GCF_015220715.1. Classification (NCBI taxonomy): domain Eukaryota; kingdom Metazoa; phylum Chordata; class Actinopteri; order Characiformes; family Serrasalmidae; genus Pygocentrus; species Pygocentrus nattereri. Next base: position 35,226,454 of record NC_051215.1, on the reverse strand, counting down.
ATAAAAAAAAGAATTAGAAAACAGCAAATAAGTACAACTCAGTCCTTGCATATTTCAGTTTGAGGTGTTTTCACTAGCTTTCGAAATCGTGGTTGAGACTGGACTTTTAAACACTAAGTTTTTTTTAGTTCTGTTACCAAATTTTAAGCACACTATATGCACGTTATCTACACCGATCAGGTATAACATTATGACCACCTTCTTGTTTCTATGCTTACTGTCCATTTTATCAGCTCCACTTACTACATAGGTGCACTTTGTAATTCTACAGTTACAGACTAGTCCATCTGTTTCTCTACATACTTTGTTAGTCCCCTTTTACCCTGTTTTTTAGTGGTCAGGAAAGCCATGGATCCTCACAGAGCAGGTACTATTTGGGTGGTGGCTCATTCTCAGCACTGCAGTAACTGACATGGTGGTGGTCTGTTAGTGAGTGTTGTGCTGGTACTGAAAATAGTCCACCAACCAAAAATATCCAGCCAACAGCGTCCTGTAGGCAGCGTCCTGTGACCACCAATGAAGGACTAGAGGATGACCAACACAAACTGTGCAGCAGCAGATGAGCTGCTGTCTCTGACTTTACATCTACAAGGTGGACTGACAAGGTAGGAGTGTCTAATAGAGTAGCCAGTGAATGTTTAAAAACTCCAGCAGCACTGCTGTGTCTGATCCACTCGTACCAGCACAACACACACAATCACACCACCACCATATCAGTGTAACTGCAGTGCTGAGAATGATCCACCACCCTAATAGTACCTGCTCTGTGAGGGTCCATGGGGTGTTCTGACCACTGATGAACAAGGTAAAAGGGGGCAAACAAAGTATGTAGAGAAATAGATGGACTACAGTCTGTAACTGTAGAACTATAAAGTGCTCCTATATAGTAAGTGGAGCTGATCAAATGGACAATGAGTGTAGAAAGAAGGAGGTGGTCATGATGTTATGCCTGATCAGTGTTTATACACTATCATTAATATGCTGGGAAGTCACTGGCTTTCTGTTTACCTAGTCGACCAAAGGGCAGTCGGTTCCGCTCTCCCAGCATCAAGTTGAATCGAGGATTATCCTTTTTCAGTCGTTTCCATTTCCCTGTAGCGATGAGGATTTTGGAGACTTCAGCATAGACGCTGCTGTTGTCATCTCTCAGAACAAATGTGTACATTGGCGTGACGTTGTTCATAACAGGCAGCTGTTGTAGTTAACTAACTAACTAGCGTTAGCTAACACACGGAGGCTGAAAAGTAACGGTCCCCTGCCCCGGCCTCACGCACTAAGCCCACTAGCTTGACTAGCCTAATAGCTAACCGGCTAACGTTATCTGTCCCCCAACAGAGTAGCCGGAGACTGGATGTACATGATTTCTGGGAAGAAGAGGGTTGCTTTTTCCCACAAGTAAGTTATAGCAAGCTAACTCAAAAGTCGTCTTAAATAACCGACTGAATGCTAACAAACAACTGAACACAAAACTCCTCCGACAGCCCCGAATGACCGCAGAGCCCCTGCGGATCCTGATTATCAGGGTGTGACTCCGTGGCTCCGCTTCCAAATACTCCAGAGGAGGATGGCTTTGCTCTGAATGTGTATGAAAAGCTAACGTGGAGGGGAGCTAACAACAAGCTAGCAAACCAACTCGCTTCCCGTGATTGTCTTCGTGTTGGAGGGCTGTCCGCGAAACACAGAGGCGGTTTCCGAGCCTGGACGAGAGGCTTGAATTTAGATTCCCTTAGACGCTGGCTAAGCAAAGCGGCTGTTCCCAGTTACCAGTCTAGACATCCCTGGGACCTCTTTATCCCATCCATACTGTCATGATCTGACGTATGAGTCGCAGGCATGGATTATCCTAGACGCAAACGTGCGCGGCAGGGGCTTCTGGTTGTTGTAGTCTTTGTAGTTTCCTGCAGAATGACATTTTACACCACACGGTGGCAGCAAGACTCCGAGAGCAGCGGGAGGAAGAGGCGGTGCTGAGGCGGCGCTGAGGCGGCGGGAACTTCGGTGGAAGTTGTTTTTGTCTTCATGTGTGAGGCTGGAATATTATGCACATTACTAAGTTATAAACCCCAAGACCTACCTAACTTCCAGAGGTAAGCTGTTATTTGCCCCGTACATGGGGAAGTGTAAGCAGGAGACATGTACTGTTGAGGAGAAACTGTTCGTTCTAAAACTCAACCAACTAGCAGTACAGCTAGCAGGCTAGATATTCACCATCAGCTGCATTATTATGTCCGGTCCATTGTTCATACAGCTAATTCCATCTTTACACGGTGTTTGTAGAGATGCCAATGTTTCAGTCGCCGTTTCAGTTCCATTTGTAATTTGTGGTTGTGTTATGATCATGAATGACCAGGTTGTAGAGAGCTAAAATGCTCTTTTTAATGCCGTGTACATGCGACACATTACATATAAAGCACAATTTAAGCAGGCTAGCTTAACATTGCCAAAAGCAAAGTTATAACGTCAAGCAGCAATGCTGTTAAAAATGCTTTCCTCATGGAAAAAATCATATATAAAAAAAAATATTAATAAACAAAAAATACAGCAGTGTCTTAACTCAAAGCTGAAACTGCAATGACATGTTGTATTTAAGAGACATGTAACACAAGTAATTATGCATGTTTTTTGTAAGTTGTCATAGTTTGGTGCCTCTATTTGTGTAGAAAGCCCTAAGCAGTGTGGCCAGTCTTCTAACCATATTTATTTTTAATTGATCCTGTGACCACTCCTTATATAGACTGGAGCACGCCAGGCATGAGCAGCGCACACCTTGGCGAGTGGCAGAGGAGGTCCTTTGACATTTCATCTGGCACATATACACCTGAACAGACGGCCGATGCTTATCGGGCACACATCCTGTCCATTCAGTATGCATGGGCGAGTGCCGAGCTCTCTCCGGCCGGAGCTGCCAGCCTGCTCAGGACCTACTCTGAGCGATACGCTTCCGTCCTGGACTCAGATGACCAGCACACAGGGCTCAACAACTACGCTGACAGCGCCCTTCACCTGGCCCGCAATCAGAGGAACCACAGTGACAAATGGGAGTCGTCCCTAACGACTGAAAATGTGTTCAGCCTGCCGTGCATACAGAAGATGATGCAAGCCAGGGCAGAGTTCCCTGTGGATCCAGCTGCTGCTGACATTATTGTTGGAGGAGGGGTCAGCAAGAGTGAGGACAGAGGTAACACTGACTCTGTTTCTGCCGGTGGGTTGATATCAGAGCATCGTTTGCCTGTATATCTTCCCAGTGCTGAGTTGGCAAATGCAGTGAGTAATTCTGTGAGTAGTGCTGCAGAGAAAGCTAGATGCAAGGAGGGACCACAAACTGGCCTTCCTTCTGCCCATAATATCCCAAGAGGTCAAGCAGGGGTCACACCTCTCTTTGGTCATAATACTCGCAATTCTCCTATCTACTCAAGCTCTATTCCACAGTCTGGCTTTGGTAACACAAGCACGTCCAGTGCTAACAGTCACCAGTCTATGTTCTTTTCATCTACAAATTCCTCCAAAAGGAAGAACTTTTACAGTTCAGGAACTGAAAGCAACAGAGGCCCATTTCCAAACCAAGGAGGGCAAGAACTTGGAGGTGGTGGACGGAGATGGGAGGAGTGTCCTGGCACTAATTTTAAAACCGCACGAGAGCAGCTTATTGTAGACCAGCAGAAAAAGCATTCTCAACAGGCCAAGCGGGGCCCATCAGCTAGTGTGGGCATCATAACCAAGAAATGCCTCGGGGCAAATCGATCACGGGGAGCCTACTCAAAATTTGTCTCACCCATGCCAAGGCAGGAGGAGGAAGGCACTGCAAGGGATGACCCACCTCAAGATGCCCAGCCCATTGATGAGCGACTAAAGAACTTTGAGCCCAAAATAATTGAACTGATCATGAGTGAAATTATGGACCATGGCCCACCTGTGGCTTGGGATGATATTGCTGGGCTTGAGTTTGCCAAGGCCACCATTAAAGAAATTGTAGTGTGGCCCATGCTGAGGCCAGATATTTTCACTGGTCTCAGAGGTCCACCAAAGGGGATTCTCCTTTTTGGGCCTCCAGGTACAGGCAAAACACTCATAGGCAAGTGCATAGCCTGCCAGTCTGGAGCCACATTCTTCAGCATCAGTGCCTCCTCACTCACATCAAAGTGGGTGGGGGAGGGGGAAAAGATGGTGAGAGCACTCTTTGCTATTGCCCGATGCCACCAACCAGCAGTCATTTTCATAGACGAGATCGATTCTTTACTTTCTCAGCGCACGGACGGAGAGCATGACTCATCTCGCCGTATTAAGACCGAGTTCCTTGTTCAACTAGATGGAGCTGCCACCTCCTCTGAAGATCGTATCCTGGTGGTGGGAGCCACCAATCGTCCACAAGAAATTGATGAAGCTGCCCGTCGTCGCCTTGCCAAACGACTTTACATCCCACTTCCAGAGGCTGCCGCTCGTCGGCAGATAGTGACCAACCTGATGTTACGGGAGAAGAGCCAGTTGGGAGCTGATGAGCTTGAGAACATCATATTAGGCACGGAGGGGTTTTCTGGGGCTGACATGACACAGCTCTGCCGTGAGGCAGCACTAGGCCCAATCCGTAGCATCCAGCTCAATGACATTGCCACTATCACACCTGAGCAGGTGCGTCCCATACTTTACTGTGACTTCCAGGAAGCTCTTAAGACTGTACGCCCCAGTGTGTCTCCAAAAGACCTTGAGCTTTATGAGGAATGGAATAAAACTTTCGGCTGTGGTCGATAAGCAATGCGCTTTGAACTGTGTGGTTTCGTTTGTTTAATGTTATTTAAAGTAACATGGAGCGGTGTCTGCAGACTGTATCTGCTTTGATATTGTAAAGTTAATAGGTGACTGTTTCAACAGTCCCCTGAACCATTTTATTGTTGAGTTCATTGATCTTTGTGACACAACACAGTTATCGTTTGTGTTGTAACATGTTGGAAAATAAATAAAAATATTTCTTAAATTGACTTTCTTTTATTTAATGTTTTAATATCATATCATAATATTGCTTTTAGCGGTTACCTGATGTCATCAATGTGTTAGTGAGTTACATTTTAAAACTTAATAAAGCATGAAGGCTAGAAAAGTTTAATGTATTTTTTGTAGATGTTTGTGCAGTCATACTGTGAATAAACAGGTGGTTGAGCAGTTGCATCTGAGTTTGGTGGTGTTATATACACTTGTTAAAATTTAATTGGATTAGGGCACTGTATTAGACTTTTTTCCCCCTGTTCTAAGAAAATAGGTTCTTTTGTGGTGAGAGTAGAGAGCAGGTGAAAGAGAATCTGGAGAGGTGGAGGTTTGCACTGGAGAGGAGAGGAATGAAGGTCAGTAGAGACAAGACAGAATACATGTGTGTGAATGAGAGGGAGGCAGGTGGAAAGGTGAAGATGCAAGGACTAGAGGTTGTAAAGGTGGATGACTTCAAGTATCTTGGGGCAACCATCCAGAGCAATGGACAGTGTAGAAAAGAGGTGAAGAAGAGGGTGCAGGCAGGATGAAGTGGGTGAGACGGGTGTCAGGGCTGATGTGTGACAGAAGGATAGCAGCAAGAGTGAAAGGGAAGGTTTACAAGACAGTAGTGCGTCCTGCTATGATGTATGGTTTGGAGACTGTGGCTCTGTCTAAAAGACAGGAGGCTGAGCTGGAGGTGGCGGACATGAAGATGCTGAGATTTTCGTTGGGAGTGACAAGGATGGACAAGATTAGAAATGAGCAGATCAGAGGGACAGTGAAGGTGGAGCAGTTTGTAGATAAAGCCAGAGAGGCCAGGTTGAGATGGTTTGGACATGTGTTGAGGAGGAATAGTGGATATATTGGTCAAAGAATGTTGGAGATGGAGCTGCCGGGTAGAAGGAGAAGAGGTAGACCTCAGAGAAGGTTTATGGATGTAGTGAAGGTGGACATGGTTATGGTTGGTGTAAAAGTAGAGGAGGCAGTAGATAGGGCAAGATGGAGGCAGATGATCCCCTGTGGCGAGCAGCCGAAAGAAGAGGTTCTAAGAAAATAGGTTCTCGTTCACCAGTATCTTGCTAATTTTTTTCTCGAGTTTCTTCTTGAGAAATGTCTAAAGAAAAAGGCCCAATCCCATTTCACCCTTTGCCCCTACCACTTAGCCCTTAGCCCTCCTTTTTGCGCGTTGACGTCTAGGATAAGGGTGTCCCAACTTTTATTGAGGTAGAGGGGTAGGACGAGGTTTTAGGGCTATATGGCCCTCCAGACGGAGATAGTTTTTAGAGGCACACTCCAAACGGAGTGTTATGAGGGGGAAAAAAAGAAAAACCGGCAAGATGCTGCTCGAGCGACCAAAGAAACCCACAAATGTAGCTATGTATTTTCTCAGTTAAAATGACGATAACCACTGTATTATCTTAGTTGAAGGTCGTTTCAGTGTATTATTTTCGTTTTCATAACAAGCACAAAAAATCGCCAATAGCATGCTAATACCTCGCTAGCTACCACCTTAAATAGTCCGTCAGTTTTGACGCCTGAAGTGTCAGAATCTAACTGCTGCACCATTTAAGGTGGAATGGGACAATTGGAACAAGAAGCTGGTGGATAGCTGACTTCAGCTTCGTTATATGACATTATATCCCCTCTTTGAAAGCATATGATGCCCTGAATAACTAAAGCCCATCAGTGAGGAGCCGAACCTTCTTCCCTCCTCTGCTATCACTGAAGACCGGCCGGGTCGACTACAGAGCAGCGCTAGCGGCCTGTTAATGAAGAAATGTCTTTTTTATTTTTTATTTAACGGTTGTCATTTTCGTAGGGTAAGATTTCAACCACTACCCTTTGTAACTCAGTTCCAAGGGGTTGGGGTAAAAAGAAGAAATGGGATTGGGCCAAAGTCTATCAGATTCAACCACAGAGTTGTTCACACCATTGTGCTCTTGAGTGTGTGTAGACCCCAAATAAAAAAACCGTAAGTGGGTTTTAAGAAGAGATCTCTTCTTAAGAGTGGTTGGTGAAAGAGACGCAAACTTTTTGTGCCAAACGTCTTAGTAATGCCATTTTTAGTATCTAGTACTATGCTATTTACAATCTCTTCAATTCTAAATGGCAGTTCGAAGTTCTAACTTGGCTCTGTAGTTAATCTCATAAAAGGCAACCAGAGGACACAGACACTTTACATTTCTATTCCTAGAAAACTAAGCAAAGCAGCAGCATCTTCCTAGTAATACAGAGGAAAGTTCATGATAAAAAGGAAGAAGCATATGTGCTTGTTGTTTCCTTTTGACTGCATTACCAAATGAAAAGTGATTGACTTCACTATGTTGACCTCTAATGGTATTCCCTTTTTATGCACTGATATTTTACCAGCTGTCATTCGACATGAGTCTTGTTCAGTTCAGGGCTAACTCTCCTGTTCTGCTCTGTCTTTGTATGTGGATCTGACAGGGGAAGTTGGGCAATGTTGCAGGCACTCTGTTTTCATGATAAGAGTTACCCACGGGCTAACTCTTGCACTGCTCTTCCTGTTCTGGCTATGACCATGCGGTCTGGGACTGCACTGGGCAAATCGGTGAAAAAAGATTTTGTATTTAGGATGGGATTTTCATCCCCCATCAACCCCCCCCATGCTTGGATTACAAACAACAAAGTACGCAACCTCGCTTGGTTCCTAGTATCAGTCTCATGTCCCATTATCTGGATAGTTTTGTGTTCTCCTTAGTCTTGCACACCTGATTATAATCATCATCTGATGAAGCATTTCCTAGTCTGGTGTGTTAGAACCCAAAAACCACCAAAATGTAGAGCATTAAAAAGAGAAGGCCTTAAACTGTTTCTATTAAAAAAAGGATTCTGTTTGAGAACAGTGGATGGTTGTAGTGGGAATTTGAGCTTCTTTATGTGTTCTAGGATGTTAACACTCTTGTTAGCTCATCATCGTTTGCACAAGCAGTTTTGAAGACATCCCAGAAATTGTAGTGTAGATGGTAACCAAGTTCTTCAGTTGCTACTGTGAAACGTGTGCAAATTAGTTTCCTAATTGGTCACAGTCTCAAATGTTTTCATTTCTTATAAGTGAGTAATAACTATGATCAAAATTCCCTGTGGGTGAACAAAGTGGGGCTTGTTATTCATCCTTTACTGTGATCTAGAACTGCTTCAGAATTTTCCCCTTTTAGTCAGAGTTAACATCATATGTAGCGCTATGTAAAAGTCTTATACATCTGAGAACACATGTAAAACAGTTTAAGAATAAAAACAAATAATACTTTGCGACTTGATTTGTTAATGTATTAGCTTAAACATTTCCAGACCTACAGACCTCTCTTTGAAGCTTCATATTTACAGTTATCATCCACAACCTGCTATATTCAGTCATTAATTAATTAAATCAGATGTGCTGCTGGTAGAATTTAACTAATGCATGTAATGGAGAGAGCACCAAGAAACCAGGAACCAAGCCTGTGTTCTTCTAACAACAGACATCAATTTTTTATTTTAAAAAACATATATGTAATAAAAAATAAAAATAAAAAAGTCTTTTGTTTTACTCTACACTCTCATAAATAAAAGTAGTAAACGGTCACTGGGGCAGTACCCTTCTTGTCACTGAAGTGGTACCCTCAAGGGTAGATCTCGGTACCTTTAGTCAGGGAACATAATTGTACCATAATCCATTAAATTTATATTTTCTAAGTTGTACTCCACACACCCCCCCCGCCTCGTCTCCAGGCTTTTATTTCATTCTACAAATTTGTGCTTTTCCTCTGAGGAAAAATCTTATTTAAACAAAACCACTGTTGTACCTTTGAGGGTACATTTGAATTGTTTGTACCTTGAAGAAGGAAAAATTTGCCCACAGAGCACCTTTCTTTCTAACAGTGTATGTTGTAGTGTTTTATCTTACTCACAAAACAGACTGCGGAGATAGACGGTTTTACCCAGTATTCTAGAGTGCCTCAGACTTGCACAATACTACATATTTAAAAGATTATGGCCAGTGGCTTGTCAGAGTAATGTTTTGACTAGACAGAAATATTTTTGGATCAATTGTTTCTGATTCCCAATATTAAATTGCCTGCTTTGCGTTGACCTAGTTACAAATTATGTCTAGCTGTTAAGTGAAATGGGAAGTGTTGAGTTTATTGCAGTGTAAGACAGCCTGCATTTTCCCCCCATAAGTCCACATTTGAGATACCCCATGTTGCTGAGCATTAGAAGGAGAAGTACATAGTCTGGTACTTTCTATGTAATGTCCTAAATCATTGTGTTTAGTAATCCTTGTTTTTTTACCGCAAGTGGAAAGATAGCTGAATTTCCTGTTGAAATGGTCTTAAATGAATTCATGAAGCAATTCACTACCTTTGAAATGAGCTGTGTTCTGTATGGATTCTGTGAGAAAATCTGGGGATTATTTTTGGTGTATGTATTTTGGTGTATCCTCGTGTATGCTTGCTCTTGGAGCAAAATTATGTGAAAAGAGTTTACAAAAGAAAGTGCCATCAGGGAAGACATACTTTGTAGTTTACTAGAATCTCTGGATCTACTCATTAAGTCATGAGTCATGAACTGTAGGTGTGTAGGTGAGAGGTTGAAAAGTGTTTTTGAGCTCTGTTGTGGCCACAGATGGTTTGACTAATAGAGTTTGCTGGTCTAGTGATGGGGGGGACCATGACCCATGCCAAACCACAAGCCAGCTCTGAATCACATGAATTTAACACTAATATCTTGCTTTCATTGTATATATATGTATATATTTACTCTGAATTTTTTTTCAGTAATTGTTAAAAAGAGATTTTTGTCAGAAAGTGTTGGGTAACGCTCACTGCAATATTAGTCCTATCTTCTTTTCTCTTCTAATGTACCACTCATGACTGCTTAAAATAATGGCAATTGTTGGGAGGCTAAAATGTGTCTCCATTCATAATACAGCAGAGAAAGTTAAATAACATTGATACATTTATTGGCCCAATAGGTAGGCCTTCCTGGCCTAAGCAAAGCCGTAAGTAAGGCCAGGTATTTATATCATCCAACTAAGGCTTGTTTAAATGCTGGCATGAAACTGCAAAAACTGCTATTTTGTAGTATGTTACAAATCCGCTGTCTGTGAATATCTAATTAGATAAAAAACAACCTTTATTGATTTTTCAATGGTGACCATTTGAAATTTGTTCTCAAGAATAAAATCAAAAGTCATAAACATGGCATGTCAAGATGGCATAGTACCTCCTAGTCTGTGGAGAAAGTGTTGTGTGGATTTACACACCAAGATCAAAGATGGCTTTTGAGCATTTGAACGTAATTGGGTAGCTTTTTTCTTGTATCTTTGCTCACAAAAAAAGTCTCACAACACAGAACAGTGAACTCAAATATCTAAAATATCTTAGGGCTGAGATGAAAAAATATGGCTGATGTGTAAACTCCTGGATTGCTGTTGCCAGACATAGCAACACTGATTATAGATTGTACTCACATAGTCATGTCCTCACTACAGTCATGTAATTTTTATGAAACAATCTTAGAAAAACTGGAAGCCCTTGAAAAAAGGCTTTCATTTATTTTTCATCTTTTTGTCAAGTCGGTTAATGAATATTTCAGGGTCGTGTGGTTGGCTACAGTGTTGGAACTTTGTAAAACTAGCCAGCAGTGCAAGTAGTGAGCGCATCCCTGAGGACTGATGGAAATCTGTCAGAACAGCAGGGGCAGCCCTCAGCCGGACTGAGAGGACAGGACGCCCAGGATTCCTCTGGAGCTGTGCAAACATCTCCTACTGCTAGATCTCATCTTTATCTATACCTTAACTACAGCTCATAAGAACTTCATCGTTTAATTGATTTAAATAAATAAGTAAATAAATAAATAAAGGATGCAAGAGGGGTTCTTTGGAATGATGCCAAAGTTGGACCACGTCTGGTTCCCGAAACAACCTTTAAGTGATGGTTTTTACAGTACCTTTATTTGTAAATGAGATGTTCAAGTCATTTAAAGTCTAAAGAACCTCCACATGACTGTTAATTGGTAGTTTCTATGCCAATTAAATAGTGTACATATTAGTTTCTCATGTATTGCATCAGATTATTCGTTGGGAAAACCTATCCTTGGACACCACCCAGCAGTATATTTATTAACAGCACATTTGAATGGGTGGAGTCAATAAGAAATGTAGTATGCCTTTTATTAGTTTTAGTAGAAAGGAGAAGTGAGATTTTGGATACAGGCTGGTGGGGAGGGCTGGTGGGTGGGTGCTGGCCAGATTATCCCTCTCATGCAAATGCACTGTCTCCACCGTTAGGTCCCACTGAAGCGTGGGGACTCCGCACTGGCTACAGCTGCTTCCCGTTTCCGCCCAATCAAACAGGAGCCATCTGGATGTGTGTGTGTTTCTGTGCAGCGCAGATGCCCCAATCGCTGGCCCGGCAGTCTATCTGATGTTCGATATGGGCCTGTCAGGTGTGTCTCAAACATGCACCTAATTTTTGGGCCACAAAAGATGGTAAATTCCAACATGGTTTGTTGTGCACTGCATTGCTAAAACAATGTGAAGTAGATTTTATTACAACAGTTAAGTTTACTGGCATGTCCTCTGTGCCCTTAGTGCCCTTTCCCCACCTCATATTCTACAGTGATGAGCAAACGTACCCAGGCCAAGAATTCCTGAGTGAGGCGTTAAACTTTTTTTTTTTTTTTTTTTTAAATCATATTTTATTTGAAACCCATACCTGAAGTTTTGTCTGCTCTTCCTGGTCTTTTATTATATAATTATATATTTTTGAAACTTTCTACCTTAAATTTATTCATTTTTGTTCATATAATATGAGTGTCAATCATTTCTCTTCCTACAAGTTTTTCTCTGACAGTTGGCAGCTACAGTCAGGGTTGATAGACATTTTAGGTCAATTATATACATGAGAAAATGTGTCTTGTGCAATTTGAATTCCTTAAACTTAACAATTTGGAGCCTGGAACTTGGTAAGTTATTGCAAATTGAAGTTTGTTTTAACTGTAAATTGTCTAATATGGACCTTGATTAAAACCATTAAATGGAAAAATGGAAAAACATTCAAATGGAAAGCTCCCACACTGGTAGATGTTGCACAAATGTAAAATATCTTTATTGATATTTTGCAAGCATGTATTTTCTTAGGCGCTAAAATGTGTAAAATACTGTCAAACTCTGTAGTTAAATAATAATAATAAAAAACATGAGGATAAAGAAAGAAATACAGTGGGCCAAAAAGCTTCTGCTCATAATTACACAGGTAGGAGGATTACAGTCCTTTGTCCATAAGCTGTCATTCTTCATTATTCATCAATATTCCAGTATATCTTTGCTGTGACAAGAAAAACTGACTCTGAACATTTTATGTGTCATGAAATTTTGGTATGATTTGGTGAAACTACTAAGAAAGTTGTTCATTTTCTTATACAGAATTCTCTTATTACAGTGATGAATTTTTAGGTAAACTGTAGGCTGCTCTTAAAAACACATTTTTTTTTGTCACATCAGTCCAAAAAGAATTTATTTGGATATTTGTCTTCAGAATAATTAACAATAATATTTCTACTTCATTTCCATACCCCGTCTTTGGGAAACATCTTTTCCTTCCACATATATATACTGACACGTGTTGGTAACTCATACAACTGTAGAAAAATAGTCAAGACATTGAATTATATTTACATCTGTCTATGTTAATCAGTGTGTAACAAAATGAAATGTCCAATTAAACATGCAAACAATGTTCAGACAGCATGTAAAAAGAAATTCCAATTAAGAGTTTATGTGTGGCGTACGCCAAACGACAGTGTCTCTTTGTGTGTGTGTGTGTGTGTGTGTGTGTGTGTGTGTGTGTGTGTGTGTGCACGTTCAGTAGCGGTGTTCTCCGCGTGTGATGTGTGAGGAGAACTCGTAGCGGTCCTGACTGCGGTAGCCACACAGGTTGCACTCAAAGGGGTCTCGGAAGCCATGGCAGCCCATATGAATGGTGTACATGACGTGGTCCAGGAAGAGCACCCTGCAGTGGACACAGCGATATGCCCTAACCTCCTCGCCCTCTGCGGTCAGCACCTTAAAGCCCTCAGTGGTCACTCCGATGCCCAGCTCCATGCCCGCCGCACGGAGTGCCTCGAAGTGCCTCTGCTGCTCCTCCTTCACCAGCGGCAGGCCTCCATTCCGCACACCTGGGGCCATGTGATTGGTCAGATAGATGAGGCCTCCCGCAGCAGCCGCCGTTGGTCCCCCTCCCCCGACTCCTGGCCGCTCCTCGTTGTTGCTTTCTGTGTCAGTGGAGTCCTGGCCGCTGGGGCTAGGAGAGCCATCCTTTTCGCTGGATGCCGATTTGGACTTGGACAGCAGCAGGAGGTTCTCAGCAGCGCTGTCTTTAGCCGACAGGCCGTTGCCCTCGGCTGCCTGCGACTTGTGCAGGTTGTAGATGGGGCTGACCACCATGTCTGTGCCAGAGCCGGGTGGGGTCTGGACCAGCGGCCGCAGGGACTCAGCCCCCAGGTAGCTTATGGCGCTGTTGATTGCCTGGTCTATCACATGAGGCTGCATCATCTCCCCCGATCCACTCTCAAATGGAAGGTCAGCGAAGCGCTTCTCACCTAAAAGAAAAAAAGACAGAAAGAAACAGAGTTGAGATGATGCCCACAGAACTGACACTATTTATGTCTCTTTTAAAGCATTTAAGACAATTTATTCTGTAATGTCTCATATACAGTTGTCTGCAAAAGTCAAATGACATGTTTAGTTGATTTTCTAAGTGAAAAGATGGTAAGACATCCTCCACAGAGAACACACTTCTGCACATTTTAAAACACAATTACTGTTTATGTGCTGAATTTAAAATATAGGGGAAAACTGTGTGCAAAACTTATGGTTTATTTTTTCCAAATTTTAACCTCAGCTAATAAATTGCCATTGGGCACTAAGCTAATTAGAAAATGCCATATTTAAGTTTGTTCCCTGTGGATGTGTTTAACTTATTTTTACTTGAAAAATCAACAAAACATGTAATTTTACCCAGGATGTTAAAACCTTTATCATATATGTGTGTGTTAAATGAGACATACATTTAATTCTCTTCTATTGTCTGTCTATTTAAAATAACTTAATAGTAGTAATACAATGTCTGTATCAACAATGAAGCACAAACATGCAATAATAACATAAGAATACTTGCGAATACATGACCTAACAATAATAAATTCAAAAAGAGATGCCTGAATTTCTTGTTCACATATTTAAAATATATAAACAAAAAAAAGGATTTAAATAAAACATAAAAACTCATTGGTGCTATTGGAACAAAATCTCATATGCCCTAAAAACTAAAAGAAGGAAAAAACGTGTTTAAGTGCTGAACTTTAAAATTTTAAAGATAACAGAAAGACATTTTATTTGAAGTAATTTTCATCATCAGAAAAGTCTGACACAAAATACAGGGCTTTTCAAATGTTTAAAAAAGAAATAAAAACAACTAAAATTGAGATACAAGATTTTGTTCCCACCGCAGTGATATTAGACATTGTATATTACAGCCTTCTACTCCCTTAAACTTATGCCTCATATGCAGTCACGATACTTCTGTAAACACACTGATTTCATGCAGTAAGGCTATCCTTTTTGGGAGATATGGCAACTTCCTTTAAACATAAAGAAAGCAGACTGCAACCCTTACCCACAAACTTCTGTGGCATAGAGCTCTTACGCTTAGCTACATTGTTAGCTATTCTGTCTAGCACCAAGGCTCTCTCAGACGCAGCCAGGTTTATGTCTTCCCTCTGCTCACTCTGGCTGTTCTCTTCCTTCACTATAAAAAGCAAGACAGAGAAACCACGTATAAGATGCAAATACACAAATACACCTGGCTTGCAGATTTTAAACGCATTATCTGCTTTAATCTGCATTTGGTGAACTAAGTCTTCAACTGAAAGTTTCTGCCTCGCACTTTTCATACTTTATTTAAAAGGTCTAAATTTTGACGCATACAATCTTCTAATAGGAATAATGCAGTAAATTACATAATAACCTCTCAAGGAAGTTACGTTCTTTAGAAAGTTTGAGGTTCCTGTTGCGAGTTTTGCACAACACATCCAGGCAAATCAAGGACAAACCTGCCACCAGCCGTGACGTATAGGCCTACCTGATATATCTATGACTTCTCAAAAGAATCTATAAACACTCTGTTTCAGTTTTGACTATTTTGTATTAATAAGGCTCACATTTATGTGGTCTAAGCGTAGGTTTTCTTTGATTAGATGAATGTTTTTCTGTGTCCATAAGAGGGGTTAAGAGCGTCTGTATGCTGACATGTGCAGACCTGTGCTGTAGATGCTGTTCTGGAGGCCCATGCACTGCAAGTAGTTGTGGCATCGCTCCTTGTGCTCTTCCAGCGAGCTTCGCTGCTTGTAGCTGCGCCCACAGTAAGCACACTTGTGGGGCTTTCCAACTGTCAGTTCAAAAGAAAAAGGAGGTGTTGAAGAAGACGTGACAATGTCGACAGTGGTGACTTATTTCAACAAAATGTAATGATTTATAAAGTATTGTTGTTTGATCTTCTTCACTTTCCCAAGAAGTGAACTTGTCTAAATTATAAAATGGGCCAAAACAGATCTGGGTTCTTAAACGTGTCCAGGACAGGATAGAGGCTCCTAGATTTGAAAGCTGTGATTAACAGGAAGAATTCTGGAATGCTGTGAATTACCTGAGTGAGTGCGAAGGTGTCCGGTGAGGGCATCCCTTCGGCGACATGCGTAGTTGCACAGGTGACATTTGAAGGGTTTCTCTCCGGAGTGGAGCTTGATGTGCCGTAGGAGGTTTCCCTTCTGAGTAAAGGAGGCGCCACACTGACTGCACTGGAAGGGCCTTTCACCTGAGAGAAAACAAAACAAGATGGAACGGAGTCAGAAAATGGAAATCTGAAGACACAGTGTTACATTACATCACACTTAACAACCTGTTTCATTTGCAGTTCTGAAACATTTTATCACATTTTACAAAACTTTCAAGATGTTTAATTACAGATTTTTCTGTTTTCTATCAACATGGTATTTATTTGTGTCCACTGACATTTGAATTTTTAACAAACATCCATTTCATTTTCACATTTTATTTTTATTAATCGATATTCCTACTGGTATTCAGTTGTTTCTGTTTGAGTTCACTGTTGCCTAGTCTGTAACTACCTTTCACACTAAATATCTATTAAGTGTGAACGAACTTGACTTGAATGTCATTGAGCCTCTAAACATAAACGTAAACCTTACCCTAACCTTAACTTCCACTCAGAACCAAAACCTAACCCTAATGTTTCTGATATAAACGTGTAGGGTTTCACCAGATTAAAACAAATGAAGCATTTGTAGATAATCTTCAGTCACACACAAAATGTTTGAACACCCCAGTCCAATTTCTTTGTAGATTTATGTAAATGAACAGGGAACAGACTTAAATATGGTATTTTGTTGCATCATTTCTCTCTATTTGCATTACAAGTTTGCATGTTGGGGGGAAAAATTCAACATATAAAATATGTTTTTTGCACAGGCCACATTTTTCCAGTATGTTAACCTCAGCAAATGAACAGTAACTGCATTAAAATGTGTTCTCTGTAGATGACGTACTTATTTTCACTTAGAAATTCAACAAAACGTGATGGGACAGGGGCCGCCCAAACTGTTGTAAAGACAGTATCAAAAGGAAGTGAGACCAACTTTTATTTTTTATTTAGACTACTACAGTGTTTGATGAGAAAAAATAAATAAAGAAGATTTATGGTGATTGTGTTTATGATTACAGTTATGTGTATTTCATCATGCTTACTATTACTGGATTAAACAGCCATCTGAAGGTGTAAGTGGAGAGGAGCAGTGTGTGTGTCCTGGGCTCGCTGACAGCAGTGCTGCCACCTGTACTCCTGCCGCGCTGAGTTGTCTGCGGTGCCACATGTAACTCATTTGCACTACATGGATCAGCGCTGAGCGCTACTGACACTGTTCTACAGCAGCCCTATTACACAGTGAGCGGGGGTCACTGCCCTACAGCGCTGTTACAGCGGGAGCGCTGCACGAGCCGAGCGGGCGCTCCCCTCACTCTCTCCCGCCCTCTATCTCGCTCTCCTTCGCTCCCTCTCTCACTCTCGCTCCCTCCCTCTCTCCTTCTATCACGCTCTCCTTCGCTCCCTCTCTCACTCTCGCTCCCTCCCTCTCTCCCCCCTCTCTCTCCCTCTATCATGCTCTCGCTCTCTCTCTCTCTCTCTCTCACACACACACACACACACACACACTCTCTCTCTCTCTCCTCCTCGTGCCCCCCGCGCTCCGCTCGCGCTCTCATCCAACAACAGGCTTTTCAGCCTCGGCCTGCCAGTTTCGTAATGCACCACTGCCTGGGTCAATTTGATCTGAAAATCTCATTTTTTCCTCTTCTTCGGCTCTAAAATAAGAGCGGCCCATCACAATGCAAATGCGGCGCTCATTTAAATAAAGCGAAGGAAACACTTTGTGTTTGAGAGCCAGTCTTCCTGATCAGCGCCTCTGGAATAAACCAATATCCCGGCAGCCCGCGTGTTCTGGCATTTCTCGGAGAGCCGCTTTAATACGAGCCTCTCTACAAAAGCCCTATAAAATAAGAGTCACCAGTGAAGCAGCAAAACTACGGCGGAAAAAAGAGAAACTCATTAAAAAGGCATTTTAGGAGAACAGTCTCACCAGCCAATATTTATATTTAAATAGGAAGCACTTCATTATATCTTTTATTGTAGGCTCTTTTTGCATTTGCATTAGGCCTCTGTTCCTTTCTTCCATTTTGAGTTTCATTAGCTCCTCAGGCGCAGAAGTTAAGTGCCTTTTTGAAAAATGTTCTCCACCACTGGTTTGGGCTCATTACAATGGAATATCAATCTTGGGTGAGAGAGAGAAAAAAATTAAATACTCTGATCGTTTTAATTTAGTAGATTTTTCTTTCCACGTAATTGTTGCTGATGCTGCTCAGCTGCGATTTAGATACACCGATTATTTTTACTTTATTTCCTTTGCAGACTTCACTTAGACTAACACAGGAAGACACAGCACTGAAAACTAACTTTCTATACTCTTTAAGAGGTTACCACGGTAATATCTGAGGCCTCTACATAATGTCAAGCTAGTGCTATTGACACTGCTAATACTGTAGAATGGTCCAAAGATCTTTAGGCCGTTTAGGCTTGTAGCCTGCTCAACACAGTAATAGTTCAGTACGTTCAGTCAGTTTGGTGTAACCGCTTCCTTTCGTCTGTTGTCTGAATGCCAAAGCCATGTGTAGAACTTGGGGGTTGCACTTTCCAAATGCGCTGTGGCTCCTGCTAAGAAACGAGAGTATGTATATCAACTTCTGCGCTTTGCCTCATCAGCCTGGCCTTAGCTGCTCTGCATCTGCCCTTGCTCTGTTCTTGCATGTTCTGTGCATCCTATCCAGCCCTGCACACTGTCAGCTCTTCTGTGCTATGGGTGTGGGTGACAGTAAAGGGAGGGAAGAGTAGATGGCGGTTGTGCTTACCAGTGTGGCTTCGCTTGTGCACCATCAGCACATTGGGCCCAATGCACACTATTCCACAGATATCACACTTGAGCTTCCCGTTGGGGAGGCGGATGCCCCCGGCCGTGGGGTAGGCGCCCGCTGGCTTGCCGTCGGGGCCCGCGTGGGAGCCGTTCACTTTGGCCCCCGAGCCATCGAGCATGCGCAAGTCCTCGGCAACACACTCCTCTTCCTCTCCATTCATCTCAGCGGCCAGCCCGTTCTCCTCGTCACTCCGAGCCTCAACTTTTATAGTGCAGGCTGGAAAAAGAGGGCAGTGGGCCCGTTTAGTGAAGTGGCAGGCTGGATGGTCACCCTGACTATCGCTGTAGCTGTGTAGCTGACACTTTCATCTACCAAAGTTCTACCATAGCTGAGCATTCTTTGTGCCCTAGGGCAGGAGCCTCAGATCTATGTTCAGTATACAGGCTTTGGTGACAAGTTACCTTAGATGACCTTTTTGACTGGGCTAGGTGAAGATGTAATACTTGAGAGTACACTGGACATCTGTACCCGGTACTGCCCTTTAACTTATAAAAAATCAGTATGAACTGTGCTGTGAACTAGATTTTCCCTTAAGAGTTACAGTATGGATTTTATTTCCTTTTCAAATGTCATTAAGATAGACTTACACAGGAAATACCAAAGTAGTTTTTTATACACTTAAAGGAATTAAACTGGTAATATCTAAGCTTTCAACATAATATAAAGTTAATGTTATTGACATTGCTAAAACAATGTGGTATTTAGCTATTCAGTTACTTTTTATGCTTTGCACCTGTTCACCATATTGTCACAGTTCAAGCAGAAGGATAAAAAAGAGAACCTCCGACATTGCAGCTGAAAGCTGAATAGTGTAAAATCTTAGATGTGAGTCTCTGTATACCATTTGGAACAAGAAACTGGGCATAAAATGAGTATAATGTGTTCTCTCAAGACTACACAAACCCCAGTAGTCAAAAAGTAAGCTCCTGTATGAGTTTGCTCACTCAGGAATTGGGAAATTCAAACTCCATACACCATCTCTCTCACCATCACACTTCTCTGAAACAAGTGACTGATAAACAGGAAACAGAGACACAGGAAGCTCTGTGAAACTGAGGAGTGCAGCGGTGTAAACCAGACCAACAAACCGTGGTAAATACGTACACACAGACACAGGCAAGAACTAACATAAGCGAGGCTGTAGAGATGCGAGGCTATGAGGTGAGCTGGCCCATTAAGAAAGCAGTCTATGTTACTGAAAACATTTTGTAATATGAAAAAGATGAGGAAGATCAAAAAAGGTAACATAGCTGTAAGCTGAAAACAAAAGACCTGAGTTTTCCAGAAACACCCAAAAGCGATCCTAAAACAGCACCAAGAGGAACACCTTCTAAGATTTAAGCTAGATTTATAGACAATCTGTATAACGGTCAGTTTAAATTACAATTAAATTTTAGTGTAGCTTTTCCTCTGCCGGCCTTTCCTGTTTAAAACGTTTCTCACAGAGTTTGCGTTCTGTGGTTAACATGTAATGGTGCCATGTCTGATTTCCCCATGTCTTCACCTCAGTTTGTACAGAGTTAAGAGGAAGAAGTGGAAATAATGAAATATAGGAATCTAATGGGGAAAGGGGAAGCTTCAGTAACAGAGCCAGCCCAACCGAAAAAAGACCAAGAGTTATGGAGAAGTGACAGAAAGGGAAGCACAGACAGGGAATTGTGAAGCTATGCAACTGAAACAGTGTTTTTGTGGGACACAAAGGTTTTTTTCATGCAAACTACAGGGATCAGCAACTGTGTCACATGATTCATATGGAGAACATGTAGCACTGTTTGCTTTTTCTTTCTCTTCTAGTAGGCACTAATAGCTGTTTTTGGTTTTATTTTTTACTTCACATTAGATGAACATCTGAATATCCCAGGCTTATGGCATACTAAGACTTATTATTCAGGAACTACAGGGACCTCAATGCAAACTAGATGAGCTTCTTAGGTTCTACATGTAATAAAACTTTGGGCCTGCTGATGGGCCCTGGCCATTTAAGGCATTAAGTGATCTGTAAAGATCCTAGTGTGAGCCCATTCATTGCCACTAAAAGCAGCAAACCACTCTGGGAGAGGCACCAAAACAGAATCGCTAATTTGAAGACCAAAAGGAAGTTGAGTCAGTGTCAGCCCAAAGCTGAAAAACTGTGAGCTCACCAAACGAATAGCAAAAGCACCTCAATCCACAAGATATAGTCAGAGAGTCATGGCGGCTGATCAGCACTCAGAATCTCTCCCCCCCCCACCCCCCACCCTTTTCTGTCTCTCTCTCTCTTTTCTCTCTCTCCCTCCCTCCCTCCTGAGAGAAAGTTCCTCTGTAGCATTATAAAAATATCTTTATCTATAAAGCACTTTCATTTTAGTTACCAAATAGTGAAGTGCTTTACACAGACTTGGAAAACTTAAACAGGCAAACACAATTTCAAATTATAGAATGTAAATAATATAACAGATAGTTCTGGTCCTAAAGTCTTCAGAGTTAATTGCAAGGTCCAGGCTTTAATTCCTTACTCATATAACTGAAGAATAACTTTATGTGCTTTGTTTTCCAGGTTTTTACTGAATAATGTTTTATTAATGTTTTACTGAACAATGATTGTATAATACTTTGATTATGTAAAGTTCTTATTGTACATAGGTCTTTTATATGTGAAAGGCACTATAGAAATTGAACTTATTATTATTAGTATTAACGATAGTTTATGTAGTAAGGCTGAGGTTGGGCTATTGTGCTCTGCTTTATGTTGTGCCTAGCCCTTAAAGGCGATAAAATTACTATATTGCATAGCATCTGTTACTGCTTATTGCTTTAGTAAAAGAGACCTAATTAACTAGCCTGAGTTAATATAAGCTTCCATTGCTCCTATTTTCTAGCACACTATTCCAGAGCTCATTAAGAATTTGTCAAATAAAATTGAGCCATTTATTTTAATCTAAAGCTTCAAAAAATATTTCTTTCCCAGATTTTATGTACAGTGATCATCTTAAAGTTAACCAGACACTTTAGTTCTTAGTCAAAGTAGCAATATATACACAAGCCTGTCCTTTCCAACTCATTACGGCCCCTTCACTCGTGCTGTGGTGTGATCTGTCCAGAGATATGTGACCCGAGCTTGGCAGAGGGAACTAGCCTTGGTGGTGTGCTGAAGTCTCTCATGGATTTGGGGAAGTTGTGACTAAACTGGGGATGGGAAGAGGAGCTTTTACTTTATATAATGTTTGTCACACATCCTAATTTACCCTTTTTGGGAAGCAAGTCTCTAAAGCCACATGCAAGGACAAACAAAGAGTGTTACACTACTGTAAAGTAGAACAATTCTGATGACATTAGATCTCACTTCATCCTGCTTACACTATGACTACTGTTCCTGTCAGACACGGCCTTAACCTTGCACTTTACAAAGCAGCACAAAGTGGGCTTACACTCACCCCGAAACTTGATGTATTCACTAATGGCGGGATAGACTGACGCCTGACTGCAGTCGATGTGTGTGTGTAAAACTGGGTGTCAGCTACGTTCCTCTCAGAGCACTGCTCATGTTGTCTCAAACTGAAAATAGCTTCATACTCATTGCTGTGGAGCCAAACAGTTAACCACGGCTCCACTCAGTGTGAATATGTGTGTGTGCATGAGCACGCATATACGTTGTGAGCTCTGATAAGGGGAAAAAAGGCCCTGCTTCTTTTGCATTTTTAGGAACTTCAAAGTGTTTGCCAGTAAAGTGGCAAAGGCACAAAAGCTAACTGATTTTATGCCTGTGAAAGAATAACAATAAAAATGGCACTTAAACTCAGGCTTGGATCCAGAGGAGCATTTTTTAAAAACAAGAGCAAAATCGAAAGTTATTTTGCATTAGTTAAAGCGTTATCATTTAGCCACATGCTTAGAATTAAGGTTCCCAAAAGGGTTCTTTCCACAGTGCCATAGAAGAACCTGTTTTGGTGAAATCCTTCCTTTAAAGAACCATTTTTGTAAACGAGGTGTGAGTATGAAGAACCTTTTTAAAGTTTAGAGATCCTCCACATTGTGTAACAATATTAAAGAATCTTTCAAAAATGTACATTTTCTGAAGGTTTTATTTCTAGTCAAAAACAGCCACTCATGTTTCAGCATCAAAAAACATATGTTTAACTATTTCCCAGCATCAGTGTGTCCACCCTTTGTCTTTCTTACAGCTTCCAGTATATTTTTTGCTTTCAGTTTTTCAGAGACCTACAGGAATGTAGGTTTTCCACCCCTCTAAAGTTCAGTCTTAGAAGCTGATTGCATGTTTTACTTCTCACAATCCAAGTAATCCCAAATTTGACTCATCAGTCCATACAACCTTACTCCACACCTCAAAGGTGTAGTTTTGGTATTCTAGTGCAAACGTTATTTTTGTTTTCTGTCTATTCCGTTTTCTCATTTGGGGCTTCTTGACAGCTACACCTCCTTTCGGATTCATAGCACTAAGTTTTCATCTCACAGTGGAAGGATGAACAGAAACACCTGTGGACTTTTTTTTAGATCTGAAGCAAGAGTGGAGCTCTCCCCTCTGAAAGCTTTAAGTGCTGTTTATCTGATGGGGACAGGTTTGGTCGTCTACCAGGTCTTGCATGGTTGTTAGGAGTCCCATTTTCTCTCTATTTTAATTCCAGTTTCGGAAACTCCTGTTTTTCACTTCTTTTCCTTTCACTTTCCACTTCTTTATGCCCCTGGATTATCATATATCTAATATCCTCCAAAATATCTCCTTTAGCCTTTTAGATGCACATGAAAAAGAAATAGGCAGGGAAGCTAAGGAGTGGTTGAGTACTTGCTTATGTAAGTGTTAGGGTCTGTTTGAACATAATGCCAGTGACACATTTTTATGAGGACACAGGTGTAACTTGTTGGTTTTAAGACTGGTAGGATGGAGGAGTTAAGGGGACAGTAGGGTGCAAAAAACACAAAGACTGGCCAAATTAAATGATGATAATTTTGATATTATACTTAATGTTAGAGACACTGTTAAATATGCTTATGCTTTTTCTGACTCTGAAAAATAACACTGAAAAAAGCTTAATATGAACTTAATGGCAGTTTTCAGTGAAAATTGCATAAACAAAAGGATAAATTCTGACTTTTGCATGGTACTGTATACAGAAATACAGATTGAAATATACAGAGTATGCTTAAACATACAGAGTATAGGTTGGTTTATTGGCTGCACTCTGGCTCTAGGTGTTCTGTATTCCGAATGAAGAGACAGCGTGAGCCATCGCTGTTTTGGGTGTGATTCTGATGCTCTTTTCTTTCCTGTCTCACTCACACACTCGGTCCTGATCGAATGTGCAAAGCTGCACCCCAGTAGTACACCATCAGCACAGATAGCTGCCGCTCCATTAACAAGTTTCTGCCTTAATCTGCGAGGCAGTGATGCACTGCAAAGATATAATAGTCACATCCTCTCACACACTGACTGATTACATCTTCAAGGACAGCGCAATATATGCAGACACACACATACATACACACAGGCACGCACACCCTTGCAAGGCAGATTAAAGATTATCCTTAATCTGTATCAAATATCCTGTTTATCCTGCAAGATATATACCTTACAATGAGCAGGCTCAAATCTGACAGAAGTTCTAACTGCAAAAAACATCTAACTTTCCAAAGAATTTAGTCTAAAATGATAAAACTGACACATTTGCCACGTAAATAGTTCTCAACAAAATGTCTGAACTGTTTAATTGGCTTTGCAAGAAATATTACTGGCATTCAACTTAACGTTGGACTAGTAGTGGGAAAATGATGACAAGTTCATTTGAAGTGTTCACAAACAAGCCAACACTCTCACACTGATCACTAAAACAGATGACTAATCAATAGCTATCTGTGCCGAATAGTCACATAGAGAATGACATATGTAACCACTGGAGTCCACAGTGTATCACATCTCTTCCAACGTACCACTGCTACGTGTTCCATGACCTCACTGCCACCAGACAGTGTGTCTGGTTAGAGTCACCTACATATGCTAGCTAGCATCTTCCACTGTGTTGTTAGCTAGTATTTAGCTGTATGACCAGTATCACATGTTGATGTAGCATGTACAATTTGAAGGTTTTCTATGTTGACCAACTTTTCTCAGATTTTCTGTATTTTAGCTTAGCAAGGTGTGAAAGAAACTGTGCTGGGTCGTTTGATTTAAAATAGGCTAACACGTAGCCTAGCAGCGTTGGTGTGTGTTTGCGTTGGTGTGTGCGCGTGTGTGTGTTAGTGCGTGTGTGAATGTGTGAATAGCTCGACGGTTGAAGTGAAAGCATGGCAAAAAGTGCAGGTGCAGAATCGTGTGTGCATGTGTGCCGATGCCTTGCTAGCCTGGTGTTGCTCCTAAACATTTTATCTCCCTGCATGAGTGTTGAAACTGAGTTCTGGCAAGTTCTTCTTAGGAAACTCTTGCACATCCTATTTCAGTTTCCTCTGACATCTCATTTTTTTTTCGTTTTTCTTTTTCTTTTTTTTTTCTCGCTCTCTTAAAATTACTGCAGCTTCAAAGTGTTTGGGGCACGCATTTAAGTCCAAGCTAATCTGGAACTACTGGAGGGGAAAATTCCAAACTAAAATACATCAAGATTTTAAACAGGCCATCTGCTAACTTCAGCTTAGCCAGCTCCACTCCTGCACACATCACAGCCTTTGCGTCTAGTTAACCTACTTCACACTCGTACGCCACCCGCTCTGTAGCCATTGTTCGGACAGCTTTGTGCCGAGCTAAAGTGTCGTACGCTGCGAGATCTCTATCTCTGTTTGTTTCCATTTTCACCTAAAAACTGCCAGTCTTGACCCAGTGCACAAAAACAGATACAAACAGATAGAATCATACGTCAGCCTGTGATCTGCAGCTAATGTATATCCACTCAAGTGTGGAGCAACCTTAAGATCAGATGTTTTAATTGCACCTTTTCGCTGTAAGACTCGAACAAAACGAACATTTTTTCATTGATCTTTTTATGTGTAGTCTACATAATCTTCTTCATTCAGGTGTAATTTGAATGAAAAAATATTGCGAGGTAAAGTATAACTGTTGGTAGTTTATGCAGGAACAGTATTGTTGGGCCATTCATTGTAAATATTACAATGATTTCTTCCATTTCTAAGAATGAATGCAAACAGTATTTGATACAACAAAGAGTGTAGGATGAGGGGAGTTGTTTTAAAGTGGATTGCTAGACCTTCCTGCCTTCCTTTTTCAGGCCTTATTATGGAGAAGCCTTAAGTACTCGAGTCTTAATCATTAGTGTGCTGAGTTAAGTAGACTCAAATAGGGCAGCTAAAAAAACTCAAACAGACTTTGGCATAATAATGGCCAATCCTGTTCTATACATTATACTTCTTTTTAAAAGTTTGCGACATGAAACTCTTGTTTGCGTGCCTTGCCACTGCAAAATTACTTCAAAACAAACTGTAACAAAGCACTGGGTTAAAGGTGATGCTTCAGTTATGTTTTTGTTTTGATCTGATGAAAATCTATGATAAAATCAAGTCAGCATGTTTTTATATGCCACTGAAAAGGTGAAAAGTAAGCTTTTGCTTAGCATTTTATAAGAATGTGTAGCGTTACCATTTTTATTTTTAACTTAATGGAACAGGTCATTTGGTCTACTTGGTAATCTGCACAGTGTTTTGACCATTGCATGCTATCTGGTCTTGGGGTCTGAAAAGCACTTCGTAAACTTGTGCTAAGTGGCCGTTCCTCGGTGCTGTAGCTGCTCTGTGGTGGTGGCTATGCTGGCCACACTAGTGTGACTCACCCGCTGCTTTGTCAGTGCGGTTGTTGTGCTGCAGGCCAGTGCTGGCTGACAGGTCCTCCGGGACAGGCATAGCCTCCTCTTGCTCTTCACCTCCCTCATTTGTAGCAGGACTGTCTCTTCCTGATGAGAAAAAAAGAGCCTCTGTATAAAGCAGTTCTCACAGACCTCAAACTCACTGTTTCAGTGATTAACCCCTTCAGCTCTTATGCCTACATAACTCATGTATTAGTTTCACAGTAGATGTTGAGTTGTTTATAGGAGTTCTTGGATAATCACCCATAAGATTAACATCAATAAGCCTGTGACTGCTTGTCAGATGCTTGTGTGGATCTGAAGGAGGAATTCCATTTCTTAATAATTACACCATTAAAGTGTAAACAAAGTCTTTCAGAGTGGTCTGATCTGAAATTTTCCATTCTAGAGAAATTTACAGAGTCTGAACTGTTCACAGTGGTGGTGACAGGAACCAGATGTCTGAAGAGTTTAATGCCTTTAAAATTTCCATGAAAGAATGTGCATAATCATGAAATGATTAGAAATAGGCTGCCTGATGTCTGAGACATTGTCTTACAGTAGTTTTATAACATTTTAAAAAGCCATTCATAAGAGAGAGGTACATATGGGGAGTAGGGAGGCAAGACAGTCCCCAAAGAAAATTATTGTTTAGAGATTTTTTTAGAGTTATGACACATTTTATAGTATGGCACATTTTTTGGCACAGGGGTGTTCAAACCTTTGCATATGACTGTATGACCATCACATATAAAAGGCTCAGAAGAGGTGTAGTTTCACTGATCATTTTAAATAGTGAAAATGGCTATATTCATCTTGCAGACATTGTGAGCCCTGGTTCCTGTCACCACCACTGTAAAGAAACCAGTCTGTAAGTTTCTCTGCAATTAACTATGTCATGTCAAACCACTCTGAATGACTTTTCATTTTTGTTTTAGAGACTTGAGTGTTTAATATCAATGTGTGAATTATGCAGAAATTTTGGATGCAGGTGTTTCTCATTAAATTCATTTTGTCCATACACACCCCTTTACCTCACGAAAAAAACAAAAGTGGAAAGTTAAAAATATCCTCCAGGGCAGAGAGATAGAGTTCTTTGTGCTTACACAAATCTATATAGACGTTTTATGATTGTATCTCTGTTGCTATGGTAACCATGAGGCTCACATCCTTGTGAACTGTTTTTTTTTTCTGTAAATCTAACCCTTAATTAAGAGGAATGCTAAGAAGCTTAGGTAATGATCTTTTAACTTACAAGGATTTCAGATATTTCATCTAAGTGGCCACTGAGTTTTAAGAGTTAAGAAAACATGTTCTGTGAGCTAGCTGAGTGAAAGGTCCTCGGATCAAAGTGACGGATGGACCTTTGCATTGTAATGTGCAATACTGCAGAGAGTTCAGCATCAGCTTAAATGATGTAGTTGCAACCATATTTGTTAATACTAGAACCCTTACTGTCATTTTAGGGCTCTTACTTATATTTTGAGTGTTTTAGGCAAGAACTGATGTCATGATGTTGATGTTTCTCTTCTCTTAATATTTTACATGTTATATGCAGGTTAAACATTTTAGCACCGTGTTTGATATGCCATAACAGTGTGAAAGTATCTCTGTATCATTCATCAGTTTCCCGAAGGTCACAGATCTACTCCATTAAAAGAGCACGTTCCCTTTTCCGTTTCTCTGTTTTTCCTGGACATGTGCTCACCATAACTTTTGTCTTTAGCACATGATCATGTTAAAGTCACCTTTCTGGATGCCGCTGAACAAGAACAAGAGCTACTTTGAGCTACCTTGAAAACTTAGCAAAGTTTGGGTTTGCTGAGGCCTACCACACTCTGAGGTTGTGAGAGAGTGCTATACCTGCTATTTGGGACATTTCCTGTGCCTCTTCAGTCTCCATCCTGTGCAGGTACTCTGACAGAAGTGAGTGAAAGAAAGAGAGAATTGGGGATGGGGTGGGAGGGTGGGGGTAAAAGACAGAACCAGACAGACACAGAGAAAAATGTGTTTCAGTTTCATCAACACCTACTGTTGCAAATACAACCCTTTAAGAGAGGGCGGCAAGTGATTAAAGGGGAATGCCCTTTCTTTGTGTGTCTCCATCACCCCCTGCGAGAGCGTTCCCATTCCAGCAGCAGACACTACTGTCCTCTACATTACATTACAAAGAAGTACAGACATTTTCATTACCCTGGCTGACAGCCCGGCTAAGACTGAGCCGGCTATGTCTTGCAGTTGGATGGTGGGCTTTCAGGGGCGGGGTGCCGGGAAACTCGAGAGGAGCCTTTCAGACCACATTTGTTATTTATTGTTAATTTCCCACCACATAATCATCCAAAAATGCAAACTGACTGCCGCAAAATTAAGCAGAAAATTAGATGGCCCTGGGTCACGGGGGATGCGGGTGTTTGGCATAGGCAGCTGATTGGCGCTCGTGTTCACTCTAATTTACTGAGCATGCATGGGTGAGCCCGGCAGTCTCTCTCTCTCTCTCTCTCTTTTTCTCTCTCGTGCGCACTCGCTCTCATGGGCACATAGTCAAGCCATAGGCAGAAACAAAAGTGGACACAGAGAAAATATAGAGAGTGAGAGAGAGTGAAAGAGAGGAGAAAGACAAGGGTGACAGGGGAATAAAGAGGAAGAAGCGCAAGGAGCAAATGAAAAAGACACAGAGGAAGTAAGAGAGAATGGAAGGAGAGATGGAGAAAAAGTGGAAAAACAAAGTCAAAGTAAGAATGACTAAGACGAGGATGGAGAAAGTAAGCGCAAGAAGAGAAAAGGCAGTTTAATGCGGAGCGCTTCCTCAGGCCAGACCTGCATATCTGAGGAGTCACCAGTGCGCGTGGCCCCATTAATAATGCAGCGGCCCCTCAGGCCCGCGGCAGATGGGCACAACAGCCTCGGCCTCCTCGGTGCCACTTCAAGACGCTCCCGCTGGAGGCCCGTGCCCGGCCCCAGCCAGCCGCCACACAGGGAGAAGTGAAGCTCCCGAAAATAGCCAAGCAAGCTGAAGCGCGCCTGCTGGGAGGAGGGGAACCTAGGCCTTCCTGTTTTCACTGACAGATGGCTCCACACATTTGGAACAAATAGCGGGAAGCGAGCGGCCGTCCGTCTGTCGCAATGCCCCTGCCTTTCTGACGACAACTCCGCACACGCGGGGCCCTAGTAACGGCCAGGTGTGTGGTTTTATGGTGTAAGGGGGCCGCGGGGGAGGTGTTTGGGGGGATTGGGGGGAGTGAAGGTTAAAGGTCACTGGTGCAGATGATTTGCTGAGAGGGTTGCATGTCTGTGTACTGGCTGCTTGGTACCGAGAGCTGGGAGGTTGTGAGAGAGTATGTGTGAGTGCTTGCTGAGGGTATGGTATTCCCCCATGCCCCCTTTTCTGGGTAGCTGGTGTGAAGGGAAATAGTGATGCTTTGGATAAAGCAGGGGGTGGAGGTTGATCGATGTTTCACATACTTCACTTCTGGAGTAGGCTTGGAAATTCTGTGTCAGTTCATCTACATATATGAGTGTTCAAAATATACAAAAGAATCATTTTTCACTGAAATTCTGACGCTCCTGTTTTCTCTTTCAACACAGTATGTGCGGTGAAGCATGATTTGATTGTCGCATTTTATTTGATGACTTTTCTCTTCATTTAAATACCTTTTTTTTTATAGTAATACACAATTACCAGAAGGGGAACCAAAATATGTGGTATAGTCTAGATGGGGGCATGAACTCTGCCATGTGGCACGCTTCCTCATAGATCTTCAGAGTTTCCCAAAAGTATTGAGGCTCTTCGGATTACACAGCATTAAAATACCTTGAATGAACTGGAAATAAATACTCTGTAATTTGTAAAGTTTCAGAACTTTTGGGAAACATCTGAGGGCGAGTTTCCCAAAAGCACTAGCACTGATATTAGTGTCAGCATACTTCTGGGAGGGCCACCTATAATGGGATTAAGATCTGACTGCACCCACATTTATACTGTCGCATTCCAATACTCTTAAAAATAAAGGTGGCAGAAATACTTCTTTAAAGCAGTGCTATAGAAGAATAACATTTGGTTCCCAAAATAAACCTTCAATGGACTTCATTTTTGCAGTGTAGATGTGTGAGTGTAAAGAGCCTTTTTAATGTTTAAGGAATCTCCACATAATGTAAAGGTTGTATACGAATAAAAGACCCTAGAATCATATATCTAAATCAAAAACCAGTTAGAAACCTTTATTTTCAAAAGTATATGATGAACACTGCCTCTCCCACACATCACTGAAGAGCATTTAATTTTAAATAACAGAAAGGAGAGCAATTGTGTATAATCAAGAAGATTTTTTAAAACGTGTACAGAAGGACAGAGAGCTCTGAATTTTAATTTGGTCATGCTTCAGTGGGGGCTTTTATAAAGAGCGGGAAGTAAGAGTGAATAAAACAGTGTGGTAGACTGATGTCTAGCATCTGCAAAGAAATTATATCCGCCACTTCTATCACTGAACGCAACAGACAGTAAAGGTACTGAGCTTCGCGTAGAGTCCACCCTTCATTTATTTCATTTTTACTCAAAACTACCGTTAAGTACAAGTGATTCCTTTTCAGGAGATATTTCAGAGTAGATTCGATAGAAGATAATTCACTTGCTAAAAAAGTCAAAGCAAAGTGAAAAAAGGAGTTTACAAAACTGGAGTTCAAAAAATGATTAAAAGATACAGAGAAAATGGGACGTCTAACTATGCTGTGAGGCCTGGTAGACCACTAAATCTGTCCCTATCAGATAAACAGCATTTAAAGCTTTCATTTTTGAAAGAGAGAGGTTGAAAATGAAGCTCCACTCTTGCTTCAGATCTGAATAAATCTACAGGTGTTACTGTCCATCGTTCCACTATGAGAAGATCACTGAACTCTGCAGGTTTGAAAGGATGTATCGCTGTCAAGAAGCTGTTAAAGAGAAAAGGAATTAGACAAAAAAAAGAATAAATTTTGCAAATCAGCAGAGCAGCTGGTGGAACCGTGGACTGACCACCCCAGAACCCATGATGTCAACATCACTGGATGTGTTTAAGGTCACTTGGATGGTGGAAACCAGAAAGTGCAACCAACTTCTAAGACCCAAGTGGTTTCTTTGAAAAACTGAAAGCAAGCCGAAATGGAAGCAGTAAGAAAGGTAAAGAGTGAACACTCAGCTGTTGAGGCTTCTGTGTAATGTTCTGTTAAATGTATGTTTTTTTTTCCCCTGACAATGAAAAATGCATAACTTGTCTGTTTTGACTGGAAAGTAAATAAATTACAGGCGATCTTTGAGCTTATGTGACTTTCTGTAACTTAAATTGAAGTTGTGGTGTTTTATGCTGCTGCTCTGTTCTGTTCTCCTGGCAGCCTCTCTGCGTGTCTGCATGCGGGTATAGATATGGAGAACACTGCAGTGAAGACAGACTGCTGTGCTGACATTAAAAAGTGTAGCACAGTTAACCTTGTGTCGGTAAAAAGACACCTTTACAGACCATTCGCAGATGTGAGTGTGTATGTGTGTCTGTAAGTGTCTGTGTGTCAGAGAGAGTATGAGAGAGAGTGTATAGAGGGAAGAGAGAAGCAGTGCTAAACATGAAAACAAAAAAAGCTCAAGAGGAGAAGGGTGGAGACTACGCACTGCGAAACCGTTAAACAGACAAAATGACACGGCTCAGGTCAGAGGCATTCAGAGGTGAGAAGAATTGTTCTAGAGGGCTGCGTGGAGTTAACAGGGTTTCATTTGACTCAGGGTTCTAACAGGAAGTAAAGAAGCTGAGACGAAGTCTTTATTAACCTTACAAGCTTCTGTGAAGTTGTGGAATTTCTGCTTTGGGGAGAAGCTCTGGGAATATTTGAGGGAACTGAGGGACTCCAGGTCCTAAAAATTGACCTGTAAATTCCCTGATTTCTCTCTATGTCTTGTGAATGTCAGGGATATTCCTTTTTCCAAAGCATAACGCAATTTGTTTTCTGAAAGATGTCACTAAATGAGTTGCTGTCTCATTTTACTGTAAACTGCACTCACCCAGGGGATCAATATAATAAAGCTAATTTTGTGTTTTCTTTGTCTTTCCTTTTATTTTGTTGTAAAGCTAAACTGCTCTTTTAACATACATTTTTTTTATTATATTATACATTTTATACATTTTTATTTTCTTTAATTATTACAATTTCCAATGGAAACTTCCAGCGCTAGTTTATCTGTGCTCAACTTCTGAGAAGAAAAAAAAAAAGTTTAAAGGTCATAAAACAGGTCACTGAAATTAGGCTCCAGCCACAGTGATATTAAAATCTGTTCAAGCCTTTAATGTTACACACCATGTGTGTGTATTTAGAGAGAGCTTTAGACATTATTAGACATCAGGTGATGAGGAGGAGGAGGATGAGGGTGATCATTTGTGATGGGTGCAGTAAAGCTCCTAAAGTCAGTGGAGGTGAGTGAAGTTCTCCAAACCTGCTACCCACATTCACTCCTCTCTGTTGCATCAGTGGGGATTTCAACAGAGCAGCGGGTGCAAGTGCTGATCTCTATCAGTCTGACTGCCTGTCTACCTATCCATCTATCTATCTATCTATCCGTCAGATGTGTGTGTGGAGCCATTAGTGAACCTTAATAAGAGCCTCATTTACATCCGCGCCTCTTCCACTCCAGGACCTTCAGCACTTCATCTCCGCCTGCTTCATTTGACCTAATCTCTGTTTTTTTACAGTATGTTTTTCAAGTTTGGTGTCAGGTCAGGGAATATCATCGTAGAAAGGCTCCGTGTGATTTCGACGTGCTGTTTCACCCGGGAATTGAAATTTAAACGGCTTTAAAGAAATGTAATTCTTTGTGATGTTTAGCTGAAATTTCGTTGTGCTGTATTTGGAATATAAGCATCGTCCTCTTCAAAACAGTGATGTATCTTATTTTTCCCCACAAAAAGAGTTTTGAAAATGTCATATTTCTTTTTGCATGGTTTTCGCCGGAAATAAAACGTGGAAAAAGTGTAAGGATTTTATTTTAAAATACATTTTATTCTCATGGTCTGTAGACGTGAAGCCTTTATTTAAATTTCTTCACACATATTTATTTTCGGTTTCTGCTGCGACACAGAGCGTAAAGTTTGGTGAATAAACGTGTGAAGTTTTTCGTGCCCACAAGAGCAGAACAGCTTCACTTCTGTCTTACAGAGAAACAGCTCGGGCAGAAAGCAGCAGCTCACACTTTTACAAACAAACGACTCTGTTTTAACTTGATTTATTTCGTTTTTCCTCGCATTTCTTTCCACTACTCTCTCTAAGTGTTTGTTACTGAAAATTCACACTTTGAAAAAGTTTGACTTCGCAATTTTGGCCAATTAAAAGCGCAAATAAGCTTTATATACAGTGAGAAACACAGACGAGCTGCTTTTTAACGATAGAAAAGTGGAGATTAACCGCGTGTCGTTCACACAGCGAGTAGAGAGGAATGAGCAACAGGTGCGTAAAGACGAGGAGCTTCCGCACAGGAGCGAAAGCAGCTCCGCGAACAGAGAATATTCCCGAAATACCTTCAGCCACATTCAGCTCGCATTCGCCTTAACATCATCACCCTCAGAGGCTCGGTGAAGAACGAAGGATGATTATGTTTTTTTGGACTTTTGGGAGAGGAGACTATTCCTGTGTGGAAAACTCGAGGAAAAAAAAAACTTTCCAAAAACTTTCCTCTACCAAACCTGCCCATTCTGGGGGTCCGCGCGGATAAACAGAACGTAAGGTGGGTGAGTGGAGAGCTGGGGACGTCTTTCACTTTAAACACCTGCTGAACATGTTATTCTAGGTCAGGATCTTTTCCCACTCTGCCAGCTCGGTCTTCTTCCCTCCACCAAAACTTCAGCTCTAGCTCTTTTTAACCCGCCCTGTGTGTGAGTGTGAGAGAGAGAGAGTGTGTGTCCCGCTGTGAATGGCCCCTACCTGCTAGTCCCGGGCTCTGCAGTATGAAGCTGTTCCAGCTGTGGCCCGCTCCTCCATGTGCGCAGCTCCTCAGCGCTCCGTGGATGATGGCTGCCCCCGCTCCCTCCTCCCCTCTCCACGGCACTTCCTGCCTCCAGCCCAACATCACAGCCCGGCTCTCTGCGCGCGGCGCCCTGCCTCTCGCGCGCGCAGCCCTTTATTTTCCCGAGGCCCGAGGCGCGCAGAACCCCCTCTTAACCCCCCTCACCCCCCCACTTTACACACAAACACCAGCACCAACCCTAACACCCCAGCAGCGCGTGCCGTGCCAACACAGGCTGACTGGCAGCTCAGCATCACTGGCAGCCATGCATGAGATGGGATGAGGCGGGCAGGACGAGCTGGACCCCTTCATTTCTTATTTATTTCTTTCTCTCAGTGGGACGGGGGTGGGGGCAGTGGGGGCTATTCTCTCGCTACCTGATCGTCCTCACACAAGGCTGTGGTGGGAGATAAGAACAGATTTCTAGCAATTAAATGTGCCTTCAGCGAGGCGTTCTGTGGCCGAGATGCCCTCCTCTTCTTCATTATTATTATTATTATTATTATTATTATTATTATTATTATTATTATTATTATTATTATTATTACAAAACAGCTATTGTTACCCTCAAAATAGCATCACTGTATGAACACATATTTCTATTCCAATACAGTGCACACCTAAAAATAAAGGAGCTAAGAACTATGCTTTGGCTCAATACCACAGAAGAACTGCTTTCAGTTCCCTAAAGATCCTTTCAAGGTATGCTTTTGTTTATGAGATATTCCAGAGTGGAGAGCCTTTTTAAGGTTCAAAGAACATCCACTTAATGTAAAGGTTCTGGGCCAATTAAAGTTTTTCCTATAACCACGAACAAGCCAAGGATCATTTAGGAACCTCTGTTTTTAAAAGTGTGAAGTCAACATGTTGTTGCTGTCCTAAAAATCTTTATCATTTATTATTATTATTATTATTATTTATTGTTATTGTTATAATTCTGTCATTTGAACACAGCAGCTGTCATTTACATCCTGTGAAAATGTCATGCTATGGAGAGTGGAGCAATAGAAAAGCTCCAAATCTGCTTGGAATAAAATGTTTCCAGATAAACTTACAGTAAAAGTTAAGAACATGTGTCTTTCAAAAAGTTATTATTTTGAAGATAAATGTTTTTGATTTGTGACATTGTTACATTAACATAAAACGCGGTTTATTTAGGATCAGCCTATTTTGAGTGTTTTATTATTGTTGTTATTATTATTATTATTATTATCATTATTGTTATTATTATTATTATTATTATTATTATTATTATTATTATTATTGCTATTGTATTGTTATTGTTGTTGGTGGGATATCATAGCATCTCTTCCCAATGTAAAACCTATAACCTTCAGACCTCCTTCTAAAGTTCACAGCTGTATTAGTGGAATCCTGCTCATTGATTTGAAAGTATTAAGAAGCTGTTTTCGCCTCACTCTGTCAGCCTGTACGTCACTCCTTTTCACATCAAGCTCATTGAGAATACATTTTTTGTGGTAGTGTCGCTTTGTCTGTAAGCCTCAGTTCATGAGAGGTGTGTCATCTTCGGGGGCTTCACTGCTGAGAGCCTGCACATGTTTTGCTTCCGCTGCATTTGTTCTTATTCTATTCATTTTCTGCTTTCCCACAACTTTTGTTCTCCATTAGTCAATTCAGCTCCTATTGCTTGAACTGTGACTCTTGATAGCTCGTAGCATCTGTCTGATACACCCTTTGTGTAGTGTGAGTTTCTGTTTGATAATGCTCACCCTGCAGACCACTGACAATGATGTCATTAGGCAATGTATTAAAACCACCAGTAGGCTGCATCTAATTATTGCACCAGCTATGTTTATTCATGTCTACACACTTCAGATATCACATTTCTGTTTATTTAACCGTTATGACCTCATTTCAAACCAGTTATGCACTTCGTCCTACAAACTTAAAAGCAAAAATACATTATACATTGCTTGAGACCATCCTGACTCTACCTTTGAACCACTCTGGAAGACTCCATATACAGAGATGCCTATATGTAAGTGTGTAATTGTGCACTGACAGAGGGAAAGGCATAAGAACCTTTCATTTATTTAATTAATACTGATTAGCTTTGGCTGAGTGTTTTAATTTAATTAACTGCAACAATACAATATTGTTTATGATCAAAGCTATACCATATACACATCTGAACTGATGATTTTATGACTGTAAACATAACACACTTCACTACTGTATATCTCCTATCACAACTTCCAAAATTCTTGAAATATTCATATTATTACTATAATTTTTTAGGCCAAATCCAAAGAACCAGCAGGCACAAAGTGTTTCCATGTTCGCATGGATGTACCAAAATGCTGGAATACTATCAAGAACCCCTTATAAACCGTTGAGAGTTGATTCTACTTTTTTTGCATAGCAGCATGTTAACAAGTTACAGATACTCTCTTAAAAAGCACATCTAGCTTATCATTTTGATCTGAACTGCTCAACATTTCTTCTATTACTGTTTAAAAAAACCAATCATTTGACTCAGGAAGGATGCACAGATGATATTGCCATTATTCATCCAAAGAGATATAATTTTTGCATTAATATTTATAGAAATTGTCAATAAATAATGAGATAGACAGCAAGTTTGGTTAAAATAAATAGACTCATTTCGTTCCCGGATTTTGTCATTATATTCTAAATGATGTTTCCAGTACACTGCTTCATGGCTGCGTTGGTGAGGTAATAAGAAAATAAGAGAACTTTGCCTTTCCCCCTCTCCAACGATCCTAGCGTTTGACCAGGTTGCCACATCTCAGGAGTGGCTGGTGCAGGCTCGGAGCTGCTGAGTCATGTATGAAGTAGGAGTTAGCTCTTATCTCCAGTCAGCCAGGAGGACTTTTTCAGGCAGTTGGTCTTAGTGTGAGAGTGGAAATATGGATAATGTTGGACTGTTGGACAACCTGTCTCTAGTGTCCAGTTCCTACACAGCCTTCAAACCATGTCAAGTTAACAAGTTAAGTAATCTCAAATGGACTTGGTTATGGCATACACTCTTAAAAATTGGCTTTTCAAGCGTTCTTTAGTAAAGAATATATATATATGTGTGTGTGTGTGTGTGTATATAACATGAACACTTAAAGAACTATTTGCATGGTGAAATGGTTCTTCAGATTAATGGACAACATGTGCATTATACATAGTGTTAAGTAGAACCTTGAAAATGACACTTAAAAGGGTTCTTCTACTGTTGTACCAATGTCAGGCTTGAACCGTTTTTGGTGCTATATAGAACCATTTTCAAAAATGTCCTATATAGAATTAACAATTCTATAATAATTTACAACACATTCTCCATCAAGCTGAACCATTTCACCATGAAAAGAACCATTTAAGCATCAACTGTTTATGTACAGAACTAATGCTTCTGAATAGAATCACCCCCCAGACCCAGAAGGACAAGCAGTTTAGAAAATGTGTGTGTGGAGGGGTTCTGAACAGAAACAATCCTCTACTTAAGAACACTTGAACCATCTTTTTTAAAGAGCGTACTGTTATCTATAAAATGGACAAAGTATTGACAAAAATTCAGGGCTTAAAAAATGCTAGTTCTTTATTCTTTATCCCTTTCTGTAGACGCCAGTAAGGCATACATTGTCAGAAGAATAAGTCAAATTAGGTGGCGTATGACCTTCCATTATGTTAGTCACACTAGCCTTGTAGCTGTAGTGCAAAACTAAAGAAGAAAACATCAGACACCAGGCATCCTCGGCTGACCACCTACATTCGGGGTAAAGAGGTAAAACTGGAAATTTTATTTTTCACCAAATTATCACTTTAAAAACATATCAATATGAACCGGATATTTAGTGGTGATCATGTCTGTGACCTGCAGTATGCCGCGCTCCAGAGGCCAGGCAGAGGGAAAACTAACGTGGAGCATGACTCAGCAAACTGAGTCAGACTCCAATCAAGACTAGCAGAGCTGTGTAGTGGCTTCCAAAGCAAAGAGATACCAGAAAATCCCAGTGACTCGGCATAAATTGCCGTGCCTCAGAGGCCAGGAGCACGGGAGTATATCAGGACATGTGATCCTCACTTAGACCATACAGCATGTATTCAGCTCAGGTACTTGACACACTGACACAAGCACAGTAGGTGCTTTTTATGTTTAAGAGGCATTGTTTCTCCAGCGCAGTGACTGTTGATTTATTTTGTAATGTAAAAGACGCAGTCGTCAAACTCCAGAGAAAACCCATCTGAGTCAGGATGGGAAAATTATGCCAAGTATTTATATGATCTGAATAGGTCAGTGATCAAATCACACAACTTATGGGTTAACATCTTACCAAGCCATGGGCCTTACACACTTCTGTAACCTAAGAACAGCTCTATGAGTTTGCATCAAAGTTGCTGTGGTTAATGAATAATAGGCCTTAGTATGTAATAAGCCTAGAATGTTAAGGGGTTAATAAGCTACAGCAATTATTGTTTTCTTTGTCAGCTGTGCATTAAATCTCATCTGCTTTCTTTCATTGTTGCTATTCATATAATCTAATAAGTCCAGACACTCATTCATCAACTCTTATTTTACAGTGAACAATTAAATTAGTTTAGGAGGAAAAGAACAGTCAAATTTTGAATAAACTTCAGAAAGAAGATAAAACAGTATCTATATCCAGCCTCTAAATGATGAATGGTTTTGTCCTTTTATTCTGTTATTTATCTCAAGTGCTATTCTTAATATTTATATTCTTCATTTTCTTGTTTTTATACTGTTGCAACAACATCCCTCACAGTCTCACTATACAGTACTGTGTAAATAGATAATATATTACTATAATGACATAGTGATAAGCTAATATGGAAAAAGAAAGTCAACGGAAAATGAATTAAAAGCAGGAGATTAAAATAGCAATAAAGGAGATTAAAAAATAACTGTCCAAAAAAAAGCAGGTCTTTTACATTGCATTTAAATGTCATGGTTGGGCCAATAGAAATAGGTTTGATTAAAATATCTCTACATTAACTTTCATTAAAATAAGGTTTTTGCCTTCGTCTGTAAAGTTACCATTTTGGAGTTACTTGATTTTCTTTGGACAGTGATAATAATTAAAAGAAAAAGAACAAAATGTGACCCTAACAACCATGCAAGGCCTGGTGCACCATCAAAACCAGATAAGATAAACAGTACATAAAACTATCATCCTTGAGAGAGTGGAGGAAAAAATCAAGTTCCACTCTTCCTTCAGATCTGAAAAAAAAAATCACTGATGTTTTTGTTTAACCTTCCGCTGTAAGAAAACAACTCAGAACTGGGATGTGACTCAGATGTTAAGAAGCAGACAAAAGGATCTAAACAAAAATCAGCCAATAGATGCTGCTGATGTTCTCAGAACAATGCACTGTCCACCCCAGTCCAGACCTCAACAACGCCAAATGTGTGGAGTGCTTGAACAGTGAGAAGAAGAAAAAAACAACCAAATTCTAAGACTGAACTTTGGAGGTGTGAAAAAGTATCCCTGCAGATTTCTCTGACAAACTGAACGCAAATCTCCCAAAAGAATGAAAGCTGTAAAAAAGCCAAAGAGTGGATGCATTAAACACCAAAAATATGTCATCATATTCTTCTATTACATTTTTGTTAAATACATATATTCTGTTAAATCTATTTCTCTGTTTTTCCCTGACTTTTACCTAATGCCTGTTTTGATTGGGACTCAAAAAATTGAAGGGTGGTCTCTGACATCTTCACTATGCAGTATGTAATAAAAGCTTTATGTGCATAAATTCCATCTGCTTGTAAAGGACAAAAAATGAAATACAATTTTCAGCTACTATCCAGAGATAATATGCAAAAAACAGAGAAGCACTAGCACTGTGTGCAAGTTTGGTTTATGTGTTATTTAATCTGACATGAAGAATTTGACTCACAAAAATTAAAGCACTGCCTTATCAGATTCACCACAGCGTGATATTGTAATTAAAACCCATTAGCCGAATTAAATTAGTATCAACTAGAATAAACTGATAGACAAGAGCAGCTCTTTGTTATTTCATGGATCTTTAAACATCCTCCATTTTAGGAGCTCAAATAACATGGAATCCGTAATTGATTTAAATCCGTAAATAAGTTTGACTTGTTCAAGATTGATAATCATGTTAATAGTCAAATTTATTTAAATTCTCAATCCTGGGTTGAGAAATCTCACTTTCTTTGGGAATGCATTATGCAGCAAGATGTCAGGCTAAATTAAATTCCCCTGTGCACACTAAAGTGTCAATTTCCTTATGGTAATCATCTGCTGGAATGGATGTGTCACTAGAAGGAGTCAGGCATGCTTGACATTTACCCTCTTTATGGAGAAATGACGAGAGAAAAAAAATCTAGAGGAGGGAGAGAAATTAATCTTTCGCCCCAGCGACTATGGAAAAGAGCCTAAAGGACTGCTGGTGAATCAGCCATTATGTTTGTGACCCCAACATGAAAATTGAGCCAATAATAGGACATGAACCAAGGAGACAAGAGAGGGAACAGGTTTAGGATTATGGAGGAAGGAAGAAACACTCATATGCTTCAGGGAAGTTTTACTATATATATATATATATATATATATATATATATATATATATATATATATATATATGATGCTATGTAATTGCATCATGGTACAGAAAAACCCAACAAATGCCCTAATTAAAGAAGTGAAGCCTGGAAACACAACAACAAAGTTATGGCAGTGACAGTGATGACATGGTCTTTGCAAACACAGTGTAAGTACAGTATAACTCAGTAATGATACAACCATGTTTGGTGGTATTATTTAATTAATGGCAGCTTATTGGGCCATAAACATGAAGTGATATGGACTTCAGTAGCCATTTAATGCTGGAATTTTAGCCATTTATTGCCTAATTTTCCTTTTGTAATTCACCCCAAGCTGATGTTACTTGCTAAACATGCAAAATTTGCAGTCTTCTTGAATACATTTTCATGCATTGCCACACTTAGCAGCACATCTGTTGCGTCTTATCTTTTCAGCTTGATCTTTTTAGAGCTTTTAAATGCTTGAGGAAAAAGTGCAGAGAAAGAGAGAGAGCACTTTGTCTTTTGCGATAGGAGAGACAGGCCAGGGGCCCCTCCGAAAGTCAGGGCAGTGAAAGCGTCCATGGCCCCGTGGTCCATCGGTGGACGTTACGTTATCTGCTAACCACATCTTCATCTCTGGAAATGTTGCGGACTGGGCCATTCCTGGGCTATGCTGTCCAACTAACAGACAGGAACAGCAAGCCAAGCATGCTGCTAGACTGTGCTGACCTCATTAATAGCACCTGATGCATGAAATGATATGAACAGAACTGTCATTCCCGTTTTTTTTTTCTTTTCTCAAGAAATCATACATTTTTATAATAGTGTCTTATAATATCACACATCGCTTCAACCTTTTGTCACCCAGTATAAATTCAAATGAGCACTAATTGCAGGGATGCATTAACTCAGTTTATTTACGATAAATTATTTGATTACCAAGGCCCAAAATGTAAGAGAAACGAACTGTGCTCAAAGTGAATCACCCTTTACACTAGAGTGAGCTTCGGCATGCTAGCTGAGCTAAATCCTGGGGGTGCTTTTTTAGCACAGCAACAAAGGTTATGGGGGGGAACAGGAAACCAGCACGTTCCTATTTCCTGTCAACAGGTGAAGCTACGCTGACATTCTCTCTTTTATTCTCCAAACCACAGTTCTTTGGGTGTAGAATTAGAGCATTTGAGAAACCTAAGCATTTCAAGAAACGGCAGGCTTTTCTTTTCAGGTTTCCTACTGTTGTGTAAATTCCTGAGGTGAAATTTCACCCCATGTGCTTAATGTAAGAATATAAGACATGGTCACAAGCTTCAAGACCACAACTGTAATGTTTTCTTATTGCAAGTGACTTGTGGAGATCTACTATGGCAGTCAAAATAAAATAAAAATAAATAATATGAATAATATGACATTACACTTTGATGCACACACACAATTCACTGCATACATATGCAAAATGTAACACAACGACATTTCTTCCATATTCACAGAACATCTCATCTGAATCAAGGGAAATTATGCTAATGAAGCATCTCATTATCCTGAACTCACAGAGAATCAGTCATTGATATCACATCATTACAGATCTATTCACAAATACAGATTGGATTTCTTGAAAAGGGATTATATTTTTCCACAGTTTTTCACCACTTTATTCCCCTGGTTTACATTTATAGCGTTTTTTTGTGCAGTGGCTTTAGATGGGGGATGTTAGAGGGGAATCGTAGGAGCTTTACGCTGAAGGTAAGGATTGCATGGTGGGACTGTAGTGACCATTCTGGACAGCGGGGCTCTGCGACCATAGGCTGAGGGGGACAAACTGCTCCTGCAAAAATGGCAAAAATCAGCCAATTATGCATGTGTAAAAAATATTGGAAACACCAGACTTTGCCACTGAACAGGTAACATGAAGCCATTCAAGTTCCCCAAACATTAAAACTGTATTTTAAGCAAGTCAGTTAGAGAATTAGTTTCAGCAAGTTTATAAAAAAAGCTGCAACAGGAACAATAACTGAAATTTTTGTCATGAACAGAGAGGGGGTGGACAGAGTTAGAGGAAGTTCTTAAGGTGCGTGCTGGTCCTCTTTTCTGCTATAAGGAAAAGCCAGGAGGCCTGCTTTATCAGCAGAGGAAACAGATTTCAGAGGGCCAGTGGCTCCAGGAAAATGGATCTGGGTCGAGCGAAAAACCACGATTACCACCAGCAGCTCGAGCAACTCAGCTCTGGATAGGACCATCTGGAGAAGGCTGCTCCAAAAGCCGGTAAACCAGCTCTTCTGAGACCCGGCTAGGAAACACGTTTTCAAAAAAAACCACCCAGTCCCTGGGTGAGGAGTTTGGTTTTCCTCCAGTGCCTCTCTCAGACACCTCCTCCTCCCCCTTCCTCTCTGCTCGAGCTGCAGATGCCCCATTCCTACTCATTCTGAAAGCTGAGGACGTTTTACCGTTGCCTGTGAGAGTGAGGGGAGGAGAGCTCATCAAGTCTAAGGCACCTTTAGCCTTCATTCTAAGAGAAAGACTATTTTACCGCCACAACATTTTACAATACTTCATATCAAAGCACAAAAAAGTAAAGTTTTTTTAGCGTTCCTGATTGTAATACTTTAAAAGCTCTGGGTCCCTTTTTATCCCACAGTTATCAGCATGCTTTTGGGATTAACGTCCTTGCTAAGCCTCGTTCTTACATCATCTTTGGGTGCTTTAAATCTATTGAGTGACATCTCAGACACTTATTAGGGAGAAGCTAGCCACAGGCTGCAGAGTGTTGAAGAGTTGTAAATCTAGGCCAGGCGCAGAGTTGTTTCTAACAGAACAAGGAACATGAGGGAGTTATGCACAAAAAAAAACTTGTGGACGCTGACAGTTGTCATTGTTTATCATCCTACATATATTTCTCTATCATGGGAAATATGAAAGTGCTTCTTGATGTAGGTTAGATAAGCAGCATAGAGAGTCAGCAAGAGTTTGTGTTTGCATGTGTGTGTGCATGTGTCTGTGTGTAGAGAGAGAGGCAGAAGATGAGAGAACATAGAGAAACAGTGATGATTTTACACTTGCTATTTAGTACTAATTGATTAAAGCAGATAGATAAAGAAGCTTGTTCTTGTTTTCCCTCGCTTTCTTTTATACCATGGCTAAACAGCTTTGCCCTTTTCCTTTTTATGCTTCTTTGCTTAATCTGAGGGAGAACTTACATGAATTGAGCTCAAATGTGAATTCAGAAAAGATTCTTGAAGAGAAAATCTCTGTTATCTTTCATGTTGGGGGAGCTTCTGACTGCACTACATTGCTGCCACCTGCTGAGCTAAATGAGTCTGCACAAACATGAAAGTGGCACAAAGAGAATGAATGCACGCTTCTGAATACAGTCCCAAAACAAAACTTTTAAGATATTACTATGTTGTATATTTGAGGCTAAATTACACTTTCAACAAAACAATAACACAAAATAAACATAAATATTGTTCTCCAGCTTGGTTGTTTTTCAGTTGTTGACATAATTTGAAAATGCCCTTTGTCCTTTAAATTGTCTATAAATTTTATGATGAATGGAACAAAAAAATAGCCCAAACTGACTTGGGAAAAAGTCTGGTTCCTTTGACTTACATTGAAAGTAAAGTATGGTTTTCTCCTTCTCTTGTAAAACTATAATTTTGGAGACTGTTTAGTTATAAAATGGTGTTTAACCAACGTAATTTGCACTTTTTGAATTCAGAGCTAATCTTCTAGATGGGAGCTAATCTTTTTACATAAGACATGTTTTTAAAAGAATCTGGAGTATCTAAAAACTAAATGATTGCAACTTTAAAACCATTTTTTTTGCTATTCAGAAGAAAAAAAACACATAGTCCAGATGCTGCATATGCTGGTGTAATTTAAAAGAGGGCCACTCAGTGGCACTCTCTTTGGAAAAAAAATAGAATTTTAATAATTTCCTTCTTCATTTATCTTATTTTTACCATTAGGCTTTAATGGTTTACATGTCTGCTTCTTCGACCAGAAAATAATTCCTGGAAAATAATTAGCTGGCTTGCCTGAACTTCAACAGAGACGATTAACGTCAGTGTT
Source organism: Pygocentrus nattereri (assembly GCF_015220715.1). Taxonomy (NCBI): domain Eukaryota; kingdom Metazoa; phylum Chordata; class Actinopteri; order Characiformes; family Serrasalmidae; genus Pygocentrus; species Pygocentrus nattereri. The sequence continues at coordinate 35,181,494 of NC_051215.1, read as the reverse complement.
TTCCCAAAAAAAAAAATCAACATTCAGTTTTTTCCACTGGTCAGTGGCAACAGCTGAGAAAGTTAAAAGCTGTTCTCTTGACCACTGCAGTAAACAATGGAATAGCCTGTTTTCTGTAGACTGCATACCACCAACGTAAAGGCAGCAGTTTGTAGATCATGACAGTAACAGGTAAACGTTCTCATAGCAGATGGTCAGCTAACTTGAGTCTAAATTGAATGACTTTTTATGCTTACATATTTCAAAAAATTACTTCCATTAGTGAACAAGAGATCTACGTATACCATTCTGCTGATTTTACAGTGTTGATTTTTAACAATACATTGAATACTATATTTAATTTTTTTTTTATAAATATGATTCATTAGCACACTATATGAAAGTTGTAATGATGCACCGATCCGGTTGGTAGCACCAATACTGACCTCATTAAACAGGTCGGCCAGACCCAGCAGATCCACTTTCAGTACTGTTGCTAAGTTACAGTCACGAAATTTTATCTGAAGCCTACACTGTCATATGCTTCATTTTTACATCTTTACTTATTGTAAATATTTTTTTCATCAAGACGCCATGTTTAGTTACAGCCTAGAAGAAATGGTACTCGTTAAAGGTCAAAACTCCGATGATATTAAAAGCATTAGAGAACATTGGGATCGGTGCATCCTTAGTAAGTGAACTGTTGTCTGTTTGCCTTACCCTGGAGACGGAAGAGCCAGTATTGCAGATGGCTGGCTGATGGCTGAGGTGTGAGGCCTATCGTGTAGAGCTTTACCAGTGTAACCAGGAATAGTGAGGCGGCTTTGATAAAAGATACATCACAACATCAGATATGACGTAAACACAAACTGAGCCAACTGCAAACATGAATACACATCACTGTAGTGCTAACATCATACATTCCATTATATTACAACATGTCTATTTACAGCACCACCAAATACGAACTGGTCCCCTACTGGGCTGTGGGTGTGTAGGGAGGCAAGATGGTACGCAGCACTGTCAGAGGTTTGAAGTCTTGCTCTGGGCTATCCACATTGTCCATGTTCTGAGAGCCCACCACACCACTATGTAGGATGGGAAGACACACACAAGCACAAATCTGAACCATAGCTTGATATTTCTCAACATGTAGAAAGCTACCTACTTTACTTTGGCCAAAATTTAAAACAAGCTAACATGTACTCCTAAACTATAAGGCCTTGATGCAGTCTAATGATAAGCTTTTTGAAAGAACAAGAAGGTGGAGCTTCAAAACTGGACTACTGAGGGGTGGAAAAGTCATGCCTGGTCGGAGGAATCTGGGCTCCTTTCGCATTATGCTGATTAGAGATGCACCAATACTACTTTTTTTCCTTCTGATACGGATACCTGACCCTTTAGTATCGGATGATACAGAGTACTGACACCCATGCTAACTCTAAGTAACCTAATTCACCTATAATTCCTAATATTTATACAATTACATTTTTAAATGTATAGTTTGGCTAGATGGCATTTAGTTGGTGAATTATAGTTATTAGATGCTTTTTATTAGAAAATGTATTTTTGTTTATTTGCTGTATATATTTAGAGTGCTTGAAAAAGCGCTCTATTGTTATCTCTCATACTTCTTCTTATTCTTCTTCCACACCATTCTGCGATTAATATAGCCCAAACCGCTTAACGTACAGAATCTGTTCAAACTGCGTTTCGAGGGTCTCGGAACTGTGACTTGTGCTACGTACTTTTGAAGTCGATCGGATTGGTTGTTAATAAAATTAAGTTTAAAAATTAAAAACCTCCCATGAGAATGAATGGCGGAATGTTCAGAACTTCAAATTCTAGCTGACATCGATGATGTCACAGCAGGCCACTCAGTCTCACAGACACAGCTGATCACGCAGGGAATCTGCTTTAAAATCCATTTAAACTCCATTTCAAAAACTTGTCCTTTCTGAAACCTCAAAATATCTGATAAATTTTTCAATTAGCTTTAGAGTTATGAGCATTTGTTTGGCACTAGGCACAGAAAACTGCCCCATTCACTCCCATGTAAATTTCTCAAAATCAGAATCTGCTTATTTCAAGATTTTTTCTATGTTTAACTTCTCAAACCTCAGACATTTTCTTCTCAATGCACACAACATTACATCAAAATAATCCTCACACCTTATCTCACACCATCTATCCAGTTAAGTGATAGAGTAAACATTTCCCGAGTTATCTCTGTTTGTTCAGAGGGTGCAAATGGGACTCAAACAAGGCTTCTCCACTAAGAGATGCATAACAATAGAGTGACAGTTCATTTGAATGACCCCCCCCCCACCTCAAACACATACATCTCTCCCTCTCACACACACACACACGCTTGCAGCTCATTTCAAGCACTCTTGCAGTTCCTTTTAACATTTACAGCATTTTGGCAGACGCTCTTATCCGGAGCGACTTACAATTTTAATTATTTTACACAGGTAGGTGAAGGTGGTGTTAGGAGTCTTGCCCAAGGACTCTTATTGGTATAGTATAGTGAACCCCAATCTACAGCATAGAAGGCAGAGGTGTTACCCACTACACTAAACCAACCACCTTCAGGAAATGCATATCTAGTTAGTATTTACTCTTATGTGTAATTGGTGATAAGAACTACGTTTCACAACTTAAGTAAATGTAAAATATCTTTATTGTGCAAAACAGTTAAAAACAGAACTGAGCTGTATCCAGATAAACCTGTGCTGTTTGCACATCAGCACACAGCAGCTTATCTGAGCTGAACAGAGCTGAATGTTGTTCCACATTCAAATTTCTCGTCATTTGTGTAATGTGTGGGTCTTGTTCACTCGTGCTGCATCTCTGAGCGTCAGTTCAGTAAATATCTTTAGCGCTCACGCTGCTAGTGACTTTCAGTGATTTTTCTGGCTTGGTTGAACAACAGGCCGCGAGACCCCACTGCTGAGTGATACAGCTGACCGACGGAGGCGTGCTGCATCTCAGGCGGAGCTAGCGGACGCACAGAACCCGAGAGGGGTCTGCTGTGCTAACGGCTAAATCAAGGCTAAAAACTATCACTACTAGGTGGTTCCATCTGCTCTCATTAACATTAATTCAGACTGTAAGTGACCACACAGCGGTAGACAGGTTATTGTTGAAAAAGCTCAGTCATTCAGGTAAGCAGCTCTGTTAGCATGTTCTTCACCACAAAAACTACCATTACAGATTCTGCCATAGGCATTTTTACTGCTGCTTAGACAAGTTCTGTCTACTGGCGCGCATGCACGCTTTAGAAATTGCTTCGTGGTGTCAGTAATCAGTATCGACATCCCTGTTACCAATACGGCTTCCCAGATACTGTATCGGTATTGGTGCAATACTAATGCTGATGAAAGCAAGCAACACGAGTCCTTCCTATATGACATCAGCAGTACAGGCCGGTGGTGGCAGTGTGATCATGTGGCGAATGTTTTCCTGGAATCTATTAGGGCTCCTGATAGCCACTGAAGAACTTGTGAACTCATCTAATGGGTCCAGACAGCAAGTTTTCCATGCCTTGATGGTGCACAGAGTCCCTGGATTCTAGCCCTATCATCATCTCTAACTTAGAACAACATTCCTGCATAACACATCCAGAATCTTGCAGAATCAATGCCCATGCTGTTCTAGTAGAAAAGATGATGAGGCTTGCTACTATAGATATATGCATACCTAATAACCTAGAAACTCAGTATATTTGTTTGTTAATAAGAGTGTCATCTTCAAGACATCTTCTATTCTGGTTAAAATACTGAGGCCATTGCTTATCTGAGTAGTTTGCAGCAGGGCAGTTTAGCAAGTATTTGGAGACACCCTTTGTCAGTGTATAGTTCTCAAATTCTAAGTGCACAATTTTGTAACAGCTTACCAATATAAAGGAATATGGCCTGATTTTGGACATGGGCTGGTGCTGTTAAGAAAAAAGATAATAAGATAAAACACAGAATTAATAAAAAAAACTTTGCTAGTACAATCACATTATTCCTGCCTCATGGTGTGAAATCACTCCATTTACACTTTATTTCCCCTGGCTCATAATGAAGCTAAATCTAATGGAAGTGAACATTACAAGTAAGAGTATACCAATCAGTGTCAAAACATGTACAACAGGGTACATAAATCTGGTACCACAATCCAGCACAACCTAGAGACTTCCATGTTCAGATTCATCTTATCAGTTAATTACCAGGTTTATTGTGTGTATTAGAGCAGAGAAATCATCAAACTGGGCTGAAATGTGGCCATCCAGGGCAGCCCTGACTTAGAGCATCTGTTTGTTTTAAAATCTCTCCCAGCTAGATGTTTTAAAGTACTTGAGGACCCCAGCCAGTCCACGTTTTTGTTATCACAGATCCACACTTTCACACCTGAGCCAGTCATGTAAAGTTTTTCAATCCTTAATTAACTTTTTAAATTACGTTCAGAGGTGGAATACAACAGAAATGTGGATCAACTCACGATTCTCAGAGACACACACACATACATATTTTCTAAGCTGCTTATCCTGCTGGGTCATGGTGACCTCTGATGTAAGTGACCCAAAACTAATCAGAACTATGGCCATGGAAAATGGCAAGGTTAAATATGAGCGGTCAGACAATGAAAGGCAGAAACTACATGCCAAAAAAAAATGATAATGGAATGCTGTATAAAAAGTTAATTAACTCTATTATAAGCAGATAAGACAACTGGCTGTACAGCATTTTAATTCAAAATCTCTTTTAAAAACAATTACCCTCCGCATTAAAACAGTGTTAGCTTACCAGCTGGCAGCAAGTAGTCAGAAGTGAATTAGCAGAGAGAAGCCAAAATTTCATTTATCACATGAGGTCATGTTGTCGGAAGAGTTAGGAGTACATTATTGGAAGCTAGTTTCCTTTTTTGTAGGCAGAAAGCCTTTAAGAGTATGCCAGTGATTGAAGATAGAATGTCATATCTCTCTCTCAACATGCTTGTGATTTTACAATATGAGTCAAAGGCACAGGATTTATAATAGAACTTGTGCAAATCACTTACAAACTAACAGGTTTCTTCGCATTAAATGTGGCTCGAAGTTGACGCTTATTCCAATGAGGTCCAACAGCCTTGAAGAAAAATAAAAGAACCTCTAAGTATGAAGCAGGCAGAACAGAGCCCAACAATTCTACATTTAGTTGAGTGCACCTGGGTACACTCATGAACAGTACAAAAGACTAACCTGCCATAGTTCTGGCCTGCTGTGGTACCTTTTCAGAGTGAAGTGCTGATTAACGGGGTCGGGCATTTTCTCCAGAGTGGTCATGGGAGGTATGAGACGAGGGGGTAGCTTAGAGTCCCAATCTACATCCTCATAACCTCTGTAAAGATCATCACCTCAGTCTAATCATGTATCATAATGATGAAAAAGTGCTTCAAAAGGATGATAGCTTGTGTGTTTTTATTGAAATATCTACAGTAAGTTCATTACCTCTTAATTCTTGCACTGGCTGTAGCAGGGTACAGAGTGCATGTGCTAATTATAGACTAAAATGAAGCAGATGAAACAGACAGTAATTGCTGTGGTAGACAGCATTAAAGATATATGACCTGACCTTTGAGCTACTGAGGTGTAGATGTACCGCCGAGCTGCCTTGTCCACATACTCAGAGAGAGCAGTGGAACGTGCACCCTGCATTGGTGAAACAGGATGAGAAAAGACAAAAGGTAAGGTCAAATATGTCAGTACTGAAAAGACCACAGCAAATCTGATAAGTCACTGGATAAATATCAGATGAACAAAACCTACCAGAGTTAAAACACAATGAAAATACTGCAGAGAGACATGCCAGCACTAAGGTTACTGGAATATGGGAGATAAGACTGTTTTATAACTTGTTACCACGTGGCGAATTTTTAGGCTGAACGGACAAACCATTTTTACAGTGCGACATCATGTTTATTTTATTACACAACAAGGGAACAGTTTCAGTATTCATAAAAACCGCCATCAGAGATGTTCACCTACCCTCTCGGGAGGTTTGGTAGACCAGGCAGTTTCTGAGAGACTTGGTTCAGTTCTCCCCTCAGCTGTTCGGCCTTGTAACAGCACAACAAAACAGAGAGAGCACATGAGAAAAAGGCCTATGAGAAGCTTAATGACACTGCAATGGCATAATCATTGGAATATAACTCTTTCAGTCAAAAGTTATGTACGGCACAGTTACAATAACATATAATTATGATATTTCGTTGTAGTTTGTTATGAATCTTTAGAGATTTCCATGCCCATTTTAACAGTTCAGTGTATTTTTTACAGTTATTTTTTTGTATATTTTATATATTATATATAATTAGATTTTTTTTCCCTTTTTTGTATATTCATATAGTATATGAATAGTATTTTGTATAGGCAAAATAGCACAGCACAAAAATGAGATAATTTACCACGATGTAGATTTGTAAACTAAGATTAAATCACTGAATATTTGACAGTGACTTTTTGTACAGTGCAGTGAAAGCAGATATGACACTAGAACCCCAGTGCAGCTACCTTGAAGCCTCGCTTGCGTTGCTGACTCCGACTTTGTCCTTGAATTCCAGCGCTTGTCCTCAGGCAGGTCGTCTATAACAGCTGAAGGCCTGCCTGTAGGAGTCCGAGGCCTTTCTCTGACTCCGGCGGGGACCCACAGGTCAGAAGGAGCGTAGTGTCTGTCTATAAACCTAGCCTGTCCTGGGAGGCTCAGATCAGTTCGGGCTCCGGCGCTCAGGAGGCCTGAGCAGGGCTCCGTTAGCTGGGCGAGGTCTCGGAGAGGTGCCAGGGGGGCGCTGTCGGCGGGAGGGAAGGCCTGGGGGTTAAACTTGATGAAGCCAGGGTCATCTGTCTGAGTTAGGCTCTGAAAATCAGACCGACCTCTTTCATAAGGCAGGTTCATGTGTCTGCACAGCCATCTGCTCGTTCCCGCGCCAGTCTCACACGGACGCGTGAGGAGTCTCACTCTGGGAGGACTAGCGAGGTCCAGCTTCATCAGAACCAGGTCAGAATAACTCACGGATGGACTGAAAGCAACTGTACATTGTGTTCTTTCTGTTTTTTTTTTTTGAGTCGTGTCTCTAATAGACTCTGCTCCGACTTCTGTGGTATAGTCTCCTTCTGTCCTGGTTTTAGCGTTACTCGTTGCCTAGCGACCGTTAGCCGTTGGCCCGTTGGGCCGCCACAGGAGCCGAATTACTCTGTGATCTATTTTTCCACCTGTACTCGGGAAAGCCCCGCCCCCAAATGCTGCGATTGGTTAATAACTCGACAGACTTCTTCCGACTACAAATCATACGACAGGAGGGGCGGGGACTGTCAGAATACGGGTGGAGAAAAATAACAACGACTGAAATGTGGCACTGTGGGATTCACACGGAGCTAAGTGAAGGTGCTAGGTCTTTAATTCCGAACGTCCTCAAGAGGATCTAATAACAGACAGCTGGACCTGGGTGCAAAGATATAAATCAATCAATCAATCAATCAATACATAAAAACACTCCCTTGGCAGTCTGCAATTTCACACTATATTCTCTAGGCGGAGCTCGTGAGCTGGGAATAGGCCATAGGAACAGGCTGACTGACCATTTAGAAAGTTTATTTCAAATCTCACAGCTGGTTAACGATGCTTTGGGTGCACAGTGTAATATTAGAAAACTAGAATATTAGATGTTGCTCCCAAAATGTAATTCTACTTTTGTTGCAAAAAAAGTATCATTAACACTACAGTAACTATATGACATGATCATGTGTGTCACGCATTGGCCTCCTCGATCGGACTCCAACTCCCAGATTGCGCCGGGAGATCATGTGACTCTGGACTCCAGCTTGCACTCCAATCAGCGCTCACAGTCCCCAGAATTTTAACTGTTATCGCCTGTGTCTCGTTGTAACTCGGAGTACAAAAGGCCGGGCTTTAGAAGGAGTTAGTGCGAGGTGTTGTTTCTCAAGAATCTACTGAGTGGTCGCTCTCTGTGATTATATGTTTGACCGTGTTAGTGACCTTTTTGCTTAGTGTTTTGACTGCGTCTTTTGCCTTTCCCTTTTTGGTACTTCTGCTGGTTGTTTTGACTCGTGTTTTGACATTTGGCCTGAACTCTGACTGCTTTGTGTTTTGTCCCTTTTTGGCTTTGATTACTTGGTTTACTATTAACTTTCTCACCTCTCATCCGCAAGCGCCTGGGTTTTTGTCACTTCGTGACGGTGTGAGTCACTGTACAATTTGCAGTTCTGCTGACAAGAAACATGAAACAAAAGAAGAAACATGCTGTGGTTTTTAGAAGAGTGAACAGTGTATTTGAGATATTAGATGGATGTTTGCAAGGAGTAGAGGTCGTAAAGGTGGATGACTTCAAATATCTTGGGTCAACCATCCAGAGCATTGGACAGTGTAGAAAAGAGGTGAGGAAGAGGGTGCAAGCAGGATGGAGTGGGTGGAGACGGGTGTCAGGGCTGATGTGTGACAGAAGGACAGCAGCAAGAGTGAAAGGGAAGGTTTACAAGACAGTAGTGCGTCCTGCTATGATGTATGGTTTGGAGACTGTGGCTCTGTCTAAAAGACAGGAGGCTGAGCTGGAGGTGGCGGAGATGAAGATGCTGAGATTTTCGTTGGGAGTGACAAGGATGGACAAGATTAGAAATGAGCAGATCAGAGGGACAGTGAAGGAGCAGTTTGGAGATAAAGCCAGAGAGGCCAGGTTGAGATGGTTTGGACATGTGTGGAGGAGGAATAGTGGATATATTGGTCAAAGAATGTTGGAGATGGAGCTGCCGGGTAGAAGGAGAAGAGGTAGACCTCAGAGAAGGTTTATGGATGTAGTGAAGGTGGACATGGAGATGGTTGGTGTAAAAGTAGAGGAGGCAGTGGATAGGGCAAGATGGAGACATATGATCTGCTGTGGCGACCCCTAAAGGGAGCAGCCGGTAGAAGAAGAAGATGGATGTTTGCCTTGGATGAACCTTTTGTAAAACTCTTCATTATTTTCTGAAGGCAAGCTGTGATCACTGCATGGGCCTAATGTTCTTTGGTGAATAATCTTGATTTTATGACTCTCCACTACGGACTGCAAAAGGTTGTTTCTTTGTATTCAGTGAGGCAGGGAGCATCTCATCCATTCTGCTTCAATGGCCAGTGATTGTGGTTGCCTGATTTAATAACATTGTAAAACTCACTGGAAATGCTTAAACTCATTCAGCAAAAAGTAGTGTGCGCTGTTAAAGGGTGAATATTAGCCGCCTTGGCGAAATTGCTCCTCGCACATGTGAGCAAAGCAAAGTGACAATGATGGTGATAAGTGTTGATGGCTGATGTTAGACCCAGGCTGTCTTTAACATAAACACTCAGCAACCATGCACAGAGTTGTCTGCACTCAGAATACTGGTTTAAAAATAACCCAATTAGTGTTATTTGGCAAGAGAGTGGGGCATGTACAACAACCCCTCAAGTTAATTATGTTGAAAATCTGTACTTCCATTTCAGCAGTGGAGAAAACAAAAACAATAGCTTGGCTTCACTCTACGTGGGTGCCTAGATTCAGGCTTTTACTTGAATAATTTACACTCTTCTATAGGCCTCATTCTGCTTCTGCACCGTGCTTAATGCTGGATACAGTGACTCAGATTGACCTCTGTTTGTTTCTGCACAATGCATACTCTAAGCCTTAGTTAGTCGTGTTAAAGGAATATTTCAAAGCTTTTTTTTTACCCCAAAAAACTTTTGAATCTTTAACGTAAGACCTGGCACAAAAATGACCCCTTACAGAGTTCCACAGGTCACAGAGCTGCTTCCAGTTCTGGGTTCAGAATGGTACAGCATAAAAACAGTCAAACGCAATCACAAATATCCTCAAATGTCATGTATTTGATTTATTTTTCTGTGTGTACCTTGTACCTCCCTCAACAAACCACTGCATGTGTGCCTGCAGAGATTCAGATAAACTGCAGTAGATGTAATTAAGAATTAATTCATAGCTCCAGGCTCACATACAGTAGGGTGCCAAACTATACATGTAGTTATGTATATTTTTAGATGGTTGTGGAGTAGTGTGGAGTACATCTTCCTGAACATAGCATTCCATTTTTCCCAAACACATGCGCCCTACCCGAGGGCCTGCGTTCGATTCCCCGGCCAGGTGACCGGGGTCCTCTCTGTGTGGAGTTTGCATGTTCTCCCCGTGTCTGCGTGGGTTTCCTCCGGGTTCTCCGGTTTCCTCCCACGGTCCAAAGACATGCAGTCAGGCCAATTGGACATGCTAAATTGCCCCTGGGTGTGAGTGACTGTTTGTTTCTATCTGTCCGCCCTGCGATGGACTGGCGGCCTGTCCAGGGTGTATCCTGCCTTCCGCCCCATGACTGCTGGGATAGGCTCCAGCACCCCCCGCGACCCTGACGGAGAAACGGCTTAGAAAATGGATGGATGGATAGATGGATGGATGGATGGACATGCGCCCTACCCTGCCCCCATATTACCATCAATGTATTACTCTCCTAAAATGTATTTTTTGAATTTCCATATGCAGTTTTGGAGGGTGGTGCTCAGAACACATTTCATGGCCTGAGAGGGGGATTACAGCCCTGGAGCAAATCGTTATAGTAAGTGCTATCTTTGATAATAGCAGTGGTGCTCTGAACCATACGGCTATCAATCATTTAACCCCAGGCCTTTATTCATAATATTCCACAGGCCTACCTTCCAGCCAGTTTAAGCATTTTAACCTTTAAAAAATCGCTTTAGCCCCTGAATGTTCCTGTGCAGTCTGAAAAACCATGTTGATTTAATGGTACAAATAATAGTTAGAGAACTCTGTCATAGAGTAGTGTTTCAACAGTCTGTAGCCACAATGTTGTTAGAGGGTACATATCATAAAAAAACTAAATTTTCTTCCTTTTTTAGCACATAAACTCATCCCGTGTCTGTGGTTTTTCACTGGACTGTATCATCACTGTCCAGTGAAAAACATGTATCTCCGTTTTTTTGTGATTTTTACTTTTCTGTGTCTTTTGAGCCCAGCAGCTGTTCTATACATTGTGTGAAAGTTTCATGATTGGGCCAATAGAAATGGTCCGAAATTGCTTAGAATAAAAGCTTTTTCAATTAACTTTTATTGAAAGTAAAGAAGATTTTTGTTCTCTCCTGTAAGGTTCATTTGACAGTGAGAATGTGTGTGTGTATATATATTATATATATATATATATATATATATATATATATATATAATTAAAATTTTCTTCCACTCAGTAACATATGTTAGAAAAGGCATGTCTACGAAGCTGAAATTATTTTGGTGTTTTTCTCTTTGGTTTGAAACACAGATGATTCTGCTCATTTTAGTTAATCTACCTGTAGCGTCCTATGTAGGTTCCTATGCAAAAAGTAATATATTGAAAAAAATCGCAATGCTGTCTGTTTGGTTTGATGTATAGTGACAACGATATGGTTCATTGTCATGAGGGGGGTGCACCATGCAGTGCAAGGGGACTATACAACTCTGGGTGGGAAACACTGGGTTGGGTTTAGACAGCCATATAGTATCAGGGAGAAACATTCATTGATTCTTCTTTACAGATGAACATTTGTGAAATGTCCTTACCTTAGTGCACCTAAAGGGCTAAACTGAAGAATTGCATAGTTCTACTTGGAGCAGTTTTCTTCTAACAGTTAATCTCTGTTCATATAATACCCAGCATTCACATTCAAGCAAGTAGTAGACGACCGGTGTTCATCATAATTGACTGAATCATTCCTGACCGAAAACGTGTGTTGATGTTTCTGCAACACCACGGAAAAGCACACTGCCTTGGCATCTGAGTGAAAGACGGTGTGATCCGTGCGAGGGTGCCCTCGGCAAAAGCGAGAATGCAGCAGCAAGATGTACAGCATAGCTGTTTCCTCTGTTGTCTGAAATACGCATAGAATCTGCTCATACATGCACTCTGCATTGTGGTAATTTCTGGTATGCTATTTCTCATTCCAATTAATGCTCAATCCAGAATTAATTTGCTCTCCCCATCCCTCCATCTCTCTCTCTTTGTGCTTCAGGTTCATTCAGCGATGGAACTCTTAATGAATTAGAATATCTAATATTTTTGTCAAGAGAAAGGGTATTTTTAGTGTACGAAATCATTTTCTCTCTGGAGAGAGAGAGAGGGAGAGGAAGACAGAGAGTGTCATGTTGCTAAAAGCTCTCGTTATTATTAGTCATCTTGTCCCCTCCTCTTTTTCTCTGCAGCATCTGAAATTATTTAAATAGCACTAAATCCAATGCCCAGCCATACACCACAGCGGCACAGCAGCTAATTTGAGCAGGTCTCATTCATCTGGAAAAAGGAATGCAGCTGGATATTTGAGAGGGAGTGCGAGAGGGAGGGAGAGAGAGAGAGGGTACGTTTGTAAGGACAAGTCATGTTTTTTTATTTCTGTGGTCAGGCGAGATTGGTGTTGATTTTCCTCTCGGCGAAGGATTATTTTGGTTCTGCCTTTAATTAGCCGAAGTGACACTTAAGATGACGGAAATGGTGTGAGCGAGGCGGTATAGGGCTACTTCTAGCAGTGTTCGTTCTCATCTCAGCTTTCTCCTCCTCTCCTTTTGGCACTTTTATCAAATTTCTTGAGCATTTTTACATCATAAACTGGATTCACGTGCCAGAGCTTCAGCATTTCGATTTGTGCAATGACCGAGAAATTATGTTAAAATTCAAGACCACCCTCAGTAGTATCATATAGTTCATACACAGTGCATTCTACAATGGCTGTGCTCAAATGCATGTTCATCTGAATTCATCCATGTGTTTACTTAATGAACGTGAAAGTTTAGTATTATTTATAACTTGGTGCCATGGGTCATAGCCCTGGGCCGTGGCCTTGCTGATGATTGTGCTTCATGTGGCCCATGCGTTAATGCATTGCTCTTTCCAGTGCCTCTGCTGTCTGCTGTCTGCTGCCTTGCTGGCTTCAGCGTTCGCACACTTTCAAGTCCTCCCGTGAAATTCCCATGGGCACCTGGGCCAGGCTAGTCCTGCCAGTCTGGCCTTGGGCAGCGTTTTGGGTACAGCTCCCTTTGCCCTCCCTCCCTGCTTCCCGTTCTGTGCCTGTCACACTCAATTAGCCCAATGAAGTAATGAATCTGCCGCTCTATATTTTTCATTAGGGACTGGGGAAGGAGAGAGATATCTGTAAGCTGTCAGCTCCACCGAATATAGAGATGTTTGCAAGTGGAGGGGTCTACTGCTGCAAACCATACTCATGACTCTGCTCTCTCCTAGGGAAAGAATGCAATTCGTAGACTAGACAGCTCGAATGAAAAACAGTCATAGCCAGTGCAGCTTTCTGCAAGAGTCTGTCCAAGGCTGCCAGGCAGCATCTGAAGCAGAGATTCATGTGGACCTTCAGCTCAATGCTTGTGATCTGCTAGCACATAAAAAAAATACAAAACAAAAGCCTTCGGAAAACCTGAAGCAGCAACTAAAAACATACACATTTAAAACTCCATTACCACACTGCACTGTGGGGTGTAGTACTGAACCCCCTCTTCTGGACGACCCTTGCATCTGATGGACTTGAACCTGAGGAGAGAGCAGACACAGCTGCAATGAACTATCAATTCTCTCAAACACAAATGAAACCAAGGCTATCATTTATGATCCACTTGCAGGCAAGCACCAGCTATATATATATAATGCATTTAATTAGATCTGTAGAAACTCGTTATTGTAATGGTGGCCCTGATTATACACTCTTTTCAGATTGATTTATGGTAGCTTGCAATATTTTTGTTTTACCATTTGAGCTGCCACCACTGTACACACTGTATACACTTGAGTTGTTTGTATTCATATTAAGCTGTAGGCAATGAAGTTCACAGGTAGTAATGCTACACCTTCTGCTCATGTCTACTCTATTTGGGTTGCTTTTTCTATTCCCTATAATACTTCATTTTCACAGCAACCACTAAAACACAACTGGTAAAGTTAACATGCTCACTTATGGTGTTTGTGTGGTTTTATGTACCGAAAACCATAATTCATTTTTTACATGACCACTTTCCAACCTGTATTGTGTGATGGCCTGTATTGGCATGTATTCATTTTTAATGGACATGGCTAAACTACTGTTGGTTTTCATAAAAGCACAAAAATGATTTTTTAAAAGAACTGATATTCCAGCTTAATTTTCAAACAAGCCCAGACCATTATCCCTCCTCCACCAAAGCACTATGCATTTTGGTATTGTATTGTTCTCTAGGCTTCCACTTAACCCATATTTCTCCACCAGACTGCCAGATAGTGTGATTCATTACTCCAAAAAATATGTTTCCAATGCATGAGTCAAGTGGCAGCATGCTTTTAACCAGTCCAGCTGATGAGTGGCGTTGTGCATAGTGATCTTAATCTGTATGTAGCTGCTCTGTGGTGGAAACCCATTTCAAAAAGCTCCAAATGCACAGTTTTTGTGTTGATGTGCTTCCAGAGGCAGTTTGTAGTGAATGATGCAGCAGATGATAGGCTTTTTTTTACAGGCTACATGCTTCAGCACTCAGCAGCCCTGTTCTGTGTATTTGCGTGGTCAACTGCTTTGTAGCTGGGTTGTTGTTGAGAACAAGCTGTTAGAGAAAAGCTTGGTTATATATGGCGTGGCTATGGCCAGCAACAGCTTTATATTTAAGTACCACAAGTTAAGCAAAATCTGTGTCTCTTTAAATAGCGATGAATATTACAACTGGTTTCAAGAAGTAAAAGTTTCACCTGTACGGGACATATTCAGACTATTTGGCCACTAGCAGCTAAAATAAGCTGGCTTATGGTTCTGAGAAGAGAGATGGAGCACTCAGGAGCCACTGTGCATCTTCATGACCATCACCACCACCATGGTAAAGTCAGACCGGCCATGAGTGCAGCGAGAGAGCTGCGGTGATAGAAGGAGAGCCAGTAGCTCAGAGGCTCACCACTGTTTTGTATATTTCCTGACTTTCATGAATGTGTAGACATAAACAATGATGGCAGCACACACAAACAGCATTTACCAGGGTCTAAGACTCTAAAATACGCTGTTAAAGCTGGCTGGGAGGCATTCCATGCACAACTTGAGCTGGTAGATAAATTGTTCAAGTGGTCTGATAAACTGAAAGCCCTGCAGCTGACGTTTTGGTTGCCTGACAATGTATTAGCTTGCCTTCTTCTGCTAGACCCTAGTGAGAGGTCTATTTACAGTGCATTAACTGGGGCACTCCTGAGGTGTTATGGGCAGAGTCCACACACGCATCCACACCTATGCTGGCCTACCCATGTGACTTGCAAGAGGCCTTGGAGAAAATGCTGGTGAGAGAAGTGGTGTTGCCAGCAGGTATACGGTGCACTGATGTTACCAGACCTGCAATTAGAACTGTGGAGTAGTCAAGTGAGTCACTAAAGCTGGCATGGGCAGAAGAGATGACTGAATCTGTGGATCTGTGGGGTTCAGGTCAAGGGCATCGTGGTTTTCATGGGCAGTGGGCAGGAGCAGCTTTCCCTACAGCATTGACAATGTAGACAATGTCGGAGAAAATGAGAGAAGTGTTGCTGCCATCATCACCCCCAGTGGCACAGGACTTGATGCTGTAAACCGCGCCCAGGAGACGTACAGGGAGCTGTATACGCATTGCTGTAAACAGTGCATGGTAAAGAATGGACCACTCTAGCATCCAACTGATGGAGAGAATGCCACAGAGTTGGGGTTCAGCAGCCTGCCAGGACCGGTCAGTACAGATGACTCCCTAGTCAAGGACCTCCCTCACCAGAGCATGCCCTAGTTCAGTTCAAAGACTCTGTGATCTTTGGGGGTGAGTTTTTTGTAAGTAGGGGTGTAGTGTAGCATATTTGAGAAATACTTTAGACACGCTAGTTTGGGTTATTAGTTCTTAAGCATTTGTTAATTGGTTATTCTGGACTCTTAATGTGAGGGTGGGGCAAGTTTTTCTTGTGGATATATGTCTGTAGAACAGGAAGAAGATTGTAGCTGTTGGACCAAAACTTTGACTTCAAAATGACAACTTTACAGGAGAAGGAAAAAACATTCCTAACTTACAATGGAAACATAAATAATTTTGGGTCAGTTCTGTTGCTCCGTTCATCATGAAATTTTGGAAATGGAATGGAAAATGTAACTGGAATTTTCAAATAATGCTAAAAATGTAAGAAAAATACAAGAAACTGGAGATTCAATTCAATTCAATTCAAGTTTATTTATATAGCGCTTTTTACAACAAGGTTGTCACAAAGCAGCTTTACAGAAAAACAGGTCCACGCCTCTTATGAGCATCACCACAGTGAAGCCAATTTTGTGGTGACTACAGTGGTAAGGAAAAACTCCCTTTAAGAGGAAGAAACCTTAGAAGGGACCAAGGCTCAGTCCGAGGAACCCAACCCCCGTGGGTCGACCCGCACAGAAGAAACAGAACAGAAACAAGAACAACAGTACAAAGAGAGTGCAAAAAGATGGCTGGAACGCTGGAACCACGAATGGGGCACCTCCAGACAGGCCAACGGGGCATCTCGACACATGTGAGAGAGATAGAGAGAGAACGGAGTGGGAGGGAAGAAAGATACAAGGTTTTTTCACAACAGGGAATGTATCTGTTTCCATAATATCTGTTTCCATGATATCAGCTCCATGATCTGGATTTTATCACGTGCACTGTGTCAAAATAAGTTAGATTGTTACATAAACCTATGCTCTTAAAAAACCCTTCAAGGGTTCTTTATTGAAGAAAAATGTTCTATATAGAACGATGAACACTCAAAGAACTCTTTGCATGATTAAAAAGTTATTTACATCCTGAAAGTGTTCGTCAGATTGACAGAGAATGTGCTATAGATGGTTCTATATAGAACCATTTTGAAAAGGGTTCTATATAGCACCCAAAAGCATTCTGCTATTTTTACAAGCTTGACAAAAGACCCCTTTTCAAAAAAAATTCTATATAGAACCATTGTCTTTACTAAAGAACCATCTTTTTTCTGAGTGATATATAAATCACTGATAAGGCTGATATTAATTTATGAGCTCTTCTGTTAAATAACATATTTCACATTATTTAAGTCTTAGCCTCACAAGTCTTTAGTTATTAATTATTCCAGGCTGGTGCTGTGAGTGAGTGGCTTTTGGTGTAGTGTGTCCTAACTGGAAAGATCATGCTCATTGCTGCTTGCGGAAACATATTTTTAGAGCTGTCATTGCCAGAGGTGGCGAAGAAAAGCGAGCCTCTGAATTTGGCTGCCTGCATGCTCCCTCCCATGCTGCTTTCTACCACCCATGTCTTTTGTTTCAGCATCTTTCTATGCACGTTAATATACAGCCAACAGTTTCAATTAAAGAGTAAGAGGCAGCATTAGGAAGGCAACACAGAGGGTAATGGACTTTTTCTGTTGCTTGTAGAAATGGGCTCATCCCCTGAGACCCTTACGTTTCCATTATTAAACTGCCACACAATTGCACAGCCAAGCTGTTTTCATTCCCCTGGACCATGGGCCCGAAATTACCTGGGCCAGAGGAACTTAAATGCAACGGAAGGAGCCGCTTGAGCGAGTGCCATTCTCTTAGCCCCTTAATTGCTGTCAGCTATCGGGGTGTTTTAGCAGGGCCTCATTTAAAGTGTGTCAGACGTGGCTCTTCTTTCCTCATGACATACATATGCTCCTCTGGGCCCCTGATGTGCACTCGAGTAAGAGGACCAACAGTTGTCCATTCAGAGTGTCTTTTTCAACCGTCTTGCCTGGGAGCAATAAGGTCATACAAAGTTTATAAGTTAGTGAGAACAGTAAGACCTTCTTCTATGAAATGACGAACCACATGGGACACCCGCTGGCAAGAAAGGAAGGGTGAGAAATTTTCTGTTGTGAACAAAGCGAGGTAAGTACCTGGATTGTGATGTTCCTCTGAGCAAAGAGAGAAGCGCAGGTTTCTTTATGTTAACATGACCTCGCGTTCAGACAGCTTGACATCTAGTTATGCAGACATCCGTATCAAAACAATGCTCTCTCTCCCAGGCTGAACCTCGCTGAAGCACATTCTGTATTCAGGTCACAGTGGAGCGGAGAGGAAAAGGAGGCTTCTCCCCGAGCACACATACACACACACACTAACTCTAGAGAGGAGGAGGATGTGCAGGATTAGCCTTCCTGCCCAATCACTCCCCAACAGAGCCACACACCAATCAATAACATGCACATGGGGAGCCGCAACAGGTCACCCCAACTTGCAAAAGTGGATCGTCAATAGCTTCCCGCTCCCCTGCTTATGCTTAAAGTGACTCTGTGCCATGTTTTCTCCCTTTTAATCACTCTATTCATTAGCTGTGAGGTGCAGAGGAAGGAAGTGCGAGGGGAAGGGGTGGGGAGAAGGGGTTGGTGAGGGAGCGAGACTGTCTCATCTCAGACGAGATCACACCTTCTAAATGCAGCGGTTCCATCTGCCGAGCATGTTGACGGGGTGGTGTCAATAACAGCCGGCAAGCAGAGATACGCAGCTGGCTTTACTGGACCAGGCAAGATGTGATATTGAGAAGAAAAAGCCATGTCTGCTTCCGTGGAAAACATATCACACTCATCTTAATGCTGTACCACAAAAAAAGCTATGAATGTTGTGCTGTTCTGTTTATTTGAAAGAAGATAACCAGCTGTATTACATTTAAAGGAATAGACTGCATTGCATTTACATCAATAGATGTTTTCAAGGGACTTTCAAAATTCTTAAAAATAAGTCATTCAGTGACATGTCAAGAAAGTAATTCAGAGTGGTTTGATGTGAAACAGTTCATTACAGAAATATTTAACCACTCGTTGGTGATAGAAACCAGGGATCACAATGTCTACAACACAAGGCCATTTTATTTATCATTAAAAACGAGTGAACAGACACTGCACATATCTTTGCAGTATTAAACTGTAAAGTTGAGCTTGGTACAATAATAGTAAATCTAAATCTAAAAAACATACATCTTTGCCTCACAATGATTTTAAAAATGGTCTGGGCTAAAACGTAATCTCAAAACTATTGTAAAACAGTGTCTCGGGCATCAAGCAGTGTATCTGTTATCATTTCATATAATCATTTTTAGAGGCATTAAACTCTTCACATCTAGTTCCTGTCAACTCCACTGCAAACAATTCTGACTTTAAATGGAGCAGTTTACATCAAACCCCTCAGAATGAATTTGGTTACCTCTTAACAACTTAATTACATGAAAATTTTGAAAGGTTGGTGGAATTCTCCTTTAAAGTATTTATGTAACTGTAATGGTGCTGAAATACCAGGCAAGAGCCTGGTTAGATGAGTTACTGTGAGGGTACTCAAGGGCTCCTTTAGTTAGACTCACAATTCAATACTGCATTGTTAAAAGTAAGGACTACACAGCTATCTATTCATCTTAAGACATTATGCCATTAGACAAAATGAATTGTTCAAATTATATCCATTCTACTATTATCTTTCTGTGCATTTCTTTCCATAATGAACAAAGTCATTGATAACTCGGGCTTAGGCTTTGTTTCGGGCTCTTGTTAATTTTGAGGCCCTGCTATCATTTAATTGTGTCATTTGCAGTAGCGCGTAGGGAACAAGACTGGGTCAGTAATGATTTTTTTTCCTTTCTTTGAGGGCATTATTTCTTCCTGGCAAGTTATAAGTGATGGCCTGAGACCACAACATAAGCAGCAAACCTCTGTCCGTTTTCACTCCATACTCTTAGCACCACTAAGATTATTCAGGAAATCATTCATGGAGCCATGTGAGGATGTTATCTGTACTGTCAAAATCTATAAAAGTCTTCTTTGGATCGTTAAAACCAGCGGGATTGCAGGCGGGTGTTTGAATAAAGCCTGGTTGTGAAGGAAAAACTTGCTGAGAAATTGACAGACAGATGC
The DNA here is from genome assembly GCF_015220715.1 of Pygocentrus nattereri. NCBI lineage: Eukaryota > Metazoa > Chordata > Actinopteri > Characiformes > Serrasalmidae > Pygocentrus > Pygocentrus nattereri. The sequence goes on along the minus strand of NC_051215.1, from coordinate 35,161,603 downwards.
AAGAGGACATCAGTCTTGTAGGAACTAATGTGGCTACAAGCCAGAAATTAATGTCATTGCTTGTTAAAAGCAAAGCATCTGATATCTTCTGAATGATTGGGGGTATGGGCGGAGGGTCTGCTTTTTCAAGCAGGACAGGGTAATCGTTTTGGTCTTCTGCAACAGATTTTCTTCATTAAGAGCTCCCTTTGAAGGAGGAAGAGGCTAGCTGGGTATTAAGACACTTTGGGGAATTCCATTTCAAAGAGGAAGACTAATTTAGGGTATCCTCCAGTATATGTAGTCATTAGAGTAAGTTTTCATAATTGGGATCTCGCTGCATAGGAAATCAAGCATACACTAACACTAAAACTGTCAAATTAATTCTACAAAAATCTCAGAGCATGGGTTTTTTTAGTAAAAAAAGTAATAATGCATATTTTATGGAGATCAGATCAGAGAACTGAGCAATGAAACAGCTAATCATAAGCTGTTTATTTGTAGAATTGTTAGTATCATTTCCACAGTCTAATTTGTTTTACTGTTTTTTCACTGTAGCTACACTCTGTAACTTGACTGTTTCAACAAGTACGTCCACCATGTAGGTGCACTGTGTAGGCAGTGATGGATCATGGTGTTGCGAGACAAGCATCTTTGGAGCACAAGCGCCTCAATAAAAAAAAAATTAAGACAAGAAACTTTTTTGATTTCTTTTGAAAACAAACAAAACTAGCCTCCTTAATGTGCAATACTGTATCGTGTCCTAACATCCTAACAGTTCATGCTTTTGTGGAAGTTTGATGTGTACTATTTTACAAATACAAATTCAAATTATGATTTGTTCTCTTTGTTTTCTAAAGAAAACTGAGTTGTAGTGAAAAACCAGAAGTAGTCATACAGACATGGAAGGGTAAACGTTAACAAAACACTGATAATAATAGAAAATCATAGAAAACTTGAAGGGGCTGAAAACAGACATTCTTTATTTCATTTATTTAGTCATGTGTACATATTCAGTTATTTGTTCACCTCATATTTATATAAATCCTAAGTATTTGTGCCCAACCCCAGGCTCCCCAGGGGACCTCTGAGGCTCCTATCAGACTGAGGACCCTAGTCAGTGGCCCCACTGGCCTGCTCACAAATCCTTCCCTTTTTAAAAGTTCACAGTTACTGACTGTAGCTCACTTGCTGCTGCTCAGTTTATCAGTCAGACACACTTCTGAAACACTTGCCTTATTGATATACTTTTTATGTACACAGTTATATCTCTTTTTTTCAATGCACAATTTATGTTAGTGATCCTCTAGCCCTTCGTCAGCAGTCATTTCATGACCACAGGGCCACTGTTGGCTGAAATATTCTATAAACTGCCCACTCAGTGTTCTGCCTTGCTCCCTTTGCATTGTTTACTGGACTTACAGTTAGTGACTACAGCTCATCTTTTGCTGCACAATTTTTTAGCCACTGTCTACCAGTGGAGCACCAATGAGCAGGTATTATTTGCGGGTGGGCCATTCTCAGCACAGCTGTGTCAGCAATATGGTAATGGGTATGGCACTGGTACTGTGTACACCTTCTGGCCACCTTACTCGACACATCTGCCAAGTTGGTGCACCTTGCAGGTTTACAGTAAGGGACAATATCTTCTTTATGTTAGCCATCCTCTAGCCCTTCATCAATTGTCAGTTTATGACCACAGGGTCACTGTGGGCGGGATAGCTCCTTTATCTGGCATCTCAGTGTACACATTGCTTGCTTTGCTCCTTTAGGGATGGTCCACTGACCTTTGTATATTCTAGGGTGAGAAAAAGAGAGTGGGCTGGAGTGGCATGGAGAACATAAAGGGGAATGAAAACACATTAATGGCAATTACTTACACCCACTAGGGGGTCAGAGCGTGCAAGCGGAGGCATCAGAGAATGCACATTGCTAATCCATGTTTACTTTTATGACTCTTGCTGCTAGAGATGGAGAAGGGAACAGAGCGAGAGAGAGAGAGGAAGACTAAGGGAGCTTGAAGTGTGAGACTGATGGATGACAGCTTTTTCTAGTCGGGTAGCACTTCAGACTGCCACGTATATGCATGCATCTGACTTTATTTCCCACAATCCCAAAGCCTGGCCCTTAGGCACATCTCCTAGATGGAGGGATATGCTGGTTGTCTGGCACTCCTGGATCAAAGAGAGAACGTTCTAGAGGCCTGACAGACCACAGAACATTCCTTACACAAGAATAAATACATTTGACTAATTAATTTAAAACCTGTGCATAATGATAACATTCAGCCATAATTAATTGTAGGATTTTTATATATCAAAGATTCAATTATAAATTGTGATTTGAATAATTCATGTCATTTGAGCTGTTTGGGTTTTTTACTGTCAGAAGGAGGTGACTTAACATCTGTGCTGTGGAAAAGACCTCTGAGAAAGAATATATGACCCATTTATAGACGTTGAGGACTTTTAAATCGAGTAGAAGAGTGGCAGCTACAGTGTACATTCGTATTTGTGTGTCTAAACCACTATTATGCTCTTTGTAACTGTAAATTAGTCTTTTTATCAGCTAAGAGGTGACATATTGGATGATGGAGTTGATTTAATTACTTCAATGTTGCATGCGGCTCATAATCCTTTAATATCACAACACCTGCTGTTGAGACATGCAATCGTACCCCTCTCATTTTTAATGCAGGGAGCCCAACGTTAAATACTTTTGAACTCTCCTGTCCTGTGCTGTCAATATTATGACAGTAAGCTTCTGAGTTGCCATCCATCAGAGCACACTTTCTAATTTACAGTGTGTCGTGAGGGGGCAGCGGCCAAGTTACTTTGTCTGGTGAGCGAATTGGGACACCATCATCCAAAAGCTGATGCAATCACTGAAAGCTTGATTGATAAGAGATTCAGAGACTTGCTGTGTGGCAGTGATGTCCCGTATGCAACAGCTGGGTCTCATTCTGCCCTTTGGACAAGTGATGCTCCACATGAAATCTAACATTTTTTTTTTCCCTTCAACTTCCCGATTTGACATTTTGAGCATGTCCCTGTCTTTTTAAAAATGCCAACAGACATGGATGGTATCCCCAGTTAGCCTGACATCGGTGTCTAAAGGCATATGTGGTTGTACACAGTGTAACTTGATTTATTTGAAACATGTAAACACAAATACAGAAACACGTCTTGTTAAAATGCACTTCAGTTCAGAACACAACGAAAAAAATAAACCTAAGATACAAACATCAGCAAGCTGCTTTTTTTTTTTTTTTTTTAATCATTTGAATTGCCTAAACGGTTCAACACATCCATTGAGCTGCGGAACGTACTGAGAAATGTGTCTGACACTGTGAGTGATTGCTGACTACAGCTTGTCTTCCTGACGTCTGACAATGTTTTTTTTGCCTTCATCCACAGTGACAGCTGTTTTACGCGCCATACATTCTAATGAGTCGGACTAAAGTCATAACATACATGATGGCATATCAAAATACAGTGACTATAAAAAATAGCATTTTACCTGTAAATCAGATATTGTCCCCTTGGCTCCTTAATTTTATCATAACATACAGAAATAAATATCCTTTATTAACGGTTATAAATCTCGATATAAAGTTTATGTAGTAATATAGCTGAATCTATCCCCATGTCCATTAGAACTCAGGCCTGCTTATGTATCGCTTATCATAAACTTGGCACTTTTCGTGACACTTTATGTCAGCACTGAGGCTGTGCCGCAGCATGAGGGATGTAGCACTATGTGGCCTGGCCCCTGGCCCCTGGCCTCTCTCCCAGGCTAGCTAACCCCCCACCCTGTGCTACATGCTATTTGACAGTCTGAGGTCATATAGTCACAAGCTGTCACAAACAGTCACGACAGATGTAATCCCCCCCATAATGCTGGAGTCCTGGCAGTCCTTATGAGCTCAGAGCTGCTGCGTTGGGCTGCTACAAAGGTGAAGGCTGGGGGATCGGTGTGAGCGCTGGACGGCCTGTGGCCACTCTAGCTGGGCTGACACTCGTTCCTGCTGCAGGTGGCCTGACGCTCGATGCGCCATGTGCCCTCCTCGTACGTGCAGTAGCAGATGGTGCATTCGTCGATCTTTACCTCGCGACCAGCTGGAATCACTGCAGTGTCTGCATAACAGTTCGGCCCTAAACATGCAACAGAGAAGAGAAGGTCAGGATCAGAGCTTGTACACTGCTGAAATACACTGCATGTCAAAAGTCTGGGGACTTCAAAATGCTTTTAATATGCATTCTGTATGTTTTTAATGACTTCACAATAACTAGAGATGTCACTTTTCCCTTTCCAATACTGGAACGAGATACTGAAACCTTTAGTATTGGCAAAATGATACCAATCTGACACTATTTTCTTTAAAAACATGGCCATCTGTATCCTGCTCAAACTGCCCCAGCATTCTGCTACTCTGTAAAATTTTTTTCCACCACCTACTATTTGTGAATAATTCAGTAAAAAGCAGCATGAGGTCAAATGTTACAATTTCTATAATGGGTAAAATACATTATTTTGCCAAAAATATTGGTTCGTTTGCCTTCACACGCATATAAACTTGAGTGACATCCCATTCTTAATCCATAAGAATAATAATAAGTTACATTTATATAGTGCCTTTCACAAACCCAAGGTTGCTTCACATAGCATGGGGGAAAAAAAAACTTTAATATGATGTCGGCCCAACCTTTGCAGCAATAACAGCTTCAACTCTTCTGGGAAGGCTTTACAACAAGGTTTAGGAGTGTGTTTATGGGAATTTTTGACCGTTCTTCCAGAAGCAAATTTGTAAGGTCAGACACTGATGTTGGACAAGAAGGCGTGGCTAACAGTCTTCACTCTAATTCATCTCAAAGGTGTTCTGTCAGGTTGAGGTCAGTCAGGCCAGTCAAGTTCTTCCACACCAAACTCGCTCATCTTTGTCTTTATGGACCTTGGGTTGTGCACTGGTGTGCAGTCATGTTGGAACAGGAACGGGCCATCCCCAAACTGTTCCCACAAAGTTTGGAGCATTAAATTGTCCAAAATCTCTTGGTGCTGAAGCCTTAAGAGTTCCTTTCACTGGAACTAAATATCCCCACACCATAATCCCCCCTCCATCAAACCTTCCACTTGGCACAATGCAGTCAGACAAGTACCGTTCTCCTGGCAACCGCCAAACCCAGACTCGTCCATTGGATTGCCAGACGGAGAAGCATGATTCGTCACTCCAGAGAACACGTCTCCACCGCTCTAGAGTCCAGTGGCGGCACTTTACACCACTGCATTCGACACTTTGCATTGTGCTTGGTGATGTAAGGCTCGGATGCAGCTGCTCTGCCATGGAAACCCATTCCATGAAGCTCTCTATGCTGTTCTTGAGCTAATCTGAAGGGCACATGAAGTTTGGAGGTTTGTAGTGACTGACTCTACATAAGGTTAGTGACCTCTGCGCACTATGCGCCTCAGAGTCTGCTGACCCTGCTCTGTCATTTTATGTGGCCAACCACTTTGTGGCTGAGTTGCTTTTGTTCCCAATCGCTTCCATGTTGTTATAATACCACTAACAATTGACTATGGAATATTTAGTAGTAAGGAAATTTCACGACTGGACAGGTGGCATCCTATCACGGTACCATGCTGGAATTCACTGCATTCCTGAGAGCAACCATTTCTTTCACAAATGTTTGTAGAAGCAGTCTGCAGGCTTAGGTGCTTGATTTTATACACCTGTGGCCATGGAAGTGATTGAAACACCTGAATTCAATGATTTGGATGGGTGACTGAATACTTCTGGCAATATAATGTATATGCAAAGACAATTCATTCAATGCAATACTTGCATTGTGGAACTAGATGAGCTTTCCAACCTAAATACACACAAATATTTTCAGCAAAAATGACTTGTGAAAAGAAGCTTTGTCTAACAAATTTATTTCTGAATAGCTTTATTAGAACACTAAACTTGACTTATATATTTTTACATGACACCTGTGGTACGTTTTTGATGAATCTGCAAAAAAAGTTAAAAAAAAAACAACAACTGTTTTTATGTATATGGGTGGAAAGTTTTTTTTTATTTGTTTTGCAAGATTTTGTTGTGGATGCTGTACTCTAGCCCGGCTCGCTCTCAGTGTGAGTTGTTCACATGTTTCAAATGGAGCGTTTCACCAAGAGAGTGATTACAACAATCTAGGTGTCAATTCGTTAGCTTATACTCACAACTTAGTGATGTAATTCTATATTTGTTTGATTGTTGTGAAAAGGTTGATGGATAAGGTTGTTATGGGACTACAACAAGATAACCAAATATCTGTTCAACCGCATAAAAAGTCCATGTTACATGTGATAATGTGCCCAGTTCTAGCCTTCTGTTTTAGGAATAATGCCAAATATTCGCGTGTTTTCTGATCAATGCTTTCTTCATAGCCTGCAAACATGTCCCAAAACTTTTGATAGGCAGTGTTCACTTTACTGAAAACAGCACCTGCTGATAGGCAGCGTTGCTTACAATATAATGTCCATTTCCATAAATGCAGCCGCTGTTAATGGACCTCACAGGCTGTTTGGCGACCATTCTCATTCTCAGAACTATGGACTCAAATGGTCATCCATATTAAAATGGTTTATAGCCTATTCTTTCCCTTCATGTGCTGTACCTTATTAGCAGCGGTGCTCATGTAAATGGCGCCTGAATAATCTCATTTGCCTCCAGTCTCTTTGTGCTCCACTTCAGTGGAACCCCAGACAGACAGAAATCAGCAAGAAGTCGCCCCTCTCGCGTGTCTCAAATAAGAACTATTACATGACAAAACCTTCTGCTTGCACACTGGAGACTTCAGCCTCAGGCTTTACATAAAACATGAGCACATTACAATGTCAGGGCAAAGATAATTGCTGGGCAGGGGGATTATCTCCAAGGTGTAAAGAATTAATGAATGTGAAGTACAATGACCGCCATCCAGCTAATGACAAAAAACACACAATCAAGCATACAATATGATATACAATACACTAATCAGGGTCTGTATCTGACAGAGTTGGTATCATATCATTAAAAACGTAGAGTACAGTCTGCGAAATCAGAAAAAAACATTATTGCTTCTAAATTATTTCACTCCTCCTTTAACTTGCTCACAGTAGGGGTATTAATCAACCCCCTCTAAATTTTAATGGTTCATTATATACAGAACTCTTCCACTGCATGCATTTTTAAATATATCATATGTATGTTCAATCCAATTCTTTTAAATCATTGAAAAATTGATGTCAAGGATAAATCAGAGACAGAAAAACAGCACTCAAGTCACTGCCAATCACTCTCACTCCAATTTCATTAATTAAAAAGCATGTTTAATGTGCTAGCAATGAAACAGGTGCTGCTACTTTTTACTCTTGCAAAAATGATATCTTGGCAAGTAATATTACCTGACATCTAATCTAATTATCTAATTATTTCTCACTATGAGATTGTTGTAAGAATATTCAAAGATTATTCAACCTATTTCTGGACATTTTTCTAGTTTTAATTGATTTTTGGTTTTAAACATTATTTCTTGATGAGAAATATAAGATACAGTGACTAGATTTGGGTTGATTTAACTTATTAAGGTATTATTAATTTCTATGTATTTTTTTTCCCCAGTAAGACACAGGATTGCAATGAACATGCCCGTTCCAAAATATCATCAAATATAATAAAGACTGTCTAATACAGGAAACACTATCTACATTCCACATAATATTGTGAAATGCCATAATAATAAAGTTTACAGATCTTCTTCAAAGCACATCACATAAATGGCCACTTGGTCACACTATAGCAAGAAATACTTTCCCAACAACACTGAAAACAACACTGAAAATCAATACTGATTGTACCATTAACAAATCTTAGCTCTGTCTTTGGCTGCATTTCCTTCTTGTTGGTCTTCCCTGTCATGTCTCTAAGCTATATGCTTTTGTTTTTGTTTTGCTCCACCCTTTCGTCCTGCCCCCCAGCTCTTTCTTGTTCTGTTTCTCCCTGTATTTATACTCCTGGTTGTTGTCTTGGTGTTTTTCTTTTAGTGGCCCTGTTTCGTGTTTCCCTGTTGGATATTAGTGTTTGCAGCTCTTTTGTTTCATTGCTCTTGTGCATTCCTTGTTTTTCACCATGGACTGTACTAAAACCTCGGATTCAAAATTGCATCCTGTTTCCTCGTCTCCTTCATTGTTACACACCATTTTAATCAGGTTTTTAAAATTCAGTTAACTCATGTTTTAAAATTCAATTTGAATCTTTTACAAAAAAGAAAAAATGATGATTTGTTATTATTCTCTCATGTATGCAATCAGGAACTTCTGCTATTATCTGATGCCATCTCTAACAGTGAGTTAAAAGTGGAATTCCACAGAATGTTCTACATTTCTGAATAATTCAATCAATATGATGTAAACAAAGTCATTCAGAGTGATTTGATGTGGAATGCCTCATTTTTGAGAAACTCAGATTTCTCTACAGTGGTGGAACCCGAGATTGTAATGTCTACAGCACAAACATAGCCATTTTAATTACTATCCAAAATGACCAGTGAACCTAATGGAATATCTGAAAAATGATCAAATCTGAATAAATAAGTTTCTGTGGGGACTATTTCACCTTACAACATTCTGTGTGTATATGTCTATGTACATATGAATGTGTTTTGAAAAATTAATTTAGGCAAAAAAACTCCAAACTATCATAAAACAATGCCTTAGATATCAATAGATAGACTCTTTCAAGTACCAACTTTCTGTGAGGAAGCCTCTAAAGCTGTTAAATCCTTCTGGTTTATCTGCAATACTATAAAATTCAATTTTTCTACAATGGAACATTTTACATCCAACCACTATGAAAGACTGTTTACATATTATCCATTTAATTCTATAGACTTTTTGAAAGGAAAATAGCAGAATTCCCAATCACATTTTCTTTTTTTATTCATTTGTAACAAACACTGTCTGGAATGTATGTAATCTACATGCCCCAAAAATGAAATGACATAACCTACTGGTAACTAGTGTTTTTTTTTTTTACTCTGGGTATCAACAGTGACTTTTTGTTTCTAGCAATATCTGAGCTCAGGACTAGCTTTCTCTCTAACTGACAAGCACTTCTTGTAAGTCACTCTGCATAAGAGTGTCTACTAAATACTGTAAATGTAAATGTAATCATAAAGACACATCTTTATGTGTATCTTTCAGCAGTGTACACTGCATCCAAATACAGACATTGTAAGAACACAGGCAGCTAGCAGAGAAAAAAAGGGCATTTTTAAAGGCAGGCAACCTTCCCTGCCCAGCTCTCAGTATAAGATAGATTGGCTCTGATACCCCCTACGACTCTCTGCAGAGCTTGATCGAGAGGTTGGAATGAGTCTTTAAGGAAAAAAGCGCATGAGCCGCCACGTTCTGAAGCATGCTACTTCGACCTTTTCGTTTGGGGGGAAAAAACCCTCCAAATAGATGCCTTTTTTCTTACAGCAAATGATGACACACTATTTGCAAAATGGCAAAAGCCATTTTAATTGCCTCTGACACTGGGCCTGGGCAACACAGATTCTTCATCTCTTTTTTTTTTTTTTTGCGAGCAGGCTGCAACAAACGTTAAGAGTGATTTTTTGTTTTTTTTTTTAAATTCAGCCTCTACAAAGGCATTACCATAGACAGAAGTGCTCCACTCGGGCAGGTAGAGGTGCATCAATCTGCATGAATATTTGGTTGATGCTGTCAAAACGTCAACTCGCTTGTATTTATAATGATTTCACAGTCTCCCTCCTGAATACCAAAGCTGTGTATGGAAATGCCACTGTCACGGCTGATTCATCAAGAACATTTAAATCCCAGATCACCCTCCGGCTCTGCATATTAGTTAATATGACTGGTGTGTGTATTTGACTGTTATGCAACTGAAGGATTTTTTTTTTTGCTTATTAACACCAAACTTGGTGATTAATAGCTGGTGAGGGAAGAAGAAGTAGAGGAAAATAGCTTCCAAACTTGAACTGAGCTGAGAAGCACTACTTGTGCCATCTTTTACAAGCAACTGAAAGCAGAGCGTAATCACCTTTTCAACATCCGGAGAGCAAACCTTTTCCTCACCAAGTATCAAAGCAGTGCTGTAGAGGCTAACTCAAAGGAGAGCACCATTAAAGGCTCTTTGGTCCATTCAGGGATGAGTTTCATTCCCTATGCTTCGCCAGTAATTGAGATAAAGAGAAAAGAAGGAGCAAGGCTCGAATCCTGAAAATGGCATGATCTTTTATACCTCATTAGAGCTGATGCTCGTAAAGAGAGCCCAAAGCAGCACAAATGGACACTGCACTGAGAATCAAAGAAAAGATCACTCTCTAATGCAGTTCTTCAGCACATATGTATTATAAATGCAGCTAAATGTCTTCACTCGTATAAGTGTATAAGTGCTGGAGGAAATAAGGATTTTAATTTGCTTTTTTTTTTTGTTTGGTGTGAGGAGATGGGACAAGAGCCAAAGCATGAATTATTAATTACCATTGTCATTATAGTCACATACTGCATTGGATCTTAGTTAGAAACCATGGTTTAAACATCTTCTTTCCCCTCTTTCTTATAATATGCAATATTACTTAATTCAGCCGATTGTTAGACACACTAAAAGTCTTGTAGACACCTTCTCATTCGACATTTCTTTTGAAATCGAGGGTATTAGTGGGGAGTTTGCTGCACTAACAGCCTTGACAGATTGCAGGTTGAATCCTTTTGTTGGATGATAAGTTCTGTATCATAAATGCCATTCTAGCACATCCCAAAGATACTGGGCAGAGCTCCATCAGTCCAGAGAATGCAGTTCTGCTGCACTACAGCCCAAGGCTGGGGAGCTTCATAACACTGTAGCTGACACTTAGCATTGACCAGCAATGGGTTCGCCTTAGAATAGCTGAATACATTCATTAGATGAAGTGTCTGGATACTTTTAAACACATTAGCTTATGAACAATAACTGTAGTTTAATTATTATTAAATGTTTCATTGGCTCTTCAGAATCTATACAATACACATGCATGGTTTAAATAAATTGTCTTCTATTTCCTTTAACTCATAATATACAATAATACTTGATTCAGCTTATTGTTAGATACAATGTAGGTCCAAAGTTTTGTAAACACCTGCTCATTGATTGTTTTCTGAAATTCTGGATGAATAGGGAGTTTGCTACAGTAACAGCCTCTACTCATCTAAGAGGGCTTTACACTAGATGTTGGAACATTGCTGTGAGGATTTGATTGCATTAATGTTGGATGATTAGTTGGGGATTACAAATTCCACTCCAACTTAGCCTTAAAGGTACTGGATGGAGCTCCGTCACTCCAGAGAATGCATTCCACTGCTCCACAGCCAAACACTGGGTGACTTTAAACATCTGGCCGATGCTTAGGATGGGGCATGGTGATTTTAGGCTCATGTGTGGCTGCTCCAGAGGGTCCCATTCTCTTGACAATGCATTCCCATGGGCATTATATAAGCTGTGTGCGCAGTTAGACTCCTGTGTCAATAATATGTGCACCTTAAAGTGTCTGAATTCACTAATTAAAATGAATGTCTAGATATTATTAGACATCTTGGTGTATTAATGGATTAGGGTTCAGTATACTGTTAAGTGAGAAGTATTCGAAAGAATACTAAACTTAACCGGTCCTCTTTAGCTGCTCTCGATATGACTTCTCTGAGCAGAAAATGCTTCAAAAGTATCTTCTACTGGATGACTGAGAGTTGCTGTAGGTGCTGCATATGCACCACTGATAACCATTATTTCTCTCCTCTTCAGAATCAGAGAGCACAATATCCCATTACAAAAGGCTGAAACCATAAATGCAATGAGTCCTTATGGATATATTCCTCCTCTAGTGTTGTGAGCAACAGCATTTAAGACGCTTAAATTGAGTTCTAAAGCAAACCATGAATAGTCCCCCTTAAGCTGCCATGAATATTTCCCCCAGTCATTTCCCCCATTTGGCAACGCGTGGAGTACCCATTCACCCCCAGCACCGTGCAGACTCCGGCCACCATTCCGCAGTTTGAAGTGCTTTCGGCTCTCATTCAGACAGTTTGCTGCAACCTCCTAAGATTAGTGGCAACCCCAGTGTCTAAGCCCTTCAAGAAGAGCGCCTGTTTTTTTCCATGTGTTGCCAAGGCGATGGCCTGCACGAGGCAGGGTCGCCAAGACAGAGAGCACAGCGGGGAAATAAGCAGCGAGTCTTTGCTCTTAAAAAGCTCCTGACGCTTCGTGCTGCGAGCCCCAGTTATGCTACAGGATAAAGGCATGTTCTGCCTGTGTGGCCGCTGGGGTGAGAAGTGTGGTGACAGCCAATTTGAAATAATCCTATTTGTGCCTGTACAAACTTGCTGTATGTTTGACATGATGGTACACCTTGCCACTGAAAATCCCAAATTTATTTTTTCAAACACTGTGTGACATTTCTGGTGCTGTTGCAGCATAAATAAGCAAAACGAGGGGAGAAAAAATGTTGACGTCTCTTATTTATTGACAGCCCCTGACTGACTGAAAGCATGGCCTGTACGTTAGAAACGAATGCGTGAGTGTGTTTTTCCCCCTTCATTCGATTCCCAAAGACGCTGCCGCTTGCAGATGTTCTTTGATATTCATGAACAACTGCCTGTGGTGGATGTTAGCAATAGCACTCACTTTCATCTCCCCCCCATGGCACTTCCTCAAGTGTCTCCCGGCATACCGCTCCAACAACAGATCCCAGGCAGTGCACGGAGCAGGAACATAATGCTCCATTCAGCAGCCCTGAAAAGGGCCTAAACCTCGCCTCTTCATCTACAACAAATGGAGACATCAATCCCCCAGACTGCTTTGAGAAATCTTTGTGCTTTTCGTGTCCCTAACACCCACTTAAAATTAATGGCATTTAGGCTAATAGGATGAAATGTGCACTGCCGTGATGAAGGGTTTCAGCAGGCTTGAACTGTGTTTAAGGAAGCCTAACTCTATTTTTTCTAGATTAGTCTGCACTGGCCACGTGTGAATCCGCAGAAATAGATAAAATGGCCTAATGACTTTGGACAAATTATAGATACGTGGCTCCTTTGAGTCGCAGGCTTTCTGCGAGACCTGAGATAAGTCAGGCAGACTGCAGCTCCCACTGGGCACAGTGTGCTCAGCATCGACTGAGTGTATGATTATGATTATGAGAGAACCGCTAGCATCCTATTTATACATTGATTCTCCACAGTGTCTTCCCATTTTTGTGTCAAGTCTACAGTCCAAAATGAAGATGACACCTCCAATTTCTTCTTTTCTTCAATGGCTATTATCATTTCATTGAGGAGATGTCACATTTTTCTAAAAGTGCCAGGCAGAGGGCTCTCTTTCATGCACCCGACCAAGTCAATCAACTGATAATGGGCACTTAATGGTTCCAATTAAACAATCATTTGCTCTCTCTGCCTTGTCTGAGAACCGTATAAAAAAAGTTACAAAATTTCAGCTAGCATTTTACTTAAACACATTGAAGTTAGGGTGGCAAACAGTTTGAGCCCAGGTGATCATTATCAGGAGTGCAGAGTATGTTAGATCTAGCTTACCCGGGACCCATTCTGTGGTGTCTGTGCAAAGGCTTTGAAGTCTTACTTTCTGATGAGTGCAAATCTCAGGGGGTCTGAGCATCTGCCTGCCTCTACCACCGCATCTGCGCCGGAGCCTTTGTACCTCAGACACCTGCAGCAAGAGCCGCAGAGGTGCCACCGCACTTACCTCTCTCACCCTCGCTATTCATAACCACCTCACAACACACTCTACCAACAAGGAAACAAAAATAAAGTCGTGCCACGAGAAAAAAGATAGTGAAAATTACAGGAAGCTCAATGCAAACAGACAAACTGTAATTTACCAACACAATCAGACTCAAACACGTCCTGGTAAACATACGAACCACTTGGGCTCTGGAATCAAGCCGCATTGTGGAATATGGTAAAACACCAGCGATTGTAATCTCTTGAGCACAAATGCCTCCAATCCATCTTAAAAAGCAGAAAGCCTGACTGCTTGAGTGCACACATGCATTTGTTATGAATTCCCAGATAACACCCACATACTTTAGTCTTAATGCCACACTTGCTCTGTTGGCACTATGTTCATCCGTTTCTGTGGGTTCTCTATGAGGTTTCACACATTCAGTCTGATCATCACAGCTAGCCCTGCCAACAAAAAAAGTCTCTAGAATTCATTTAGAAATCATTTTCTTTTCGGAAATAATTGCCTGTCTTCTGTTATTGTCAACACAATGAGGAACTTTAGCTGCCAAGTCTGAGATCCATATCCCGAGTCATCGTTCCTTTTTGCTGAAGGAGGCAACGTAGCTGACGGTGCCATGTTAGATTAAGATCAGTGAAGAAGCACAAGAAGCCATAGTCTAGGACGTGCTGTCTGAAATGATCTCAGGCGGCTCTCGGTAATCCACCCTGATCTAGCTAACTTTTCCCAAGACGCTGTAATGTGTTTCAATCATGCAACCCATACACACAGACCCAAGGTCTAGGGCTTTTCTGCTTTACAGCACATTTCATTAGTGGTTTCAGCAGAAAAAAAAGGTGTGAAGGAGAATTTTTCATTTGCACTCATCGCACACCATCCCACTATTCAGAGCAGTTAGCTGATCGAGAGCTTTTCAGCAGGCCACTCTACTGTTTTTGCCGGCAAATGAAGTGAGAACATTGTTTTTTTGTGGAAATGTTTAATCATCAGTGCCCTTGGGCTTGGTGAAAGCCGGGACTGAAACACCTGCTTGTGTTAATCACCTCATCTCACCTCCACAAATCAGGCAGAGAAACTTTGCCGGTTCATTAGTGCAAGTGCTGGCTGAATAATGTCTCCATCCTGTCGACGTGGCTAATGGAAAACAGTATCAGGCGAATATGAAGAAGCTTAATGCATCTGCAGATATAGGCCTTATTTGAGTTATTCATTACCACACAGCCAAGCGACAGTTTACAACACATCCACCGCATTTTCCAGCACTGTGGCAGGTTACAGGTGATGGAAAAAAATCCCAAGTTTCAGTGGCAAGAGTGACTCACTCTGAATGAGGTGCTTTCAGGAGTGATATTAAGATTTTGTTACTGCACTTCTTGCTTTCAAACCTTGACCCAGACCTTAACGTGGATGAAAGATCAAATACGAGCAGGCAGAACTGAAGCTCAGAGGTCATACCAATTTAATTCAAAAATACAAGGCGATAGATGTTGAAAAAGAAAAAATGGACCGTTTGACATGATCAAGTCTTCTATCAACTATCCATCTGGAAAACACTACACATTGGGTATCGCTAATCATGGGCCAGTAGCTTATTTATGCATGTTAAGTCATGCAAATGTGAACACCTGGTAACAGAACTGCTTCTCTTGAAAATGCGTAAAAACATAAATAAATATATAAATCATTTTACCAAGATCATTTGAATTCAAACCTGGCTCACCACTGAATCTGACCATTCCTCTTAAAGAAGATGGGGTTTCACACTGACATGAAATTACCAGCCATGTATCTCACATCAGAGGATTAAATGCCTGCAAACAGTGCTTCAGGCAATTTGTGCAGTACTATATGTACATCAGCTGATTTTACCATCTCCATTTCCTTTTGAATTTTTGCGTTTACAGAAAAGTAATATCACTTAAGTGATAATCACTCCGGTCCCATTTTTCACATGCAGAACCTCATTTTATATATAAATGTGTAAAAGAGGTATTCAACATTGAATGGCCTTACATGCCGCAAGCCAGGCTGCCTGCTTCGCTAATCCCCACTAGAAAATGACCTAGCAGTCTAATTGAGTGAGGTCCTGGCAATTCCATGGTGACATTATGATAACTCACTAAAAATATTTTATTGATGCAAAATCATTACCTCTTATGGCAAACAAATTTAATTTGACATTTCAGGCTGTGAGCAGGCCAATAAGTTGGAAGCACATGCAAAGCCAACACGTGGCACAGAGATACACTTCTATCACGCTGACTTCCTGGAGAACTGGGAGGGGATGGTAATTGAACATACTGCAGGCAAGTCACTGCAGTCATTTCTGAGAACTGATTTTCAGTTTCGTTATAGGATGGCGGGTGGCTTGGGGGGGCCTGAGGAAGAGAAAGAGGGAAATTTAGACAGAAACAGAGATGGGGGGGTGGGGGGTTAAAGGCATCATGTTTGGTTCTGTAAACCTGTTTTGGAGGCCCTTAGTTTTTGCACTTTTACATTTTTTTCAATAATGTTGATGGAGAATGTTTCAATGTAAATTGCATGTTTTATGAAGGAAACGGGATGCTCATGTTTGTAGGTGAGCAAGCAAGTCAGCATTTATAAAGGTTAACCTGATAACAGTGTTACTGGGAAATTACACTAATTACAAATATCTCAGTCGATTTCCATTCCACCTGTGGAAGGGGGTAAGGGTAGAGACTGTGGGCTCTATATCAACCAAAGGTTCTTCTTAGAACCAAACAACCAAGACAAGAACCATTACAAATCATTTAACAGTGTGTCCAGAGAAAGGAAAGCATGAGAGAGATAAAGAGAGAAAGCGAGAGGATGAGAGAGATATAGAAAGAGACAGAAGGAGAGATGTGACTCACCGCTCTTGCACACTGGGCAGCATTGGTCAGGCTCATACTCTGGATCTACACACTCTGTCTGTGGGCAAGCCGAGACAGAACACAAAACCTCCCCACTGGGCTCACACCGACACTTCTCACACGGAGACACCTAGACACACACAAACACACACAGATTCACACATACACACAGCAAAACCATTACACAGTGAGGTCAAGCACAGTGTAAGACAAAACCAAGTGTAATATAATAGCAGATATGAAGAAAGTGCAGAATCTTTTATACACTCTTAAAAATAAGTTCTTAAGAGACCCATATTCTACATTTCTCTTGCATCGCATATTGTTTTCCCTGAGCTCCATTTTGGTGGGCTTATGTATCAAAAACAGTTATAATTCATTTGTACATGACAATTTTCCAATTTCCAAGCAAAGAGTTTGTTTGTTACTGTGCCTTTAAGACTGATATATGTAAATAAGCTTTGTTCTAATTGGCTACCTCGTTCCCCATTAAAAAAGCTATCTAAGCTGAAACACTCCTTATAACCTCAGGATTAATGGGTGGGGCTAACCTGCCAGGCTAACCCAGGCTGAGTAGGCAGATATATGTAAATGTACTATTTTTTGTAACACGATAAGCAACAGTGGATTCAAAGCAGGCTGTTGTTGCAGTTTAGTTTACATACAGTATATGCTGGCTACTTGTTTTAACTATGATGTAACAATGTTTACATACTGCATCAAACTCTTCATTAAAAAAATTTTAAACGGGTCTTGATCTGGGTGTACATTTCTAGAAAATATCTTTTATTTGTATAGATTCTTTACATTATGTTGTATAGATTCTTTACATTATGTTCTTTAAACCTTAAACAAAGGTTCCTCAGTCTTACATGTAAATAACACAATTGGTTCATTGACTGGTTCTTCAGGGAATTAGAAGTGGTTCTTCTACAGTATTGTTCCAAAGAACCTTTTTTGGCACCTTTATAAGAATATGTATACACCTTTGCCAGTTGCCTTGCGAATGGTCGTCCATGACAAAGAACCTAATTCTGCCTGCATGGCAAATCCAGAGGCTCCCTGTCATGCAGAGGTTTGCTGATGCGTTCGTGTGGCACAGTGCCGCGACTTAATGCCCCAGAAAGCAGTGAGCACGCATACTGTAAGGTTACGCTCACTGCCTCCTCTTGGTCTCCGGGCGCAAAACACACGAGGCTCGTAAGCTTGCAGCATTCGTGAAAAAAGAACTGAATTCTTGCAGTATCCTGCCGTGAGAGCTCTCAAGAGACTATCTCTCAGAACAGAGCACAGAATGCCACTCTATTTCTGCCTAAACAAACAACATTTATTCATTGGAACATTTAGACAAGAACTGGCAAAGAGTCTGGGCTTTCATCCCATTGGTGGAACCTTCATAAGGTATAGAGGTGTGAACAGTTATCATCACAACCTCTCCAGCCATAAAACACTCACCCTGCCCAACCTGCTTCCTACAGAAGGCAGGCCTGCAGGGTCTAAACAGATATTATGCTGAACTTGGGACCCGCTGCCAAGACTCTAATTGTTAAGGTTGCCTTCTGCATATGCAATAGGTTCAGCTGAGCGGGAACACTAAATCCAGCCTCTAGTCATTACCACTCTTAGTAAATAGTGCTAACGCTGACTTTGGCGATAATAAATGTCTCCACTTGCCGCAGAGCTGTGGTGGTGTGGAGGTCTCCAGTGACAAACAGAAAGCGGAGACGTGCATGCAAAACAGAAGCGCAGAAATAAGCAGCGGAATTCCAATAGGTGAAAAACAACAAATAGCTCTCCAGCAGTGCCTTATGGTGAGAACCACAGTTCAAAAAGAATTATTTGTAAACCTGCTGCTGCTTGTCAGCGGATGACAACTTCAGCATCGGAAGGAGGCTTGCAACTAATCAAGGAGCTCCATCATGATCAACACCAAAAATGGGTGTCATTTGCATCTAAGCAGCAGCTCAGCATAACAGCAGGAGCACCTTTAGATCACACAACACCAAACAAAACAATGAGGATATATAATTATGGCGCTGCTCCCAGTGGAGAGGCATAGGCTTAGAAACTATCATGGATCCTGTAAGCGAGGTTGAGGCAGAGAAACATGCTATTGACTGATATATGCAAACAAATGCTGTTCTGATTGGTTACCTCATTTTCATTTCAAACTTTCCTTGTAATTTCAGCATCAATGGGAGGGACTAACCTGCTGTAGGCTAAATGAGCGGATATATGTAAAATGGTTGTTTTTTTTTGTGACATCACAAGAAACAATGAATTCAAAACAGGATGTTGTAGCTTAGTTGCAATACATGGACTGTAGAATGAATGGTACATTTTAATGATTACATAAAACATCAGATTCTTTCATCTCAAAAAAGTAATACATTTTTTTTCTTTGTTTTTCCATTATATGGGCCCTTTAAATGGCTCTTGCTTTGGACGAACGTTTCTAGGACTCAGGACCAAAAAAGAGTGTTATTTGCATGTAAACAGCAGGTCAGGATCACTGAATGAGCACCATTAGATCACACAACACCAAGCTAAACAATGAGGATGTCTTGTTACAGTGCTACTCCCACTGGAGGGGAACAGGCTCAGAAACTATCATGGATCCTGTGATTGAGACTGGGCCAAGAAAGGCAAGAGCAAGAAAAAAAGAAAGAAATACGAATGTGAACTCATTTTTTTGCTCTGCTGCAATCAATAGAGAATCAAGATATGATGTGAACATATTAGATTATTTCGACTTGACAGAAGAGTCCACTAGAGCACAAAAATTCAATTCAACTATGTGATGAACAGAGGCTAAGGGAACAGAGGTCCACAGTGAATGGCAACTCCAACTAACATTTTTTTTTTCTGCCACAAAATAAAACCACAGGCTAATGGTAGAGATACATAACAATTGTATGTTAATAATACGTCATGAATTACAATATTGTAATCATATACATATAATATATAGAAGAGCTGGGCAACATGACAATAATTATGTTATTATGATACGTTATGCCACAATATGTCACAATATACTTTTCTGAGCGGATCATGGATATCATCAGCACTTAAAAGTGCCTCCCAACTGCATGATTGATTACAGGGAATAAATAATTAGGCTTGTTAATTGAATTTAGTTCAGCACAGTATGTGAAATGTTCACTATCATTCACTATATTCATATTTTTGATCACAATTTTTACAATGGAGATTACTTTCTTGGTTTCACCTTAACAGATGTCAGAAAAAAATGACACATTGTGTACTGTGTAAAACATTCTGAAGGAGGGTGATGATCAAATTTTTGCCATCTCACCCATCTCTAATATACATCACTAACAATAATAGCAGATAGACTTTTTACCCTACACTCAAAAAATGAGATTCTTAAATAGTTATGTTTCCTGGAGAAAAAAAATATATTTTGGCATTATGTTGAGGCCCTTTGCACTTTTAAAAAGATTCACATATGCAATAGTTCACATTTGAACAGTTCTTTATGGCACTAAAAGTAGCTCTTCCATGGCAGCAATCCAAAGAACCCTTTTTTAGCACCTTTATTTTTAACAGTGTAGCTCATGGAATGCAAATATCGTCAGGAATAATGGGTGATGTCTGAAAAATACATATTTATTATAGCAGTTATTATGGCCTGACCTTAAACTCTTCCAGCGAGGCGTACGTCTTTCCTCTGAATTCACAGTAGTTCTTCTTCTCCTTACACTGTGGGCAACACTGGCTGGTGTCCACGCGGAGGCAGCGCGGATGGACCTTCGGACACTCAGGCTGGTCACACATGGGTCCCTCGTCTGTGCAGAGGCAGGGGCACGTAGAGGGTCCTGGGGTGAACTTTTCCCCGATCGCAAACACAAACCCTGTCTCATCCATGCAGCCCTTGCCCCTGTAATCAGGATATGCGTACTCATCGATAGTGTCCAGCGAGGCGTTGGCCTCTCCTGTCGGGCCTTCATCGGTCTGCTTCATTGAGTCCTGCTCACCCCAGACCTCTTGTGCCTTTCCCTGAGGTTTGGCCCCTCGCCGCAGGGGGCTCCAGCTGGGCCTCGCTTTGCCGGCACTGGTCTTGTTGCCTCCTCTCACCCCGTCCAGTCCCAGATTATTGATCTCCTCGAGGCGCTGCTGGGCGCTGGGGTTCAGCATGCCCTCCTTGGCATGGGTCAGGACCCTCTCTAGACGCTCCCTGTCGCCAGCCTCGGGCACCGGCACGATGGGACTGCCCCATGAACTCGTCAACAGGAGCCAGGTTATAAAGATAAGTCCTGTTGTCATGGCAATGGAGCGCAGCATTTCTCCTCCCCACCACCTGTATGGGTGGGATGACACCTGGGCTCACATAACACGCCTCACACGACAAGTAATGGCCGGGTCCATCTGCAGCAAGATAAAGACTTCAGCTAGTCTCCATTTTACAACAATCATTCAAAATGAAACATGAAGCGATCAAGCACGGTGGACAGTGCCTACGCTAATGGAATTCCAACAGGTCTGCTACGGCACTATTCAGCAAGACCAGCAAAAACATTTGGCCAAAATCAATAAAACAGTAAATGCATAAAGACTGAAGCATTACCAAACTTCAGAGAGCACTCCCAGTGTAATATACTGTCCACATTCAAAAACACCTCTCATTGATTTTACTGTCCACTTCGGGGTGATTGTTCTTGTGCTACCTAGGATTGTTTCTGCCCATTTCCTTTTCTGTAGGCACACACAAGTTGGGAGCAGCTGGAAATGTGTGAAACCCCACTGCATCGAGTGCAGTCACACATGACGAAAGCAATACAGACAGCAATCTTCCAGTCACACCTCTACACATCAGTGATGGACACAAAGGCAAATTGCTTCAAGGATTGAGGGTCGAATCATCAGTGCCTCAAACCCCGGCTCCAATTATCTCTCCTCTTCCCTGGTCAGTCATGCACAGTCAATCCATTAAATTAAAATCGGTTAAATGATGGGCACAAAGGTTAATCGAGAAATGGATCTGGAAGGATCAAGCCCAGCCAAAAGTGGCCAAAAAAGAAAAGAAAAAATTGAGAAAGAAATTGTGATTTCTTGCAGGTGGAATAGATGGCTCATTGACTGATGGTAAGGTGTTTAATTATTCATTCATGCATTACATTCAGATCTTAATGAAAGTAATACAAATAGGATAAATGAAAGAACTGAAATACTTCTATAGAGCCTGTTGATGCAGCAGAGAGATACAGGTGCAGAGAGGCTTCAGAGCATCGCCTGAGCACTTCAGCACATCAGAGCAGCAGGAACAGCGTCTTCAGCACAAAGCGATACGCTCGTATCAGTAGCACAGTATCGCATTTACAGGCTCCAGCATTGAAAAACGCATTTAAATCAACCTGCCAATACACTTTGGGGAGCTTGCCAGTAGACTTTACATGCACAGAGCAACAGAGCGCTAGTTACTGATGCTGGGCTCCTCTGCGAGCACACAGGGCTGTTTCATCCGCATCTTTATTCAGCCTCCAGTCAGTGGGAGAGCAAAAACACCAAGACTTTGTCGAAACTAAAGCGCTTTACCGCAGATATCAGTGACATCAACGCAATCCTCGCTTTTCACAGTCCCTGCGATTCCTACTCGATCTGCTTCGGTTACTTAAGCAGCCTCCAACATACGTCCAACTTTATTATGGCTTTAAGGAACGCGTTAAAATTCTCCAGCAGACCCCGCATCACCACGACATCTGGATTTCACAGCCGTACCTGCGCGTTGCTGCCGAGCTCTCAAAGTTCTTCTTTTCCGAAGACCGCCCAGCTAAAGGCAGAGAGGCAAGGCTCAGAGACACAGTCCGGAGATCAGGTGTTTGCGAAGGCTCTCCATAACCTCCCAGCCGCGTAGGCTGCCCACCGCTGCCCTGCCGAGCTGAGCTGAGCTGAGAGGAGTGGCCGGGTGGCCGAAAGCGCTCACTTTTGCTTCGGAGCCAGAAAAACCTCAGCACCGTGACGTCACATAGCGGGGAGTTGGAGGCAAGAAGCGTCAGCGCGAGATGTTGACGACCACCAGGGGGCGTACTGTCTCATCTCAACTGGAAGTGGGGAAACTTGGAGCAGTTCGCTCTTTGACACAACCTGTGCATAAGGACTCTCAGTGAGGGACTGGAGAGCAGGTGAAGCTGAACAACTGTGAAGTCCACTGGAGAGGGTGAGACACCGATCATCTCCGGCTGGAGTGCGCATCCTCCTCCTGTTCAGTCCTTTGAAGTCAACCTGAAAAATTAACCTGATGTACCTTGTCACACTAAAGGGGGACTCCACAGATTTTCCAGATTATCTCCCTGAGTCAGTCAGGTTGACATGTGAAGGCATTCCGAGTGGTTTGATGTGAAATGGCTCATTGTAGGGAAACCTACCAACCTTAATTTCTTTACAATGGTGGCAACAGGAGCCAGGGGTGATAGGAACCTCATGTGCATGGTCATATTAAAGGGGGCTTCCACCGATTTTCCAAAATGTTTGCATGATTCAGTCAGGTCAGTCACATGGACATAGTCATTCCGAGTGTTTTAAGGTGAAATGACTTAGTAAACAAACTTACCAGCCCAGATTTCTTGTGACAGGAACCAGGGGTCTCCATGTCTACAAGGCAAATGCCTTCTTTGGCTACTATTTTGTCTTACAGCATCCTGCATGTAGGCTACCTCTCCTCTGAATGTATTTTAAAGATAATTATGCCAAAAGCTAATTGTCACAAAACAATGTAATAGCTTTCTGTGTACTTGCTTCCAGAGGCATTCAAATTTTCAGATGCCTGGTTCCTATCACCACCACTGTGGACAATTCTGAACAGAGAATTTCACATCAAACCACTCTGAACGGCTTTGTGTACATCATAATGACTGGACTGTGCAGGCATTTGGAAAATTGGTGGAATTGCCCTTTATGCACAATTCGTCATAGCATGCCTCTCCATAGACATTTTTATTTTTCCCTAGTCTTTGATCACTGTGACTTTTGTTTGTAAAACATGTCCTGTTTATTGATGTCACTGTGCATCAGCAGGTCAGGAAAAATAATATTAACCAATTACGTCACATTTTCCCCATCCCCTCCCATCCCCCTCCCACGTCCACCTATCAACTGAAATGCTCAGCTAGCTAAGAGACCCTCCCTGATACTGTGTTTTACTTAGACATTCGTGCATGGTGATTTCTGATTCATTTAATTTTTTTCATTTTTTTATCACCTGGTTTATTGCAGAGAAACGTAACCACTCTGATATCTTTACTGTGCTGATGGAAACCAGGGGCCACAAAGTCTGCAATACAAATGTAGCCATTTTATTTAGTATCTGAAACCTCCACTTACATAGTCAGAATAAAGGTATTGTGCAGGTACATTTTTTATTAATCAAGGTAAAAACATTGTAAATGTACCCTCACAAAGGTACAGCGATGGTTTTAGGGTCCCACTGTGTACCTTAAATTTGTTATTTTTTATTTATTTATTTATTTATTTTTACCAAAAGAGAGTTTATTTGTCCCTTTTCATGAGCTACTATTTTAAAAGAGAACAATAAAATAAAAAGCCTGGAGACAAGATATGGTATGTCAGTACAGCTCCAGAAATATAATAGACTTGGATTATGGTACCATAATGTTCCTTAACTGAAGATACTGGAGACTAAAGGTACTAATGACAAGAGGTGTACCACGCTTGTAGAGTTTAGCACCTTTTTTCTGAGAGTACTGGTCTTCTGTTTCTATATGTAATCCTAATAATGATAAAGCAGCATCATATAAAAAGAAAACTTGCCTTCTGTGTTATTTTGCTTTTCAATGCCCTGCACATCCCTGTCTGCCCTGCACAAATTTTATGTTGATTGTAACCACGACTAAACAAACTTTTAACCATAGAACTATTTTGTTTGCTTAAACTTTTAATGTGTTACACTACACTCTTCAGACTTCTGGTTGCCCTCAAAACTGTTGTGAACAATTCTGAGTTTGTACGTTTCTCTATAACGGAGCATTTCACAGCAAACCACGTTGAATGACTTATATATCTTAATAACTATGCAGATGTTTTTGTAAAATAGGTGGAATTCTCATTTAAAGCAATAGTGTGATCGATTTTCAAATTTACTGATTTTTTTCTCATTTCTCCAATGTAGTTCCCTATGATATAGCACTAAATAGACATGATGCTAACTGATGTACATAAGTTGCATTACTCATTAGCTACATTATCTTGTAGTACTATCCAAAATAACCATTGAACCTGCCTGAGTTTTATGAATTTCTTGATAATATTATAATAGTGGTCTATCTATTGATCCTGTCACCACTGAGAACAATTGTGACTTGGTAAGTTTCTCTAGCATTTCACATCAAACCACTCTTAATGATCTTAACATCTTCACCATTTAACTTTTGAGATGTTGAAAAATCTGTGGAAATGCCTTTTAAGTTAAGTTACCATCTCCTTCCCCAAGTGTCGATGAACTGAAGGGCAATTTAAGGCACAGGCTTGCCTGGACTAATGCCCATTGGTCCAAGCAATCCAGGGCCTCTGATTCTGTGAGTGCTGTCACTGTGGCCAATCAAATTAATACACTATCCACCAAGATCTGCCTTATTTTCTCAGTCCATCTATCACTGCACAGCAGCCATTGCTGTCCACCATAGGCCCTTTTTATCAGAAGCGGAAGTACACAAATGGCACACAATTTCCGCTGTTGTCTTACAGACGATAATTAACCTCAGAAATACTGACGTTTGTATTACTTCAGCTCACTATGGAAAGGTGTGTCAATTCATCTCTGTCACAGCTGCCAAGATTCACATTTAAGGATGTGTCCAGAATTGCTGGAGAACACCAACCACAATAATGTGGGAGTCCAAGCTGAATAAAAGTTAAGCTTTTTTCATAGAGGAACGTCAACTAACATCTACAAGCGGTAAAACAATGGGTAGGCAGAAACAACTATAACCAAAAGTTGAATTAGCCATGTTAGCTGGAGATGAAGATGGAGTTGAAAGAGCCTGCTAATAATAAACTACTTGGCAAAAAGGTAAGCACGCATACCAGCAGGTGGGCATGCCACGTTGGCATAGTCAATAATGCCACTGTAGATGTTTTCCACAGCCACCGGCTCACTGCAATGAGTACCTCTAGTAGAAAAACATAAAAATGTAGAAGGGCCTATTGCCTCAAACTCAGCTTGTTATCAGTGCGCCAGTGTTTGAAGTTCCAGCTACAGTTGAAAGATGTAACAGTATGTGTAAAAGTGAGATTCCATCCCATACAGTGTGTCAGTTTCTTCCATTGTCATTGTGAGTTTCCTGTGAATTTGATAATTACAATCCTGTTTTACTTCAAAGGCTGAAATGTGTTAATAGAAAAGCAAGCCTTTAATGTTACTTCAATGCATCAAAAGTAAGACATGAAAGGACCATAAACATTTTTCATGCAGGTCATGGCTACGTGCTTTAGCTGCAGTGACAAGGTTTTGGTTTTTAAGCTTGCTATGTTGCTTTTCCTCATCTTTGCACATCTCTTGCATCTGATTTTATCATGTTGTTGTCTTTGGGTCTGCACGTTTGGATATTCTATTTTGTTTTATCCACTTTTTCATAGACCTACCCAATATTTTATTTCTGTGTATGCCACTGGATCAAACTATAGCTTGTTGTAGACCACAGTTGTTTAGGTGATGTAGATGGGTTTGCCAACTGTACCACACACCTCTGGAGGAGCATCATGCAACAGACTAAATGGAGCGCAGCACATATGAGCTCAAGTTGAATTTCATCTCAAACTCACTACAAATGTCAAACCTTGACTGACTATGGCTTTTAAGTGGTTTGGTTGTGAGTTTGTGTTTGGTGAGGCTGAAACTAGGATCCTATTTGCCGGCTTCTTATTCAACAATTTCCTGTCACCTTAAATGCTGCAATAGCCACCGGTACCGAAATGCAACTGCAGCACCATTTAAGGTGGAACAGAAAATCCCAAAAAGAAACTTGTCAGATAAGAAGCTAAATTTACTTTTGTTTAAGTTTGTGAAGTAATGGAAAGATGATGAATGTCAGTAGTGGAAGTCACTGGCTGGTGGCGTTGTGTGCACCTTAATTAAAAACAAAGGTTTTGATTTTTGGACTTTTTTTGTAAAACTAGACCCATAGGGCCCTCGACCACCTGTAGCCCCAGGGGCCAGATACAGGTTAAAGTGCCCCTGGATGAACTAAGAGTACCTACTCATTTGATATGCACACTAACATCTCCCACCAAACAGGATAGAAGTAGTATCTATGAGGAGTTGCTCTCCCATCTCACTGCCATCGCTAGAATTAATGAGTTTACAGAAGTCATTCCTAACAATGCTGAAGGAATCTAGATAGAATGATGGCATGGACAGTATTTAAATGTTTTTAAATGACAAATACAGTTTCATTTTCAAATTATGCATGCATGGTGTTGTTTTAGTTCTTTAATAAAGAAAAACAAAAAGCAAATGCAAGTGAAGATCTTCTTTCTAAAAGTGATGATGAACCTAGAACATGCAGTAATTTGATACAAACATCAAAATCTCCCATCAGACAGGAGGGAAGTGGTGAGGAATAGCTCTAGCTTTTCACTGCCCCCTGCCAGAATTAAAGAATTTACAGAAGTCATTTTAGTATGGAAGCCTGTTTTTGTTGCTGAAACAAATATTTTGCCATTTAGTAACCCACAGTAATGAGAACATTTTTCATAATTATGACCTAGTGTCTCATAATTATGATGTAGCATCTCATAATTGTCATAACTATGACTTAGCATGCCATGCTATTGAGATATTATCTCATAATAATTACTGAATATCTTATAGTTATGACTTCATTTGGAATCATTTCAAAAGAATAGAATAGAATAGAATAGAATAGAATAGAATAGAATCTTTAGCGTCATTATACTCAGGTACAATGAAATTTCGTATGTCTCTCCTATAAAGATCACAAGAGCAGAAATAATCAAATAAACATAATTACAAATAGCGGTAATAGCAACATGCACTTAAAGTAGCACTGCAAAACTATGAAATCTGTTTACATTCAAAGGTACATAACTACAGTTACATATTTGCAGAGTGTGGGATGATATGAATAGTAATAAATAACAGTCTCTGAAAGCGAAAGTGGCTGTGTGAATATATACATATATGTCATAATCCTTTGTGTGCGTATGTGTACGCCACAGTTCATAATGTGCTTGTGTGTGTGTCTGTGTGTGTGTGTGTCTGTGTGTGTGTGTGTGTGTGGTGTATGTGTGCTCACAGTCATTATAGTCAGCACTGATCACCATCACATAAATACGACTTAGTATTTCATAGTAATGATTTAGCACCTATCATTACACTCTTAGCAAAAAGGGATTCTATATAGTACCAAAAATGATTATTTGGCTTGTAACTATAGTGGAACCCTTCAAAAAGAGTGTTGTAGAACCATCTACACCACCATTTTGTTTACCAAAGAACCCTTGAAGAATTTTTGTAAAGAGTGTATGAGAAAAATTTCTCATTATTATGACAGTAAGCCATTATTATGAAAGCTTAAGTCATAAATGTGGGAAACATTATCATTTTTATGAGACATTAAGTAATTGTTTTGACATGATAAGTCATAATTATGCAATAGTAAGTCACGATTGTGAGAAACTCTCTCATTATTATGACATATCACATGGCCTTCTCCCCAAATAGCAGACACATGCTTCCATACTCACTGTCATTAGGCTCTGTAATGCTGAAGGAGCTTGGAAGGAGTAGTGGCATGAAAGTTACTCAGATATTTTTTGAATAAAAGATGAAGTTTTATTTTGAGTGGGAACCTGTTGTGAACCTTTTTATTGTCTCTGTATCTATTAGATTAAGAAGGCTGTATTTCAGTCTTGAATCTGTGGAAGTGTTCTGAGATAACCAAAATACAAGTGAAGATCTTCTTTCTGAAAGCGATGATGAACACAGAATCACACTGATTTGATATAAACACCAACACCTCCCACCAAGCAGTAAAAAAGTGGCAGATTTATGAGGAATAACTCTGCCATCTCACTGCCACCTGCTAGAATGAAAGCGCTACAGCTGCGGTTCCTGCATTCTGCCATTAGGCTCTATATTACTGAAAAAAAGAATAATGGCATAATTTTGTTTTGAATCAAAATCTGTTTTTGTTCTGAATTTTATTAAGACTTGCCTCTGCAAAACTGTTCACAGACAAACAAAATGCAAATGTGAAAAAATGTCAGGTATACACTGAACAGAATGGATGTTTTGGCATGATTGGATGAAAAGGCAGCATACTAAGCCAAAAAACATCAGATGCACAGGATCAACTATGAATACATTTGCTGGGGAAAAATGCCTTGACAATCCCTTGATTGTGGTGCTATAGATAGCATCTGTTGATTTTTAACACTAGAGAGAGGGTATGTGTCTGGAGTTGTGAATGCGTGAGAACAGTGTGCTGTGGTGAAGCTGGATGTCACCCGCTCTTTCATGCAGTAAGGCCACCAAGCCTGGGGCGAGATGATTACATCCTTTAAAGAAACGCTTTTCATATCTAGCACAGGCCTGCATTAATATAATTGATTATTCAGAGTCGGACGTAGTCATTTCCATCAGGGCCGCTTTGATGGGGTGAGAGGGGAAAATCATTAATTCAGCATTAACAAAAAAAAAAAAAAAAGGTAGGCTGAGATGCCCACAACATTCCAGTAGAGCTCTGGCTGTTGGCTCTGGCTGCGCCCTCTCAAAGGGAATAGCCTCTCTTCTTCCAACACATGCCTATTAGAGCTATTGATCCAGTCCAACAATGTTCAGGCTTTGCATTTAGCATGCAGGCGCGATTCTGAAATAGCAGCACTCTGGGTTAGGGTTGAGTCCTGGCTACTTGGCTGCGAAAGTGTGTGCGCGTATATCGCTCAAAACCGAAGTTGTTTCATCAATGTTGAATGGGGTCGCTGCTCGTTGAGATGAGGACAAGGGGCCTAAAGTCAGTGAGTGACAGCGCGGTAATGTTCAGCCCAGAGCACATGCCCGAATGAGCAACTGTCGAAGAAATGTGTTCATGCAGTACCTGTGAAAAGGCTGCTGCTTCACGTCTCCAGGTAGGGGAGGAGGTGAAATGAAGTTCATCCCTGACAGGGCAGAGGAAATATGTCAAAAGGCCTTTAAAGAAAGGCCATCCATAAAACACACTGCACTGTATTTGAATGATGCAAGAGCTCTACAGTTATTTATAAACACCACATTTGGATAGGAAAATACTAAAAGACATGTAACGGCTTTGAATGCTGTTTAAACTGTTAACATTTCTGTCGGTGTCACAGCGCTTATCATTATGCATTCTGTTTTGTGCAAGGGCAAGTGCTGAGAATGCACCAAATAAATGACTACTGAGGACAATTGGATGAATGCTGTGTATCCCAGTGTTGAACTCCCTCATGGAACTGAATTAGAAAAATTTTCTGTAGCATATCAAAAATTTGCTGCTGCTCACAGCTAATTACAAACTGTAAATCAACAGAGAGACGTTTTTTATATAAATGCAATTGTTTTTGAATCATTGCTGCTGTGCACTCATACAAATTCTCCCAAAGGAGTGCGCTGGCCTACTCCACAAGCTTTGATTCCTCAAAGCACAAGCTTTCTTCAACCAAAATAACTCATACTTTAGCACTCCATGTATTATTGAAAACGGCTACCGTAATGCAGAAATGCAACTGCAGCATCAGCAGAAGCCATTGCCCATACTGTAGAACTCTCAGAATATATGAAACATAAGATGTGCAATATTGCTAAACTACACAATTACTGATTATGTTCATAATGAATTGTTCATAAATCTTTTTCAGGAGTTAAAAATCCGTTTTCAATAACAAACCCAAAGGACACTGTGTTCTAATAAAAAGCTGCCACAATTTAATTTAAGAATATGTGGTTCTACACAAGTTCTACATTTAGGAGCAAAAGAACATTTATCATACAACAAAAAGACAACAGTGACTTCAAAAACAGTCTAAAAGAACAAACACAAGAACATTTCTTATACCGAATGGGCATAAAATAATTAATTTAAAAAGTTCATCAAATAGGTCAACACTATAGTTACAACACTTAACAAATTTTGTTCTTAAAAAGTTTAGCGAAAGATTTTGTGAATTTGCATATCATTTGCGTAGCCTGGCTCTCCTGAATAACACCAAGTTCTTAAGAATCCCATATGGCTTTGGGGTAATCCAGTCAGAGTTTTAATGAGAGGCTGCATGGCTAAGGAGGCCCCAGGCCAGCTAGCACTGTAGACAGCCTAGGAAAGATGCACACCCTCAGCTCTACAGGACAGTAACATGCTGCCACAGTTTAGAACAGTCATTCCACTCCTCCTCTGCCAGTGCGGTATGGTGTGCCTGTTTATTACAACGTTAAATGGTTCACAGTTACCAGTAAATGAGAAAAAAAAAAAACCCTAAAAAGTCTCCCATAACCCGACCTCAAATACAATGTCATTTGCATACATGGTGCTATGACTCCCATACACTGTGTCCTCATGTCAGTATGACCCTTAATGCATTTCGCACCACAGCACTGCAGGATGACTAGTTAGTATATCATTTATGCCAACATTTGTGTTTTTTGTTCCAAGCGAGAACTATAGCAAATTCCATTTCCCTGCTTTAATGCCATAAAGATGAAAGATGAAAACAAGCACAAGAGACATAATTAGCAAAATATGACTCAAAAGTGACTAATTCAGAGAAACTCCAGACAAAATGAAGATTAGAGCAGTGCATTCTCCAATATTGTGATTATCACATATATGCATGTACTGTATTTTACAGAGGTTGTAATAAGCAAATAAAGAACTTGAGTGAGATTTCAAATACAATACTTCATAGTCTCATGGGCTGCGGTTTGAAAAAGGAAAAGAATGAAGTGTCATTTAAAATATATGGCGTGAGATTGCTATCTCAAACATTTCCGAATGAGATGCCAAAGAAAATGGAGGATGATTTGAGGAGCAATTCATCTTGTCACTCTGTCACTATCCGTTTGCATAATACTGCATGAAGATGCACCAAAAAAAGAGGGTAAAAAGGGAAAAAAGAAAAAAAGACTCAACCTTCAAAGTCTTCGGAGATGCAAAACACAAACAGCACACATAGCACAGATGAGAGTGAGAGATTAAAAGGCTGTTGAGTCTGGTCAGTAGGGGGCGAACTTCTGGCGTTCTGATTTTTTGATGGTGGCCGAGGTTGGGATCTTGGCAGTGTAGGGGGTGAGGCCCGAAGCGGCGGTGTGCACGGCCAGCAGGGGCACGGTTTTCATGCCAAGCAGACTGGAGACCGGGAGGGCGTAGTGGGCGCTGGGGATGGTGGGCATGGCCTGAGGGGAGTGGACATTAATGGCAGAGGGAGGAGCAGCCAGCATGGCCACGGAGGAAGGGGTAGAGGCGGGAGAGGCGGACTGGGGGAAACTCAGGCTGAGGTCGACGGGGTTGCCGGAAGAGGAGGAGGAGGCAGCCTGGATGCTGAGTTTAGCCATCTCTAAACTGCAAACACACTCACAAACACAGACACATACATACACCAATGCCACAGGGAAGGGAAGAGGAGGGGTGGGGTGGATTTGGTTAGTAGAGTAATTAGAGGGAGCACAAGAAAAGGGTGAGAGAAAAAAAAAAGCAAAAACAAAAGACAGAAGAATCAATAAAAGGGAAATGTTACGTGTTACAAGGAACAAACCATTAAAAAAGGGTTTCACATGCCTTGATGAGTATTAATAAAGCTGAGGAGTGCCAAAAATGGGTGGGATTAAACAAAAAGGACACAGCATGAAATTCTATTATGCTAAGTCTGGCCCGTTATACTAGTTACATGTGTAAAAGTCACAGGGTTACAGTTGGCCTGCCGAGGGGATCTCTTACCTGGCACTGATGAGGTACTGGGCCAGGCTGATGCTGGCCGGGGAGCCGCTGATGGTGACGTGGCGCACAGCCGAACCATCTGTGGCCCCAGCTATCTTGATCTGGGCTCCAGACATCTGGCGAATCTCATTGATCTTGGTGCCCTGTCTGCCAATAATGCAGCCTATGAGCTGAAAGGAGATGACAGGGTGAGCAGCAGACAGCATCTGTATGATTTAGTGGGCAAGTTGCAATTCTAAATAGATCTGCCTCAGATGTGATCTTAATTAGAGAGAAACAGAATATCCTTAAAGATTCTATAGAAATAGAGTTGAAAAATGTACAAGCCGTGCCTTGTTGATTACTCTCCGTATATTATGGCCTCATCACTGTCACTGCTGTGCTACAGTGTCAATGACAGCATTTGCTAATTTCAATGACAGCGGTAGTGACAGACAAAGGCTGGAGCTGAAGCATTGCTGGTTTCCCAGCAGCTCTTAACATGTCAAAGAGGTCATTAACGTAATGTGAACTGCCATGAATGCCGACAGTCATGCTTAATATAAACAGTAATGCATGCATTTTATGTATCACATGTACTGCAAGAAGACTTACATCATTCGGTATGGTCAGCTCATGAGAACTTGTTGCAACAGAGGCATCCAGACCTATGTGGGAAGACAGAGGGGGAACAACTCAACATGACATTGATCAAGGCTATCAGCTGCCTGAATGCAGAGTACAAGAAATTTTCAAGCTCACTACACCACCAGTAAAACTATTTAAAATAAACTGAATCAATAAACCCCAAATTATTTAATATACAAAGGGCAGTGCTAGATGGGTCGCGAATGAGTTCTGTTTAAATTGTGATTGCACTGAATTAAAATTCCTTCCCAGAAAAAAAGCATACCATCTTAAACATCTACTCAGTGACAGCCTGTCACAATGCACTGCCTTTCTCCATAGCAGTGATCGTGCTTGGCCTGCTGCAATGTGTGTGTGAGAATGTGTGCAGTGCAGTGACAGGGCTGTGGGCTGGAGGGCATGCTGGTGGAACTGAACAGGTTAGGGGTGGTGTGGAGGTGCACATGGAGTAACACGGGAGGAGATTAAAATAAATAAATAACGAATGAACGAACGAAAGGCTGGGTAAGGTGGAATACCAGTCTTTATGCTGAGCTAAAATATGAGGTGGCACGTATACATCACAAAGCCTCCACAATGCTGTCAATCACCTGATACGACACGGCCGTAACTCCTCGTGACAGATGACGATGAGCATAAAGTCACCTGGGCTGTCGGCCGGTGTCAGAGCACAGCACACGCAGCATAAGGTAGGCTTTCTGACACATACAGTATTATGACTTCGGTTGCCTTACCATGACATTGATTTTCCTTCCCTTTCCTCAGAGTGCATAAGTAGAACTCAGTGATGGTGAACACATGAGGAGAGAGAGAGGACAGGAAAGAAAGGAAATTGGGAGAGAGAGATAAAGAGAGAGAGAGTGATGGACAGAGAGAGAGAGAAAGAGCAAGAGCGAGAGATACAGACACAAAGATGTAGACAAGACAGAAAGAGCGATGGAGGGTAGAGACAGACTT
Source organism: Pygocentrus nattereri (assembly GCF_015220715.1). Lineage (NCBI taxonomy): Eukaryota > Metazoa > Chordata > Actinopteri > Characiformes > Serrasalmidae > Pygocentrus > Pygocentrus nattereri. The sequence continues at coordinate 35,127,449 of NC_051215.1, read as the reverse complement.
CCCTGGGGAGTTTTTTGGGTACGTACCAGGGAAGGTAGGGTTGCTCTGCCCAAGGGAGGTAAGGGGGATATGCTGCATAGCCAACTGGTGAAGCTTGGTCAACTGCGGGGCAGGAAGGGAGGTTAGAACTAGCCAATCAAATGGAATTATTTCAGAGGAAAACTGACATCTACAGACAATCTTTTAGGTTCACAATTAGATCTGTTATCAGGGATCGTTAGGACTCACCCCGGAAAAACCTGACATAATGACAGTACTCATGTCTGATTCTATAAACACATTTGTTTGTGATACATTCAGGGAGGGGTATGAAGAAACAAAGGAGGAAAAGGTGTTAGTAAACACTAGGCATTAGTCATTCAAATGCAATGAATGGTCCTGGATGAGAAACCAACAACTGATGTATGTGCTCACAGTCAAAGCTGCTGTATTAGTATTGACTCCAGTGCTTGTGTTTTAGGGAGAAGGGTATTGAGATGTGTGGTGGGATGCAGTGGGGGAGGTGTGGTGGTGGCGAGGGCAGGAGGTGGCTGGAGGGAGTGAGGTAGTGGCCGTATGAAAGAAATGACCAACAGCTCTGATAAGGCAGCAGGATTGGCACTCACGTCTTGAGGTGGAATGGCGAACTGTCCTGGAATAGCAAAGGCCTGCATAAAAGAAAAAACACCTTCAGGCTGGCTGGAACTGAATGCATAATAAACTTATTCTGAATTACGGTTCATGGTTTCCAATGTACATACCCACATTAAGGCATTGATGGAGTAAGCTAACCAAACACCACTTCACTATGCAACCACAAGGGGTCACTGTATGAATATATTAGTGGACAAACACTAGATCCAGCCTACTGGCTATTCAAAGTTTATTTACAAACGTCCTACAATGTGACTTCATACCACATATAAGCCTTGTACAGCATATTATAGCATTATTTATTATTTAAGAACAGCTTATGCCAGTAATCGTAATATAAGATGATTTATGAAAAAATGACATTGACTTATAGGGGCTTTAACGTAAGGAAACAAGCAATTATTCTACTTATAACACTGTTATGAAGCATGATTAATGAAACTTAAGAACATCCTATTAAGGAGACCAATGCAGCTGCAGTATACTATAGTATTTTTGTGTATGTGTTCCACAGACATACACCTGTGTTGCTATTAACCAGGTCTCTGCCTGATAAGTTCCCTTACTTAGAAATGATGCTTCATTACAGTGTTAAATGTTTAAGGCTCCTTATGTTAATACAATGCCATTTACTTTACATTTATTTTACTTACATAAAACATTTTGTCACCTAGTGATTACAGGTATAACCTGTTATGTTAAATAAATTGCTTATAAATATGCTATTCAATGCTTCAATGTATTATGAAGCCCCTATGGAGGTAGAATTCAAATAAAGTGTAATCAAAATATCAGGTGCATCCCACTTTGTAAAGCCTTAGAATGTGTGGTTTAAATGCATATCAGTGACTCAGATCTAAAATTATAAGAATCTACAGGGCACTCGCATGATTGGCCAGCTCAAAATCTCACAGCGTCCACCTAAAGGTCATGATTGCTTTATCACACATGCAGCTTCTCAAACAAATCACATCCAGTGAAGATGTTATAAACTAAAGGTCAAGGCATCATGAATAAACACAAACATCTTTATCTCAGTCTAGATAGACTGAGATAGACTATACTAGAATAACACAGAATTTTATGTGCACTTACTCAGGGACTGCAGATGGTAATTAACTAGTAGTAGAGCTGAACAGCCTGGGCAAAAAAAAATCTACTTTCTGGACTAATATTGTAACTGAGATTTAAACTGAGTTTTTTCTGTAAATTAAGACCTGTTTTTTGGTCTTTTGGTGGAGTATCCACTATTTCTGGTCCACAGAACATTGTGTGCTAGACTGCCAGTTGTGGTTGTCCTGTCATGTACACATCTGGGATGTGATGGAATATATGTAGTGGGGGATACATACTGAGAATACATAAATGAAGTATCTGTATTTAGTCTACATTACATTTTGTGAAGGCAGCTTTCAGAATGCAGTTACCTTCCAACAGTAACAGTGAGGAACAGTGTATATTAAATTACAGAAGCAGTTTACTAAATGTTACATTTTTAGTATTGCAATATATGTTACTGAATATATTCAGGACAGTGTGGTCAGTATTCAGCCATTTTTCAAATATTCTGTCCAAAATTGTTACTTCTGATTGGTGTAACTCATCCATAGGCAGTTTACACGCTCTGTGTTAAAAAATGCAAAAAAATCCCACACAAAACACAGTAGGAGATCTCATGATTTTAAAAATGCACTCACAAATAATCTTTCATAGTAGCTAGTATTTAACACTGGTGTACAGCATGCATTTTATGCTGATATTTGTACATGATCCCTAACAAAAAATACTGAACTAATAGAATAGAATAGAATAGAATAGAATAGAATAGAATAGAATAGAATACTATGCATTGACTGAAAATCTCTGCCGACACTCCTTGCTACTCTGATTAAACCAGACAGTCCTGGATCAGTAATTCAGTCAAGCCAGAGCATGTCTTATATGCATGTGTGAGAGCACTGAAGCACTCTGCTGGCTGTTTGGTGACTCTATTACTGATGAGATCTGAAAGCAAGATTTATTCAGCCACACTGATCTCAATGCAATCATTAGCCTAAATATCCACACTCATAGCTCCCCAGTGAGAGTGCGGCTATGCAATCATTAATGTTTAAGTGGAGTCACTGAATCCATAACCACACTGCTTTCATAACTTAACACAACTGCTGCTCTGAGGAAGGTTGGGAGATGGTTGAGCTACTCACTGGAGCTGTATGCGGTTGGGATAAGATTGTAGGATTGCCACCAGGGGAAGGTTTGGGCCGATAAGGAATCGTCGCTCCCTTGGGCGGCGACTACACCCAGAAGACAGAAAAAAAGAAGCTATGTGTTCATTCAGTACGCACATGAGAGAACATTTTTCACAGTATGTGCTCCCTCTCCCAAATCAACATTTACAGTACAAAGCATAGAAACTCAAGACTGAAAAGTGACTAAGCTGCTGGGAGGCCCCAGAGCACTGCTAGATGAATTAGGCAGGACAGAAAGCTTAGAAACATGCTGAACATAATGAAATGGAATTCAAATGAAGCATGTAGGTGAAAAATTACAATATATTACATACATCCCACACTGCGATAATGCTGAAGCACAGGGGAAATCATCCATATTCATCTTCAAAGCTGTAACAATTAAATTTCACACATGCACACAGACCTCCAGCATGACAGCACAGATGAGCCTCACGCACTGCGTGATGGCGTGAGGAGTGCCGGAGATGGTCACTGCTCTCTCGGTAGAGTCCGGCAGTAAGTCCCCAGCCACCTGCACCTGGGCACCTGTGGTCTGACATACAAAACTGTTAATGCAAACGAGCCACAGAGGATCTTAAATGACAAAGAAAATTGGCAGTTTGAGTGAAACACAACAAATAATGGCATGTTCTGCACAGTTTTATAAGCAATATTTTAGTATTATCTTAATATAGTAGTTGTACATCTATATGCCATTTCATTTTTCAGAGCACTGCAAAATGACATAGAAAATAGCAGCTCAGAACAAGTTTTGAATTGACATTGTTATGAAGTGAGCAGTTATTTAGGCCAGCCTATTTGGATACTGTATATAAATATGAATCTATTTGGGCCTTGGAGGGTCATCCTGTCCTAGACATTCAAAGCAACCGGGAATTCAACCAACCAGTTCACCCGCCACAGCCCTGAATAGAGGGGACAGCTAAATTTACTCAGTGAAATCCACAAGCTGAAGCAGAATTCTCTCACAAAGTCCACTGTCCTCCTGTCAAATGCTAACAAAGTGAGGAGAATTACGCTGCTTCCTGAGTTCATACTATTTCTGTATCACTGTTCTACTTAGTCAAATACATGCCAGACAGATAACTGTAGAAAGAAGAAGTGTTTGGTGCTCGGAATTGAAGCCAGAGGGGACGGTGTGCGGCTGTGCTGGAGACTAAATGGAGCTGCTCTTAGCTCATGAATACAAAAGTTCTGTGCTGATGAGAACAATTAATCACACTGAGTCAGTGCGTTTGCACTGGGCATGCAAACAAAGAATACCAAGTGTTAAACAAATCACCATGCTATGAATCATGTGGGACTCCCACAGACCTTCATAACTCTCATTCTCTTTAATCTGTTTGGTACCAGATTAAAGCTCATATCTACCTCTCTGATCTCTTTAATCTTGGAGCCTCCTTTGCCGATAAGCGAGCCGCACTGACTGGCAGGGAACACAAGGCGCAGTGTCACAGGGGGTCGACTCGTCACAGCGCTGTTCACCATGGACGTCAGGATATCCTGCAATGGAGAAGCAACAATGTCACGTGGCCTTCATTACAAGTCATTTACTTCACTGTGCACAATACGATGGTATCTGCGGTAAAAGAAAGCATCTAATTAAAACCGATATTAATTCTAAAATGACTGGGAAACCACATGAGGTGCTGATAAAGAAAATTTAACTAATTTAGCTCAAACCCACTGAGGCCAGCGAGCCAAGCATTTCATAGTATATCAACATTTTCCAAACACAGCACAAAGGAGAAATCCTTTTTAGTTTGAATAAGTCTTAATAAGCTCCGCTTTCAAAAAAGGTCTGAATCTTTGGTGTAACGATTACCAAAACATTACAGCAGAATGAAGTTAATTACATATAATGATGTTTTCCAGCACAATATGACAAACCTCTTCAAATTTCTCTGCAATCATGGCGAAAGCTTTGAAGATGACCTCAGAGGGGCCAGTGATGGTGACGATGCGCTCAGGGCTGGAGCCGTCGGAAATATTAATACGAGCTCCACTCTAAAATCACGCAGAGAAAAGAACATTCATGAGTTATGGACTTCATTCTAGCACTGATTATGCATGTTTTATTTAGTATAAGCCAGCCTCAAAAGCACTCGTGCTTAACAGGTATATTTCAGCCATGCTGGAGCCTCGTTTATGCATTCTGTAATGCACTCTGTATATTAAGAGAATAAAACCATTTTCAGCCATTCAACAAATAGTAGCATATGGTATAAACATATTTCTTATTATCATACAAAAAGTACTACTTACTTCCTCTCTCATTTTCTTGACCGTTTCACCTTTCTGAGAACCAAACCGTTACAGTTATTAAAGAGAACACATGCCTAAAATATAAAGCAATGCAAAGTAATCCTGTTGTTACAATGAGGAGTCACAGTTAAGCCACTAACTTTGTTTTGCAGTATACATACCTTCCCAATGATGCTGCCCACTTCCTACAAAATAATGAAATATTTAATATTTTCATTATTAGAAATAAAGAAATAGAAATGCACAATATACACAATTTAATTCTCTTATGTGCTTCATAATGCTATAAACAACATATAGATTACTGATGTAGTGTAGATCAAATAATTATTAGTAGATTACTAAACTATTTCAGACAACTCTATCATATTACAGGACTATGCAAAAGTCAGAGAGCACTCTTGATTTGTATTATTTCCAATCAAAATGGACATTAAGTACAATCTATTCTTTTTTAACTAGTTAATTAATTAAATATTAGATAAACTACTTCCACAAAGAAAGGAAAATAAGCAACAAAAGTAGGATTTTCCAAAAGGAAGTGCAAACAATTATTAAAAGGTAAAGAGAAAGCGGGAGTCCTAAGTTGGCCAAACCGGTCAGTCAACTCAATAGCAAAAGTCTGAAAGGATGTGTAGCTGTTAAGATGTCCTTACTGAGAAAAGAAAATGGACAAAAAACCCTGCAAAGTAAACAAAGAAGCTGCTGGTGTTCTCAGAACAGTGGACTGACCACCCCAGAGCCCAGACTCAAACATCATTGAGTGTTTAGGATTACTTGGATTGTGAGAAGCAGAAAATGCAACCAACTTCTAAGACTGAACAAAAACATCCCTGCGTATGTGCTTCTATCCCCTGATGCTGAAAAATGGTGAAAGTGAACTTAATGGCAGTTTCGAGTGGATTTTAGTTGAATTAATTAAACAAAGGGTGGTCTCTTTTGCCCTTTCCTGTATATATGCATTACACGCTGTAACATTGACCCCTTTAAGTGCAAATGCAATGCAATTAGCAGAAGGCCACGTGTTCTGTTTTACTAAGTAGTGGTACTGTTGTACATCTTAGTTAAACACTGTATATAATGATGTGCTTATAGATATAAACAATAAAAAAATCGTGTACTATATTGATGGCAAGTTACCATACTACAATATAATAACTTATTTTCATGCTAGGACATGTCAAAAATGAGTGTAAAATAATTTATGCTGTCAGCTGAGTATTTATTATGGAAGACCCAAAGTCGAAACAGCTCATAAACATTTATAATATAAGGGTTTACCAGCCTCACCTTTCCATGCATTAGCAGGCGAATGGTGAGGGTGACATTTAGCCCTCCCTCAGACATGCTGCCCTCCTTCTCATTCATATTCATACTTCTTGATGATCTGGACACTTCACGCTTTCAGACAGACTTGCTCTGCACGGACAAACAGATAAGGATGTTAGCAATTCAGTACAGGATACAGAGGACCAAAAGCAATTCAATAAGCAGCCATGCAAGTCTCTGCAATAACTCTACATATTTGATTACTTCAATAAACCTCAACTATAAAGACTGTATCTCCAAAAATATTCATTTAATTCTCACAAAGATACACGTTTCCAATTTTCTGCTCTCTGTTATTTTATTTTCGTTCCTGTTGGAAATGGGCAAGGATGTGAGAGTTCAGTGCTGCTGCCAATTGGAGCCACACATAGGTGCCTTCTATTGATTCCATTTTAATAAAACTGTTGTGACAGAGTTTGATAAGACTCAACAGGAGGCACTTGTTCTCTGCTGGCTCTGAGGATCAAGTGATGTCTGTGTGACCATGTCTAACAAAATCTTGTTAATTTCCCTGTAAGTACACAATGCTGGACTGTTCCCTACATTCCTCTTACGCGCTGTCTAAATTCAGGCGAGATTTAACATTTTCTATTTCTGAGACTCTGTGATAAGCGTGGGGAGGTCATAAGCTACATAGAGGGTGGAATTAAAAAAGGACTCGTGTTAGCTCTCCAGACGCGTCTGATCCTTTGAAGGTCTTTTGTGAATATCTTATGCAGTTGTAGTTATTGTGCAGTTTTACTCTGATAATGGGTCCTGTGCCTGATCTTTGCCTAATGAGGCCCTGCAGCTCACACAATGAATTTCATTAGGAATTCTGTCATATTTCTTCTTTGCACTCTTTCAACAATAGCTCACCTCTATTTCACTGTTTTTCAGATACTTACATGAGGTTTGAAGAGCAGAAGCAGCTCTCTCTGTCGCCATTGCACTCCTAACGCAGCAGACAAGCAGCAGACACACTGATGATAATGCCAAAAAAAGATGAGACTGAATGAAGATTCAATAGGAATACATGTGTTCTGTATTCGCTTAAACAATTATGATCTGGGCTCAATACCAAAGAAGGAGGGGCATTCAGATTAAAATATTTCCATTTCAAAATGTCTCTGCTAACTAGAGCCATGTGGCGAGTTTATAAAATGCTACTGATCAATATTCACATTAACCAGATCAATATCAGTAATAAGGCTAAGAATAGCCCTAACAATGTCCGTCTGTAGTGGAGTAAAACGTCTGCTCTTTTATTGGACTTTTATTCCTTGTTGTTTCATCAGGTAAATGCATCAAACAAACAGCAACTGCCTTTGCCTAATCCTATAGGCCAGGATTTATTTGGCTAATGCTAAAACCCTTTTGACCCATTTCTGTCTCCTCAAGCTTGTCAGCAGGCCCCCAGGTCCTTAGAACCACCCTGTCACAACACTAACAAGCCCAGATATACTGATCATATATGCACCGTTTTACATACTCACAGATCAAACATTTCTCCAAAATGTGAAGAAAGAAAAACTTCATCAATATAATTGTTAGAGTACTTGTTTTTGCTTGAGATGTACACAATAAAACCTGAATTGTCATTTTACTAAATTCGGAAGTTAACTTTGGGTAAATCTAATCAAAACAAATGAGCATTTACAATGTAGTTGTTACTAAGATAAGCGATATTCAATGAATTTCAAAGCATCATTGCGCAAGCGTTAATAAGTTCTACATTTACATACTATTTAAATATTAGCTCAAATTGGTTACATTATTTGGAAATGTTAGTGGCATCACTTATTCGCTTACTTATTACTAGATATTTAAATTATTAATAAAGCAAATAGGACATGGAGATGGTTGGAACATGTATTGCTGGACACACGTAATCCCTGCATGTCCAAAAACAAATAACAAAAGACCGAGAGGGTACGACATGTATAATATACTGTGTACACATACTTGTATCTCCATTTTTGTCATTTTTCAGTTTTTGATGTATTTTGAAAAAGCCTGTTGTCCTTTATATTGTATGCAAATTTCATGGTGAACGGCTCAAAAGAAACAGGACAAAATTACTTGGAAAGACGTCTGGTTCCATTGACTTACATTAAAAGTAAAGAAGGTTTTTTCCTTCTCCTGTAAAGTTACCATTTTGAAGATACAAGGTTTCTTTAGACAATAGTCAATTTATATATATATATCATATATATGAGTCTACACATAAATTAACTTTAAAAATAGACTGATAGAAAGATTGTATGATTGTATTCCATCTTCAAACCACTTTGGTGTAGTATTTTCCCACTAGAGCACAGTCCAGACAGGTTAAACGCGTAAATAAGCCTATTTGTCCCAGTCTGAAAGTGTGACAAGCAGCTTTGATGCAAGCTAGCAAACTGACCTGCTGGGTTGATAGAGGTTGAGACAGTAGGTTGGTGTCGGTCAGTTGTTTTTTCCCTCTTGTCCTCCTTGTCTCTCTAACAATGTGAGGGAGTATGTGAGTCTCTAGTGGCTGTATGGTCCTGGTAATGAAGAATTGCCCCCCTTTGTTGTCAGTTGTATTCAGAGAATGGACAGATGGCCTTGTGCCCGTAGCTCTGGCCGACTGAGACTAGCTTTACTGTTTTTTTCCTCCCTCTGGCTTAGCTTCTGATAAGCCCATACAGCAGGGTAAGTGAGCTTGGAGTCCCTCACTTTGCCTAATACGCACACAGTTAGTGCCGTGACAGTGGAGGCTCTTCATTAGGACAGTATTGTATAGAGGTAAACTAAATAAGAATATTTTGGCCTCTCTGAAGACTGAAGTTCAACAAGTATACTAGTTTAGATTCTACAGCAACGTCCAAATACAGCAGATAATGGAACAGATGACCAATCTAAAATAGGCCCATCATGCAAACGTACTAAATCAGTGTTCTGGAAACAATGGCAAGATGTTTGACAGTTTAAAACTGGGTAAAAAGTGAAAAATACCAGCAAGTTTGGTTCTCCAATCACCACGATCATCTCCAAACTGATTGTGTCACATTACTATGGATGGGAAGACACAGTGCTCCAGCAGTCTGGCCACCCCTCCCCCCGAACCGCAGCATCTACTTCTGCTAATGAGGCCAAAGCTCTGTGAAAACAATGCGGGCCTTTAACAGAAAGAGATGCATTCAGTTCAGCAGCCAAATTATGAAGTGAGCGAATCAGTAGAGCAGAAGTGGCATATTTAATTACAGCCTGCTGTTTGGGATGGCTATGAACGATGGTCACTCTCAATTTCTCTCCCTCTCACTATAAACTCTTAAACCCATAGCATGAAATTGAGAATTTAATGAATTGCTAATCTGGATATGTTTTAAAAAGCTCCACTTTGTATTAATATCAAGCATGGCCCAAAGCTACACCTTCCAAAAGCCCCATCTCATTCTCTATAGAATAACTTTGCCCTTCAGAGTAATATAATGGAAATTAACCTACTATAAAAATGGTCTGTACCTACTCTGACAATCCGTGATGTGGCCCTGCCTAGCACTGGTGCTCAAGTAGTGCAGACAATTTAAATGGGAATTCTGGAGATTTTTCAAAAAAGTTTGCATAATTCAATCATTGAGATACAAATAAAGTCATTCAGAATGTTTTGGTGTGAAAATGTGCTGAAAAATTGAACTGGTTTTCTTTATAGTGGTGGTGACAGGAACCAGGGGTGATGATGTCTACAACTCAAATACATACTAATTTTATTTATTATCCAAAACAATCACTACAACTGAGTTTTTATGTAATGCTTACAGTAGTAAAATAGCAATGAAATAATAATAAAGTTTTAGTTGGTACTGTTTTGCCTTACTATACATGTAACACTCTGCTATGCATGCATTTAAAAATATACAGTACTGTGTAAAAGTTTTAGGCACTTTAAAGCATTTATCCATTGGAAAAAAAACTAATATTAGAATAAATACAAATATCTTGCATGCAGTAAGTAGTGGTTTTATGTATGTCAGTGTGTTTGTTTAACCATTTCCAAACCTTTACTTGAAGAAGCCCAGAATGGGATGTAGCACTTAGTTTAGCCAATCAATACTACATCTTATTAAATCAAGTGTGCTGGCGATGGAATTTAACAAATCCATGCAGTGGATGGGGTGTCCAGGAGTCCTTAGATGCCTTAAACAACCGTATGTCTAGGCCAAAATCTTATCTCAAAACTATTGTACAACAACATATCAGGCATGTGGCAATGTACTCAAACATTTTGTGTAATAGCTCTTTGTGAGGTCACTTTTAGAGTCTTTAAACCTTTTGTGCGTCAGGTTGCCATCACCACGGTTATAAACAACTCGGACCTGGAAAGCTGCTCAAGAACGGTGCATTTCAAATCAAACCACTCTCAACGACTTTGCATCAGTGACTGAATTTTGCCACGTGTCAGAGTAGTAATGAAACTTCTTTTCCTGTCTGCTTTCCTTGACTTTTCCTGATATGGCCTCACAAAATACATTTTCAGATGTGATTTGCATGTAGACCCACATGGCTACCAGGTCAGGCAAAATCAAGAAAAAAATGAAAAGATGATCAACTGCAGCCAGAAAGATCTCTGTATCAGAAAACTGATCATCCATTGTACTTTATGGCCCTATTTATATAGTTCAGAGTTTTTCTGACTATCACACTGTTTTCATGGTAGACTACAGTCAACCCAAAGAAACTACACTATGTTTCAGGTCATTGTACCCTCAAAAAAAATGAATATTAAAGCATTATATAACTTGGCTTGGCGTGTCAGAACATTGTCCCTTGTGACCATTTAATCACATCGGCTACAGCTCTGTTCTTCCATTTCAACAGCTTTGAAAAGGCGTGTAAGGCTGTGGGCCTCGTACCTGATTCACCTAACAAATCATTTCAGGGTAAAAATCACTCGCACATGCTACGAGAGAGGTACAGCACGGGTTTCCAGCGAAACGCAAGTGACTCGTGTCCTCTGCATTTACCGAGACATTTTCTGGTTTTCTGACGACACCGACCACTCTCCCCTCCACCCCCGATGCCTGGACTTAGGACTCGGACACCGTAGCCTGTCAAAAGTTTAACATCGGAAATGTCAGCTATGAGCGGTCGTCGGCTAGTTTGACATTTGGAAATAATGGCGTCGTGTGAATTCGCTGGTTTGTGCACATTTGAGAGTTTTAAGAGAAACTGGCCGCATTACGGGTTTGATACTGACCAGCGAGAACTGATACAGCGCGAATTCACCAGGATTAAAGGTAAACGCTTGATCTGAGGGCGGACATGGTGGTCTCCTTCGTGCCTGGTCAACTATAACGCTTCAGAAGTTCTTTAGCGTTGATTTCTCCTTGATATCCAAAGCGTATCTATTGCGAACTTGGAGGTTACTCATCTTTTAATAATCCCAGACGTCTAAATCGTAAAAAATACCCGGGTTGTCCGGCTGTACTAACTAGCTTTTAGGCTAACTTCGCCCATGAGTAATGTACTGTGTTCAGCAGCTGTGAGTCTCCTGTGTTGTTTTCAGTCATTTTGTGTGGTGTGAGGCGCCCTCTGTCGGCCGTCAGTGGGAAATGCTGTACTCTGATTTTATATTAATCTAATGTTTTTTTTGTCCTTTTTTCACAGACATTACGTACCTTGATCATGCGGGGACAACGCTGTTTCCCGAATCCCAGATCAGAAATTTTTATGAGGATATATCCAGGAATGTGTATGGTTAGTCACTGTCATAATGGCTTCAGATACAGACTGTGATATAACGCATTAGTTCAGTACAATCAGGCTAAATGTGTTTTCTAACCAAGCCTTTCTCTTAGGCAACCCTCACAGCCACAATCCCAGCAGCAGGCTGACACACGACACCGTGGAAAGTGTCCGATACAGGTAGGCCTGATTAATAATGGCAAAAACTCAAAATCATGATTATTTTGGTCAGTGTTAAAATCGTGATTATTTAACATGATTACTTATCGACTTTGGAAAGTTCATAGTATTGTCGAACTTAAAAAAATAATGCACTTCCTTTGAACTGTAAATATAATTAAACACAAATAAAAAATATAAATGATACATATCCTAATATATCAAAATAATAAGATCAAAATAAACTTTGTTGTACTGCACTTCTATAACTTCTTGAAAATGACTAAACACTAGTAATAATAATATTAATATTAATATTGCAATAATAATTATTACATAGTATAAATAATATTATTGCATATTATAATATTAACATAATAATCAATAATTATATTAATGATAATGTATCCCAAAATAAATTAGAAGAGGTCAGGTTTTTTGGGGAAGGGCAAAAGGGCACTGCTGCAAAGAAAAGGGAGGCTCTGGGTTTGTAACACGACAAAACAGGAGCATCACTGAGAGATGGAAGGCAGCACAGTAATTGTTTTATCTCAGTTATCTTATTCTGAGAATTGTTGGAAGCCAAGCTCATAATTGAAAATAAAATTTGATTAAACACCCAGGTGTAGAAATACGTGCTCAGTTCTACACTTGCCTCTCTCTCATTATCCAGTTTGTGACACTACTGTAACTTTTCCTGTTTCTGCATTATGGTAGAGTTTAGATTCACTTGCCATGCTATATTCTACTCTGTATGATTAGGTAGGAGGTGTAACCCTTCTTTCTTAACTGCTTAAACCTCAGAACCAGGTAGCAAGCAGATATGGGTCTACTGGCTTGATAAGGTCAGGACCCAGCTGACTGGATACCACTGCTGGTCCACACTCAGACCACCCAGATTATCATCCTACGTGCAAGATCAAACTATTTTTTTATCTCCCCTACTACACTATATTTCCAAAAGTATTCGCTCGTCATTTTCTTAATCCATAGGGTCTAATATGATGTCGGCCCACCCTTCGCAGGTATAACAGGTACAGCTCTTCTATTGGGTTGAGGTCAGGACTATGTGCAGTCCAGTCAAATTCTTCCACACCAAACTCACTCATCCATGTCTTTATGGACTTTGCTTTGTGCACTGGTGCGCAGTCATGTTGGAACAGGAACGGGCCATCCCCAAACTGTTCCCACAAAGTTGGGAGCATGAAATTGTCCAAAATCTCTTGGTCTACTGAAGCAGTAAGAGTTCCTTTCACTGAAACTAAGGAGCTGAGCCCAACTCTTGAAAAACAACCCCACACCATAATCCCCCCTCCACCAAACTTTACACTTAGCACAATGCAGTCAGACAAGTACCGCTTTCCTGTTAACCGCCAAACCCAGACTCGTCCATCGGATTGCCAGATGGAGAAGCATGATTCGTCACTCCAGAGAACACGTCTCCACTGCTCTAGAGTCCAGTGGCAACACTTTACACCACTGCATTCTACGCTTTGTGTTGCACTTGGTGATATAAGGCTTGGATGCAGGTGCTCGGAATTGAAACCCCATTCCAGAAACTCTGCACACTGTTTTTGAGGTAATCTGAAGGCCACATGAAGTTTGTAGGTCCATAGTGATTAATCTGCTGAAAGTTGCCGACCTCTGCGGACTATGTGCCTCAGCTTCCACTGACCCTGCTCTGCAATTTTATGTGGTATACCACTTTGTGGCTGAGTTGCTGTTGTTCCCAATTGCTTCCCCTTTTTTATAATACCACTGACAGTTGACTGTGAAATATTTACTAGTGAGGAAATTTCATGACTGGACTTGTTGCACAGGTGGCATCCTATCACGGTATCACGCTGGAATTCACTGAGCTCCTGGGAGCGACCCATTCTTTCACAAATGTCCGTAGAAGCAGTCTCCAGGCCTAGGGGCTTGGTTTTATACACCTGTGGCCATGGAAGTGATTGGAACACACAAATCATTGGAATTCAATGATTTGGATGGATGAGTAAATACTTTTGGAAATATAGTGTATATTAACAAATATTGCAAACAATTAATAGAAAATAATGACTAGGCCTAATATAAGATGATTTTATTGAAAATTATGCTCACATTGCTAGATCAGTTACAACTGTGTGACTGGAATTATTTATGGTATTATTCACTAAACTAACCTACATAGGATACCAAAATAAATAAATAAAGGGAAAATAGGACTATTAAACTGTGAGTGTAAAATGAGCTCTGAAAGGTGACGTTTTGTTTAATATTCTGCTTAACCACCAGTGGGATGTCTGAAAAGCTTTGCCGTCAGTGGTATGTGACATATGTAAATGATGTAGTTTCTGAAGAAATAAACTAAATTATGTGACAAGTAGTCAGTTTCGGTCCAAAACACATATTCTAGCCTTCAAGCTTGTCTGTTGTCAAGCTAATCACTTTTTGTAGGTGGATTTGTGAGTGGCTATATTTGTTTCACAATTTTTTTGAAACATGTTGCTGGCATCAAATTCACAATAATAATTCAAACAATAATAATTTCTCAGTTTCAGCATTTATATATATATATATATATATATATATTGTCTTTGTACTATTTTTAATGAAATAGTGAGTCTACATGACTTGCATTTTGGTTTTATTTACATTTTGTACAGCGTCCTAACCTTTTTAGGGTTGTAGAGAAAATGATGCACTATGTTGAGATGCTTCGTGACTTGAGTTGATGCTCCTCATGTACAATTTCAAAGATTCTTGCTTTTCAATTCTGTGTTATTTTGCCCTGTAGGATACTGCAGCACTTTAACACCAGCCCTGAGGAGTACTCTGTAATCTTCACCGCTGGCTGCACTGCTGCACTTAAACTAGTGGCTGACTCCTTCCCGTGGGTGTCTGCCCATGGCAATTGCTCAGGAAGTCAGTTCTGCTACCTCACTGACAACCACACCTCTGTGGTGGGCATCCGTGGGGTGACTGGCCCTAAAGGAGTCGAAACAGTGCCTGTGTCACCTCAGGAAGTGGAAGCAAGGGCCAAAAATAATCAAACGTCTGTCAGTACAGGGCATGAATGCTCAGTGCCCCATCTTTTCTGTTACCCTGCCCAGAGCAACTTCTCAGGGCGGAAGTATCCACTGAGCTATGTGAGAGGGGTTCAGTCTCGGCGTCTCTTCCCAGCGTGTGAGCGCAGAGGCCGATGGTTCGTTCTGCTGGATGCTGCCTGTTTCGCTGGCTGCTCACCACTAGACCTGAAGCAGCACCCTGCTGATTTCGTGCCCATCTCTTTTTATAAAATGTTTGGCTTCCCCACTGGACTTGGGGCCTTGCTGGTAAGGAATGAGGCAGCTGAGCTGTTGAGAAAGGGCTATTTTGGAGGAGGGACAGCAGCAGCTTATCTGGTGGGAGAGGACTATTTTGTACCAAACTCAAATGTAGTCAGCAGGTAAGGTACTTCACAATACAAAGCACATGCCTTTCTGTTAGTAAAACATTAAAATGAATGGGTGATTAATTAGTTGTTTTCTATTTTGTGGCGTAAATCATTAGATTTGAAGATGGCACCATTTCATTCCTTGATGTTATTTCCCTCCATCATGGTTTTGACACCCTTCACAAACTCACTGGTATAAAATTCTATATCATTTTCCTTTAGTCTTTTAAACTTGCAAAGGTTCTCCTGTAACTTGTTCTTTCTTTTTACAATGCCCTACATTAATAGTAGCTCTTTTTCCCCTCAGGTAGCATGGTGAACATTCAGCTCCACACATTTGGTTTAGCTCGTTACACCTACATTATGCTTTCATGCCTGCGCCATAGCAATGAACAGCCAGTGGCTCAAATCTACTGTGACAATGAGTTTGAGAGTGCAGCTGAGCAGGGAGCGGTCCTCAACTTCAACCTGCTGGACTGCCATGGCCGAGTGGTGGGATATTCACAGGTAAAGCATCCATAGACAATATCATGTTTTCAGTGCGTTTAGATGTTAAGCCTTCTAGGGACTTTCTATATTAGGAGGCTTTTTACAAGATTCAGCAGTTACATTTACTTTTACTAGGCAGCACTGGGATTTTAAAGATGCTAGCTTTTTTTCTTTTTTCCTCAGGTGGACAAAATGGCCTGTCTGTTCAGTGTTCATATGCGCACAGGATGTTTCTGTAACACAGGGGCCTGTCAAGCCCATCTAGGCATCAGCAACCAAGAAGTGAAAAGGAACCTACAGGTCAGTGAATACGTCAAACTCAAACATCATAAGTATATTATTTTATAGTAAATTTATCATTATTACTGATTATGTGTCTATGAAAGATCTGTGTCTTTTTTTTTTTCTTTTTCTTTTTTTAAACTAAGGCCGGTCATGTCTGTGGAGACAGCATTGACATGGTAGACGGGCGTCCCACTGGGTCCATCCGCATATCCTTTGGGTACATGTCTACTTTTGAGGATTGTCGGAATTTTCTTAAGTTCGTCGTGAGCTGCTTTGTGGATAAACCATTAAGACTGGACCAAGACAGATTGGCAAGATTAAGATTGGCTGCACCAGCAGAGGCTACAGTTTCAAACGAATTGACCTCTGTACCCAACGGGAGAACTGTACCTGAGGGGATTGACCTGAATATCTTTCCTGGTCCTGTCAGAAAGGCCTCATCAACTGAGGCTGTTTTAAAAACAGAGGGGAACAGTGGGAAGGCCCACACACTGACCAATATCTTTATATATCCCATTAAATCATGTGCTGCATTTGAGGTACAGTAAGCATTGCCATATTTTCAACCAGAATGCATTTAGTTGACATGTAATGGTGCTTTCAGAAGTACAGTTTATTCTTGCTGTTTTTTAAGTTAAAACCCCCAAATGTTTTTACTGTGTTTGGACCAAAATTGGTCCATTTGGCACATAATGCTGACACATATAAAGTTTTAACAGCAGAAATGTTCTATATTTATAAAGGACAATGTTGTTTTGCATTTAAATCAGATTTTTTGTAATGTGAAAATCACTTTTGTGCTTGTTCTAGTTTAATACCGTCACTTTATGCTGTTCACAGGTGACAGAGTGGCCAGTGGTGTTGCAGGGGCTTCTGTATGACCGCACATGGATGGTAGTGAATGAAAATGGAGTCTGTCTGAGCCAAAAGAGAGAGCCAAAACTGTGTCTCATCCACCCACACATCTGTCTGGCCTCCAGCACCTTGCAGTTGCAAGCCCCAGGTCAGGCACGTCTTGGCCTCGATTTCCAGGCAACATTATCACCTACAGAAAGTCATTAGCCATGGTTATAGAATCAGCCGTTTCATTTGGGTCAGAGGAGCGTGTTGCAAATACAAGCCAGTCATTTTCTTCTAGCAAATCAAATAACCACAGTCATGATCAGGTGGGATTTACGCCTTTCTTCTTTCATGCATGACATGTGCAACCAATGAGAATTTTGCTCTGCTCAATTCTACAGTGAATATGTACTAAATCTAGATATAATTGCAGAGCTTATGACGTCTGGGACTTGTTAAGACTAGACGTGTTTTTCACACATCAGTGCTTACCCACGCTCAGAATATTGCAGATGAGGTTGTACTGGCTCTTTTATGTTAATTAGAAACAGATTTACTCATTTATATTTCCCATTGGCATAATTTGTGATCATGTTAACTTCATGTTAACTTTCTCATAAGGGAAAAACTTTAAACACATAAGAAATAGCAAATTAAAATGTGGTTGTGTATTTGTGACTGTATTTGTGGTTGTATAAAAGAATTCTCTTGTCACAGAGTGACAAATGTGTTACCTTCCCATAAGTCAAATAGAATAGTGAAAAAGTACCCAGTGCTTTTTCAGGTATGGATCCCATCGCTCTTCCCCTGGAGGCCAGTGAAGAAAATCTTGTTCTACGAAAATGTCAAAGCAAGGTCTGTGGTGACAGGTAAGCAGAAAACATGCTTTAAAGAAATTGCTTTTGAGTTTTGTTTTTTTCTGATTTTGGAATTTATTCTTGTTCATTCTGTGTATTGTTCCATCTATTTGATAGCCCAGTGCAATTGAGATTTAATTGGTTTGTTATGAGACTCATTATAGGCTGAATTTAAATGTCTCACATTAAGACTTTCAGTTGGCAGGTGTGCAACAATAGAGACTTGCAAAGACAATGTCATATGGTTGGAGCCACTAAAATGAGCAGTTTATACATACAGTCATATGCAGAGGTTTGAACACCCCTAGTCAAATGACATGTATTGTTGATTTTTTAAGTGAAAATAACACATCCTTTAAAGAGAACATGTGTGAGAGAGTATGTGGTTATTAAAACTATGAAGTGTGCCATAAAGACCACATCTTATGTTTTTTTTCCTCTCCAGAAAGTCTAATTCAATACATAAACAATAATTGTGCATTAAAATGTGCAAAAGTGTTTTCTCTATAGAGGATGTGTTATTTGCACGCATAACATGTAAATTCACCAGAGGTCCACATACAACTTTATATCCTGCTTGATGTGAGCATAATTTAAGTCATGGAGCCTCATCAGCAGTGTTTTATTGGGCCTTTAAACATTGACAGTATTGCTTCTGACATCCAAAATAAAATAATCAATGGTTTTCTCCTTTTTTTTAGAGTACAGGCAGTCGACTGTGGGGAGAGAGCATCGGTCTGGCTCTCTCAGTTTCTGGGAAAACCTTGCTGTCTGATTAGACAGAATCCTGATTTCTCTCGGGATATGAAAATGGGCCAAGAACAAGGTACAGCACATACAGTAGTAACATGAATCATAGAGTAAATGCCATTCAGGTGGACTTTTATCAGATGTTTGGACACACACACATTTTCTAAGCCGCTTCTGATGTTTGAAAAATTCAATTTACATTTTAATCTTAGAAGATGGACAAGACTAATATAGTAATACACCTGGATGCTAGCATGTCTGAGTAGTGATAGTAAAACGTTTTTAAGCCTAACCACACAATCCTGTTCACCTCACTCATCTGGCTGCAGCTGTGGTGCAGTCACTTAGCTATATTTTAACTAACTACAGACAGTTAGTTAGTTAATTTGCAGTCTTTGGGGCTTCTGTTCATCTCCCAGGATGGTTAATGTTTTATTGTTGATTATTTCAGAATATAAAAATAAGAAATGGGATGTTCATTTGTAGTTCATTTTACCATTGATTATACATGATATATATACTAATAAATAATTATTAAAAGCATTACTATAATAACTATTGTGAAATATTTGTAACTGGTGAAATATGTGAAATTTATAATGTAAAATATAAAATATTATAGTCTTTGTTCAGCTTTGTATTGTCATATTTAGAAGCAAATGATGGTTAAGGTTGTTCTCTGTCCATTCTTCTCTAACACTTATTCAGAAGTCACCACCTAAATCAACTGAGTATGAATATGATTTTTATTAAGTGAAAAAATAATAATGAGAACATTCAAATCTGCCCTCAGAGGATGTTTGAATTCTGAAACCAATAAGCATAATTGAAAGCCCAGATTTTATTTAAATATGTAGAGAAAGAATTGTTTTGTTTTATTTGAAGGTATTGTTGATATTTAATAATGATAGAAAATGTTTCCAATTACCTCAGCCTTGTACTCAGCTGGACAATATTTGAGTCCATCTTATCCTAAGACCAAAACAAAACCCAAGTCCAAATGATATTGAGACAGAGACAAGACTAAGTCAGAATGATGAGACCAAGACAAGACCGAAACTGTTACTTTATGGCCTTGAGATCAGACTTGACTTAAGTATTACTGCGCTTGTTAATATAATTAATATATTAATCCTAATGAATCTTCTATTTCAACAGGGATGTAATGAGAGTCAATCTAAATCTAATCACTTTTAGATTAGATTAGTCTCTCATGATGATTTTTAAAAATCTGATGATTGTTAAAACACAAACAATTTATGTGAATATGATATAGAAAAGAATTCTGACTCTGCGATGTGTGTCCAGCAGGACTCTGCCCCCCTTCTCTCTCTCTGGTGAATGAGGCTCAGTTTCTGTTGATTAACAGAGCTAGTGTGGCCCTTCTGCTGGATCATATTGTCAACAGGTAATGACCGCTTCATACTTTGAATACATGCCCAAATCATGTTGCATGATAGAATGTGCATTTATATGGTATGATTTGTGCATAACTTTATGGCTATAACTTTGTTATAATTTGGCATAACGTTATGTTTTCACATTCCAAAGCAGAGTCTTATGTGGTTCCTTTTTATTTTGGCTTTTCTCAGACATGATATCTCACAAAATGGCACATCATTCGACATGCTACAGCTCCTCCACCGTTTCCGGGCCAACCTTGTTATCTCCGGCCTGGAGCCTTTTGAAGAAGAGGACTGGTCCAATGTGAAAATAGGAGGTGCTCTGTTTCAGGTTAGCATAAATCATGTGTACTGTTACAAGGGCAGTAAACCTGACTGATAGAAATTAAACCGAGGATGCTAGTATCAGAGGTAAACCGCATGTTTAAATACAGCCACTAATGGGAAGTTGTTCCCGGACTTGTTAAAGGTGGCAGGCAGGTGTGGTCGATGCCAAATGATTGGAATAGACCAGGCCTCTGGTACTAGAACCCAAGAGCCTCTCAGGTCTCTGTCTGAATGCCGGAATGGGAAGGTAAGTGAAATGTAATAGCTTTATTTAACCTCTAAGCTTATCATTCCCTCATCATTAAGCTTAAGGCTCATTATCCTATAGATTCTATGAAGCTGATATCTAGGTAGTTATGAAAATAAGGACTGTAGGTATGGACCAGCCCACGGGTCCCTAGAGTTTATTTAGTATTATGAATGTACTTTCTCAGTTCAACAACTCCCAACCTGCATTGTAAGTGGGCTACAAAGCTGATTTGTTGCAAATTGTCATTTAGTTGTTATTGTATATATTGTGTGTATATTTTACTCATTCACTGATTTTAAATGCCATACTTCTTTTTTTAATTGATTTGTTTTGTCTAATGCTCTTGTTCCCAGGTCACCTTTGGAATATACTTGCTTCACCTACCTAAGAGAAACCCTAGTACATATCCAACATTATCTGTTGGATCCCATGTGATTGCACAGACAGAAAAATCAGCAGACTAATTTTAAGCTCAGAGTAACACTGGAATTTGTATTCATAAAATCCTTAATCTGTGTCTGGAAAACTGGCCACACAAGTCGTACGCCTATTTTCCACTATGCCACGAAACCATGCAGAGTAGGCCCAGCCTCATTATTATTTTATGTCCACAACTGCAACCAAGCTGTGACACCATTCACAAGACTGAAGTTGGTTGGTTGTTTTTTGTTCACAAATTTCAAGCATCACTATGAAACATAAATTGCACTGGTCCATGTTACATTTTGAAAAAAAGTTTCAATAACGCCATTCACTTTAATTGTCCTTTAAAATAGAAATTGTGGAGGATTTGCTTTCTAAATTCCAATTAATTAAATAATATGGTACTGGAGCATAAGCTACAATTAAGGATCCATAACATTAATGCAGTGCTTAAAGCAGTGAATGGATATGTATTTACCCCTGGACCTGTGATATACAGTAGAGCATTAAAGATATTGTTGCTGTTCAAAAAATGCATCTTTACAGGAGAAGACAAAAATATTCTAAATGCATTTCTATTGATCTATTCATTGTGAACTTTAAAGGGCAGCTACTGTTCCAAGTATTTAGAAAAATGAAAATTCATAAAATGAAGATGTTTTTATTGGACAGTGACAATATGTTTGACTACATTTGAACATTGCACTGCATGCAACACAACAGAACCTCATATCTCCTAAATGGTAACTTCACAGGAGAAGGGAAAAAAACTATTTTACTTTTAATGTAGTTCAATGGAACTAGTCATTTTGGGCCATTTCTTTTGGTCCATTTATCATGACATTTTCACACAATGTAAAGGGCAACAGGCATTTTCAAATTCTTTCAAAAACTGAAATACTACAAAAATGGGGATATGAATTTTTGTTCCTGACAGCAGTGATACAGTGTATGAGACAAACATAACAAGAGAATATGCTAATATGTAGTAGGAATGGTGACAGTGCAGAGCCTTCAGTTTGGGCCATAAATGTCTGACTTCCTGAAGGCCTAGAGTGACATATTTGGTTAATTCCACGGTCAGTTCCTTATTATGGTGGTCAGTCTGATTTGTTAGGCCTTCTGTCCAGCTCCTGAAGGCCAACCAATGGGAGCACTTGCTTGGCTGTATCTACCCTAGACACCAGGGAGAAGAACATTCTGTTTGGGCTGTTTTCTGTTGGGCATTTCAATAATTAAACGCTTTTATTTCCAATCATATGTAACAATGAAATAATAGCATTACAATACTCACAGACTTCACAAATGCAACATAATGATTATAATAAATAAAATGAACTAAACATTAGAGGCATGTTTTTTTATTTCACAAAATGGCCTTAAAGGCCAGAGAGTTCCCCCTGCTAATATGCTAATGTATCATCTTATTCAGAACCACAACATACGTTTCATCACTGCTCTTAAGGCTTCTCTAACGAAGGGTGTTACTCAATTCAGTTTAATTTTTGAAAAAATGTGTTTGGCACTGTTATTTATACGACATGCATACACAGACCCATCCCAAACACTTCACTAGACCTGTCCAAACACAACAGCAGAAATGCTGTTACCAGCAGCAGGAGAGTTAACTCAGGCACACAGAGTGCCAGGTGTTCTGCTGATATGCACGGTGTTGTCATTTCTCTGACACTTTAATCCCCAAAGTCAACATCATTAGCTGTCCAGTGAAGTGATCGTTCCAACAAACTACACCATGCAAATCTGTAGAGTATTTTAATGAGTATGTGACTTTGTGCTACCTTATTTGTCTGAAACATGCTGATGGCATTAGTGTCATCTAACACATCTGTTCAAACACAATCACAAAGAATACAAAAAGTCAGCATGTTTCTGAGGAAGAAATGAATATGGTCTATTTTCTGTTTAGAATGTGTTTGTGGCATTTTTCTTTGTAGTAGCTGCAAACAGTTCTGTAGAGACAGAGGATGAGATGAGTTAAAATGCATAAATAAGAATCATTATGTGCATTAGTTCCACAACATCAGACAGAAGAGAATAGAACATTGCTAATAAACCATGCAACACGTTCAGACCATTTTAGAGTGATTGGTTGATTATGTAGAGCACAGAACCTAGAAGGAAACATAATTTGGAACAACACATTTTTTTTGTCTTGTAAACAAGTGGCACAGGGCAAGACTTTGGAACACAACTGAGACTAGACAGGATCTAACACAATGTCCTGCAGAATTATTGGTATCAAATCTGAGCAATGAGAAGCTGCCTTTGTTGATTACTACTTTGATATTTAACTGAAAATATGACAGTATGAAAAAAATCTTTTTTTTTTGCTTTAGATAAAAAAAGTTACACAATAATAATCATAGTACCATTCCTATTTTATGTTTGTGGTAATCCATGATTTTCTGTAATAAGATAAGGTGATATGCAGGCCAAGGGCCCTTACTCAGTCATCTATAATATCACAATCCTCAGGTAACTCTCCTATCTATCTATCTATCTATCTATCTATCTATCTATCTATCTATCTATCTATCAATCTATCTATCTATCTATCTATCTATCTATCTATCTATCTATCTATCTATCTATCTATCTATCTATCTGACTGAGAGCATACAGTAACATGTTTAGTTAATTCCACTGTCAATTCCTAATTATGATTGATGGTCTGATTTGTTAGACCTTCTGTCCAACTTCTCAAGGGCAACCAGTCAGACCACTTGATTGGCTGTATCTACCCTACACACCAGGAAGAACAAAATTTACAATAAAGTAATAGTAACAGCATAATGATTTTACACATTTTTAAAAAAAATATATATATATTCAAGTTATACGTGTGGGTGTATATATATATATATATATATATATATATATATATATATATATATATATATATATATATATATATATCTTGGAATCAACATAAGTATAACTAGATGCCATCAAACAACAACAAACAAACGTTTGGCAACAAACTTTTTGGAAGGCTTGCTAGAACAAAGTCACCACCATAGACAAACTATTGAATAGGGTTGTGGAAATATTGAGTGGAGTGAAGCAGCTGAAGGTGTATATGATTGTCCTCTGGCTCTCACCCCAAAGTCTGATGCATGTTTCTGAGATATGCTATGACTTACTCTACAGACTGAATAAACAGCTGGACTGTGGCACTAGGTCAGTGCTTAAAACAAAGAAAACATTCAATCTGCTGTTACTGCAAATGTTTCAGCTCTCCTGTGTTGCTCAGCCTTGAACTACAACATCCATTAACATGTGATGAAAATAGAAAACACTCTTGAATTTTAAAATATCAGGCACTATATTGTGTGATGTCTCTGCCCGAGAAGGGTCAAGTAAGCCATCCTCTCTCATATATAATACAAACCGAACCTCCATACGGTTTGATTTTTCCTCCATTTTAATAAGAATGAACCATTAAATAATGAATAATGTGTAAATATTGCATACAGATTTTGCGTGTTACCTGCTCGTACTGTATCTAAACACATGCAATATCTGAGCTATGCTCTACTTTTTCCTCTCAGTTGGCACTTTGCCAGTCACCATCTCAATATAGCAGCAAATTCTAACCTCTGTGGCCTGTTTCCTTGGAAAATCCAAGGAAACAAGTGAACAAGTGGGAACTGAAGATAGCCACAGTGCAGGTCTAAGGCTATAGAATCATCTCATACACATACAGTAAACTATAGAATTTCGGCTGACATAACACACAAAGGGTATGCAATATATATAAACCATTACTTTCTAATTGAAATTATTTGGTTTTATTAGATGTCTATAATAACTGTGTAGTCATGCATTAACAATACACAACGTAGCTCCTGGTGAAGTACTGGTGAAGAATACACATGTGTATTAACTTTAGTTTTACTCATTTAATCACAAAAGTGTATCCTGATAAGTGAAATCACAGATTGGTATTCAACATTGTTGTTGCATGTGTTAATGTGTAACTGTGCAGTTATTAGAGACACTTCATATAAAGTGGGGCTATTATTTCTTCTCTCAGACACTGTAGGTGTAAATTCCTCAACCACACTCTCCTTTTCAGTCTAGTTTCAGGTTTCCAGTGCATTCTAGGTAAAGGAACTGACCACTGCAAAACCTTATGCTTTGTTCAGTTACGGTCCATCATAATTCCATTTACTTGCATTTTTGTAATGAAACTGTTTGGAACCATGTGATATAATGAAAGTATGTGAAGCTTTTTAACAGCTACCTGATGTATGAAGGTCAACAACCTTTTGTGTTATTTCATGTCTGTATTCTCTGATCTTTCTTATGTTGATGCCAGACTATGGTTGTTTGACCAATGTATGACCTCAGATGTATACACTAGTGAAACAGGAACTCTAGACAGTGTCATCATATAGGTTCACAGTTCATGAAGGCTCGGATGTGCTTTAAACAGTAAAATATGATTGTTTATTTTTAACAAGATTTTATTGACTCTTTGGAATAAATAAAACTGTGAAGTGTTAGATGTTCTACGTTTTCAGTGCAAGATCAGGCTGATGAATAACAAACAATTCCCTTTAGTGTTTTTGACTAAGGGTGCCAACGGTTAAATTAGTTTTAATTCTGTCTTGAAATTTATCTCATCCAAATTTAAACTTGTATTCCCATCTATTTGGAATCACATCAGTTTAAACAACAGCTGCACTCTTTACTCTTTTAAATAGGTTGGACTTTGGCTTGAACAAGTGGGAACTGAAGATAGCCACAGTGCAGGTCTAAGGCTATAGAATCATCTCATACTTACATACAGTAAACTATAGAATTTTGGCTGACATAACACACAAAGGGTATGCAATATATATAAACCATTACTTTCTAATTGAAATTATTTGGTTTTATTAGATGTCTATAATAACTGTGTAGTCATGCATTAACAATACACAACGTAGCTACTGGTGAAGTACTGGTGAAGAATACACATGTGTATTAACTTTAGTTTTACTCATTTAATCACAAAAGTGTATCCTGATAAGTGAAATCACAGATTGGTATTCAACATTGTTGTTGCATGTGTTAATGTGTAACTGTGCAGTTATTGGAGACACTTCATATAAAGTGGGGCTATTATTTCTTCTCTCAGACACTGTAGGTGTAAATTCAAAACATGCTTTAATATCTAATTGATTCCTCCTAGCCTTTAAGTTAAAAAACAAATGCTTTGCATTTTAACTAGCGAAACAACCATAATGCCACCACCCAAATGCTTTCTTGCGAAGTGAAAAAAAAAACAGAACTTCAGTGGATTTTTGTTCTCATGTCGCTTAACTGGCCCATGATTCTTGCTTCACAGGATTTGTAGGTCACGTGTCTCAATTTCTCAATTCAGTCTTGATGTCCTTTATTAACTGTTGTTAAAATGAATCTGTATATTGCTGTTGTCAGAACAAAACCTCCTATCTCCAAAATGGTAATTTTGCAGGAGAAGGAAAAAACATACTTTACTTTTAATGTAAGTGAATTAAACCAGAGTTTTTTCCAAGTAATGGGTTGTTTCTTTTCAAATATATATATATGGTAAAACATCAAATATTGTATTTTTGAACAGTTTTCAGTTTTTAATTGGCTTTTCACATACTGAATTAGGTTTATACTACGTGTAGACTTCTTTTATTATGATTCACTAAGTGGGAGAACATGAAATGATCTCTGTACAAAATCTCCCCCAGATTCTTAGACTCTTTATTCCTCAACCACACTCTCCTTTTCAGTCTAGTTTCAGGTTTCCAGTGCATTCTAGGTAAAGGAACTGACCACTGCAAAACCTTATGCTTTGTTCAGTTACGGTCCATCATAATTCCATTTACTTGCATTTTTGTAATGAAACTGTTTGGAACCATGTGATATAATGAAAGTATGTGAAGCTTTTTAACAGCTACCTGATGTATGAAGGTCAACAGCCTTTTGTGTTATTTCATGTCTGTATTCTCTGATCTTTCTTATGTTGATGCCAGACTATGGTTGTTTGACCAATGTATGACCTCAGATGTATACACTAGTGAAACAGGAACTCTAGACAGTGTCATCATATAGGTTCACAGTTCATGAAGGCTCGGATGTGCTTTAAACAGTAAAATATGATTGTTTATTTTTAACAAGATTTTATTGACTCTTTGGAATAAATAAAACTGTGAAGTGTTAGATGTTCTACGTTTTCAGTGCAAGATCAGGCTGATGAATAACAAACAATTCCCTTTAGTGTTTTTGACTAAGGGTGCCAACGGTTAAATTAGTTTTAATTCTGTCTTGAAATTTATCTCATCCAAATTTAAACTTGTATTCCCATCTATTTGGAATCACATCAGTTTAAACAACAGCTGCACTCTTTACTCTTTTAAATAGGTTGGACTTTGGCTTGAACAAGTGGGAACTGAAGATAGCCACAGTGCAGGTCTAAGGCTATAGAATCATCTCATACTTACATACAGTAAACTATAGAATTTTGGCTGACATAACACACAAAGGGTATGCAATATATATAAACCATTACTTTCTAATTGAAATTATTTGGTTTTATTAGATGTCTATAATAACTGTGTAGTCATGCATTAACAATACACAACGTAGCTACTGGTGAAGTACTGGTGAAGAATACACATGTGTATTAACTTTAGTTTTACTCATTTAATCACAAAAGTGTATCCTGATAAGTGAAATCACAGATTGGTATTCAACATTGTTGTTGCATGTGTTAATGTGTAACTGTGCAGTTATTGGAGACACTTCATATAAAGTGGGGCTATTATTTCTTCTCTCAGACACTGTAGGTGTAAATTCAAAACATGCTTTAATATCTAATTGATTCCTCCTAGCCTTTAAGTTAAAAAACAAATGCTTTGCATTTTAACTAGCGAAACAACCATAATGCCACCACCCAAATGCTTTCTTGCGAAGTGAAAAAAAAAACAGAACTTCAGTGGATTTTTGTTCTCATGTCGCTTAACTGGCCCATGATTCTTGCTTCACAGGATTTGTAGGTCACGTGTCTCAATTTCTCAATTCAGTCTTGATGTCCTTTATTAACTGTTGTTAAAATGAATCTGTATATTGCTGTTGTCAGAACAAAACCTCCTATCTCCAAAATGGTAATTTTGCAGGAGAAGGAAAAAACATACTTTACTTTTAATGTAAGTGAATTAAACCAGAGTTTTTTCCAAGTAATGGGTTGTTTCTTTTCAAATATATATATATGGTAAAACATCAAATATTGTATTTTTGAACAGTTTTCAGTTTTTAATTGGCTTTTCACATACTGAATTAGGTTTATACTACGTGTAGACTTCTTTTATTATGATTCACTAAGTGGGAGAACATGAAATGATCTCTGTACAAAATCTCCCCCAGATTCTTTGACTCTTTATTCCTCAACCACACTCTCCTTTTCAGTCTAGTTTCAGGTTTCCAGTGCATTCTAGGTAAAGGAACTGACCACTGCAAAACCTTATGCTTTGTTCAGTTACGGTCCATCATAATTCCATTTACTTGCATTTTTGTAATGAAACTGTTTGGAACCATGTGATATAATGAAAGTATGTGAAGCTTTTTAACAGCTACCTGATGTATGAAGGTCAACAGCCTTTTGTGTTATTTCATGTCTGTATTCTCTGATCTTTCTTATGTTGATGCCAGACTATGGTTGTTTGACCAATGTATGACCTCAGATGTATACACTAGTGAAACAGGAACTCTAGACAGTGTCATCATATAGGTTCACAGTTCCTGAAGGCTTGGATGTGCTTTAAACAGTAAAATATGAGTGTTTATTTTTAACAAGATTTTATTGACTCTTTGGAATAAATAAAACTGTGAAGTGTTAGATGTTCTATGTTTTCAGTGCAAGATCAGGCTGATGAATAACAAACAATTCCCTTTAGTGTTTTTTACTAAGGGTGCCAATGGTTAAATTAATTAATTTAATTAATTTAATTCTGTCTTGAAATGTATCTCATCCAAATTTAAACTTGTATTCCCATCTATATGAAATCACATCAGTTTAAACAACAACTGCACTCTTTACCCCTCCTACACCACAATGAATCATATTTACACACTCATGTTGACACACACACAGTCTATTATCCACTTTTTGTTTGTTTTATTTTTAGGCCTTGTGGCTACTCAAAGAGAGTTTAAAGTCAAAACCCCTGAGTTGTAGATTCTATAGATACGTCTTTAGGCATCTTCTGTGCTCTACCCAACTTCTGCCTAATTCAGAACCTTTGACATTATGCACAGTACTGTGGAAAAGTCAGAGACCACCCTTTGTCTATTTAATTTCCAGTCAAAACACCCATTACTGATTTTACAGAAAACATTTCTGAGTAAATTAGATACAAGATAATTCACTTATATTATGAATGTTTTTGGAGTTGCTTGATTTGGGCATTGTGAGAAGCGGAAAATGCAACCAACTTCTAAGACTGAACTTTGGAGGTGTGAAAAACATGCCTGCACATTTCCCTGAAAAACCGAAAGCATTTCTCCCAGAAAGAGTAATGTAAAGTGTGGATACACTAAATACTGAAGAAAATTCCAGATGTTGTTGTTTATCTGACAAATAAAAATCTGGTCCTGGTAAATTAAATAAAGGAAGAGTGGTCTCTGACTTTCTCACAATGCTGTATGTACTCGATGAACCTTCTCATGGTGTCCTGGTTCTTGAGCTCCAGGCCAATTCATTGGGCACTGGATTCTGAGTAATATTAGCGCATAGCCTCAAGGAGGCAACAACTTTAAGTCAATGAAGCTCTAAAGGTTAGAATAGACCATAAAATGTGACGCACCTTACCGTTGCTCAACATGTCGTGACCCCTTGTGCCATGAGTGAGATTAATGAATAACTCATCTATTGGCACTGAAAAAAAGAAAAATAATGAGCACATTTGGAGCAGCCATTTATCATTTATGGTTTCATTATAAAAACCGATTCACATAAGCGGTTTACTGGGCCTAAAAAGTATAACCCCCAGAATGAACATCTTCTTTTGCAAAGTGGAGAGGGAGAATCTGAACTGGTGTTTAAGAAGTGGTGCAATGGCTTCTATCACTTACCCAACAGACATAGGAAGAGGAGTAAGAGAGAGAGACAGAGAGAGAGTGCATCGGTTAGCTGATTGATCTTCAAATCAACACTTAATGGTGTTTATCATAACGCAACTGTGCAAATGTCTTCGACACCTGAGTAGTTGATATCTTGTGAGACAGTTTAAAGAACAGAGTTTGGATCCAGATGTCTCCAGGATGCCCCAGCCATCACATACAGTGGTTAAATTCCATCAGCAGCAAACTTGATTTGACACGATGAGACATTCATCAACCAAACCAAGTTAACTGCAGTTAGAAGGAAAACATTGGTCTATGTAAAATCACTGCATATTGTAATATTATGATTCATATTTATTGAGATATTAGTGATTTTCTGATGAACAAACACTAACCAGTCCATCCAAAGAATACCCCAGCATCTTCAGCATGTAAGCGCATGTATTTTAGTGGTGAGCACATGGCTGTGAATGTGGCTTTTTGTAGCAGGGTCAGCATTGTGGGGATACTTGATTGATATCTTGATTAGAAGAATATATTTAGAAGGACACAAGTTTGATTCCTGATTTTTTTGATGGTACACTGCATGGATCTGCCCAATTCCATCAGTAGCGCTTGATTTAATTTAACGAAGGACTAATTAGAGAAACTATATTGGATGGTATCTGTAAGTGTTGTGTGTCCTGGAGGAAAGATTGTTTATACGTTCATTTGTGTTTACTTCAATGTTGATGTAGCTTAATGCTCAGATAAAAGTTGTTTCACGTTGCCAGCATCTCTGCTGTGACAGGTTGTTTTTCAAGCATGACTTAAAATCACTAAAAGAACATAGAATGACCAAAATGTTGTAGTTTAGTTTGGAAATAGAACAAATTAAACGCACATCACAACTTTTTGTGGTCATTTTCATGGCACTTCAATGATAGAACGATCCACATGTTTTCTCAGGTGCAAATTTGCACGGTACAATTAACTTGTTCACTTTGAATTTCTTATATCAAGGAAACTCCTCGAAAATATTTGCCTGTGTGTATGTATGTGCAGATTTGCGCAGTGGCTGCGTTACTCGAGCGCACTCGTGACGTCCCTGGAGGAGACGTAGTGCTCGCCGTCCCGCCCACCGTAAGAAACGTCCAACTGAGTTTCCTGATGTTAATCTTGGCAGCGGTGTTGAAACTCTGAAACTATTTCTGTCCAGCTGCTCCGGTCATGTAAGTACCACACACATTCTAATAAACACGAGCTGTCAGTGTTGCTTTACCTGCTAGCTCGTCCTTTCTAGTCTTTATTTCTATAAAACGCTCGCCCGTGCTGTGTTTGCGCCCGCTCGCCCGTGCTGTGTTTGCGCCCCCTCCCCATTTTCGCTTTTACGAAGGCGCCGTAGGCTGAGCTCCGTGTAAGACACTGACTTATTTGGCTTATTTGTAACAGTAGTTGGGTTAGTAGCCTCGGTTTGCCGCTATTGTAAACTGTACGCAAATCCCCTGTTCCCTGTAAGGTGGTTAAGGCCTGTAGCCATATTATTACCTTAAGTAATGCATTATTGTTTCAGGTTACGTGGGCGTTTTCCACTGTGTCACGGCCTTCATTAAATATGGCCTTCAGAAGGCTGTTCCACACAGCCTGCCTACTACAGCAGGGCTCCTTATAGAAAAATCTGTCCGCGTCTGTCTGTGGCTTATTGATCTTATTACTGTTTACTTCTTATAAAAAGGCTGTTAGTAGTACTACAGTACCGGATTCATGTTATAGTTAACTGAGATAATTGCTGTAGTTTACTAACATGATACTACAGTAGCCAGTGTTACACACTACATACTACAAGAGAGTCCTGCAGCAGTGTTATGCAGAGGCAAAAGATGTTATTGTAAAAGTATTTTACTACACTATAGAAGTCATTTAGTCTCTTATCTATTTTAGATGGCAAAATTGTGAAGACCGTTGTGAATTGACTTAAAGCACAGTAAATAGTGAGCTAATATTTCATATTTTGAAACTGTGGTATTCAGGTGTGGTGGCTTTGTTCTCTCCATGTACACAATTCTCCTTCTCAAGGGATCATAATGTTTGCTCACCTTCTGACATTATAGGTTTATGGCTGTCAGCATGCAATATATAGTGATAGAAGGAACCCACTGATAAGAATGCAGCTTGGATCTGCTTCTCTATTCAAATCCATGTGTTCTGGTCTCTGTGGCTACAAAATGCAAAGCATCCAGAAGCTGTCATGGAGTGGGTTTCTTCTGGGCTATTTTCGGATGCACTTGTGTTGTTGTGGGAAAGAGCTGTAGCTAAGTAAAACCTAAAACAGGACTATAACTTAATAATAGGGGTTATGTTTAGTGGGCTGTTGTTTAGTGAAACTTGTTTTCCAGTGGCAGTAGATTACTACGCTGAGTTGTGGGAGGGTATGCAGGTCATCTCAAACTGGAGCTGGAGTCAGTGGGGGACATCTGTAGAACCTCAGTAAACCATGGTTTTCATCTGGATATTTAAATGACTTTTAAATTAATTTCTTTGTTTTTATGTTTTGCAGTAAAACATTTGCAATAAAATAACTGCCACCATATGAAAAAAAATATGGAGGTTATATGATATGGAAAGCGTCAGTCATGTGCATGAACATCCAAGAGGGCATGAGTTACATCCAGACCCTATTCCATATGACTTTGTGTTTTCAGTTGTCAATATTTCTATTAATTCTCAAAGTGTATTCTTAACGGCAGTACATGAAATAGTGAATCAATCCAAAGATGAGAAAATGTACTGCGACTCTTGACGCTAAGTAATTGTTTATTCCACTGTTTCTACTGCTGTTGTCAGCGCTTTTCTTCTTCCCCATAACACTGTTCTTTATCACTTATCAGTGTTATCTTTGTGTATCAAATGCCAAATGCTGAGGATTATATTCAATTCAACAAATAAATGTGTATTTTATGTATCAGTTGCATGCAAAAGTTTGAACACACCCTTTCAAATTAGAATAAACATCAATATTTTTATGTAAATTGTAGTGCACAATTTCCTTTTTTTGTTGAGTTTAACATATTTGAAAAAAATATGTATAATGCGACTAACTTTTGCACAGTATTTTAAAACTAGCAAATAAACAGTTATTGTGCATTGTGTATTAAAATGTGCAGAAGTGTGTTCTCTGTAGAGGATGTGTTAACTCATTCTCACATAGAAAATCAACAAAATGGGATTTAAACAGCGGTTCCCAAACTTTAGAATACGACAGAAAAATGGAGAAAGGTTTTACTCTGACAGTGATGAAATATAGATCAGTGCACAAATCCAATTCCAAGAAATTTGGAATAGTAGGTAAAATGCTAATACAAATAGAAAACAGTAATTACTAAATTCTGTTTGAGCTGTGTTAAATTGAAAGCTTTTTGAAAAAAATTGAAGAAAAAAAAACAGTATTTTTTTTTCCCTTAAGAACTAAGAACCCCTATTGTTTTTTGTGAATATATACTAATTCCAAATTTGATATCTGCAACACATTCAAAAAAAAGTTGTGACAGGCAACACCACTGTGTTACATCACTTTTCCCTTTAAGAGCACTCAAAGCAACAGTGTGTAACAGTTTACCCTTAAAAGTTGAAGAATTATTTTGATGGTACTCTTGACATATAATAGGGAACGCCTGCTGTAGCACTGTGGGGAGAGGGCATGTGACACCTTGGGGGTTAGGTGCCTTGCTTAAGGGCACTTCAGTCATGTCAGCTCAGGGGATCGAACTGGTGACCTTTTGGTCACAAGGCCGGTTCCAGACTACGACTGCCCCCGCTATGAGAACATGAACATCATGGCAGAGGCTGCCAGATGACCAAAGATGATGTTATCTGAAAAAGAGAGAGTGGCCAAGCACGAGACGAGACAAGAGTAAATCTTTTACTTTTTGGTGAGAGCTAACAGAGATAAAAGGCTGCAAGACAGTTTCATGGCTAATGAGTGTGTACATCCCTTCCAAAGTTATTTATGAGAGATTGTGATATAGGCTGTAGCCTTATATGTGTCATCCATGTCTCAAAGAGTTTTGTAGTTTTACCGGATGTCATAAGTAATTTAACCTTTTTAGGCTAACAAGATTTTAGTTATTTAAAAATTGTGGATGTAATCTGTAGCATTCATATGCCTGTGTGGCGTGTGTGCATGCAAAGGGAATCAGATTTGGATTCTGTATCCTTCAGCTTGTCAACAAATGCATGTGTACAGCTGTCCATGAGGAGGCTCAAACCACAATTTTTATTTATGACCATGGTCTTAAAATGAAATACACTCTACAGCTGTAGAGTCTAGGAGCAAAAAATACCAGTTATTGCATAATGCTGCTTTAATAAATGTTTGGGGACAGAAGACACAAACTGATTCAGTTCTAAAAGTGTGTTTTTTGCTATTCTAGAGTACAGAACCTTTGCTGTTAATGAGACATGCATGTTCACTGGGAGACAGCTCTAGACTGTCTAGCACCCACTCTCTTTGATTTTGCAGCCATTGTGATTGTAACACATGCAGAATGTTTTTTGCCATTGTGATGTTGAAATAAGCATGGGTGCCCCTAAAAAAGACAGTATTTAGAAGGCAGCATAACACCAAACTGTGTTCAACACCAATCCTACCTTCACACATGTGCAACTCACCATTCAACCCTTCAACTTGGAAACAGGTGAGTGTCATGATTGTGTATAAAGGGAGCATGCCTAAAAGGCTCAGTCATTCACAAGCAAGGATGGGGCGAGGTTCACCACTTTGTGAGCAACATTGTTGAGAACAATGTTTCTCAACGTGCAATTGCAAGGAATTTAGGCATTTCATCATCTACAGTCCATAATATCATCAAAAGATTCAGCGAATCTGGTGAAATCTCTGCAAGTAAGCGGCAAGGGAGAAAACCAACATTGAATGCCGTGACCTTCGATCCCTCAGGCGGCAATGCATTAAAAACCGACATCATTCTGTAATGGATATTCCCACATGGGCTCAGGAACACTTCAGAAAACCATCGTCAGTGAACACAGTTCGTCGCTCCATCTACAAGTGCAAGTTAAAACCCTCCATGCAAAGCGAAAGCCATATATCAACAACACCCAGAAACTCTGCCGGCTTCTCTGGGCCCAAGCTCATCTGAGATGGACTGACGCAAAGTGGAAATGTGTCCTGTGGTCTGACGAGTCCACATTTCAAATTGGTTTTGGATATCATGGACGTCTTGTCCTCTGGGCCAAAGAGAAAAAGGACTGTCTGGATTGTTATCAGCGCAAAGTTCAAAAGCCAGCATCTCTGATGGTATGTGGGTGTGTTAGTGCCCATGGCAGGGATAACTTGCACATCTGTAAAGGCACCATTAATACTGAAAGATACATACAGGTTTTGGAGTAACATATGCTGCCATCCAAGCAACATCTTTTTCAGGGACGTCCCTGCTTATTTCAGCAAGACAATGCCAAGACACATTCTGCATGTGTTACGACAGCGTGGCATCGTAGTAAAAGAGTGCGGGTACTAGACTGGCCTGTCTGCAGTCCAGACCTGTCTCGCATTGA
This sequence comes from Pygocentrus nattereri, assembly GCF_015220715.1. Classification (NCBI taxonomy): domain Eukaryota; kingdom Metazoa; phylum Chordata; class Actinopteri; order Characiformes; family Serrasalmidae; genus Pygocentrus; species Pygocentrus nattereri. The sequence continues at coordinate 35,091,426 of NC_051215.1, read as the reverse complement.
AAATGTGTGGCGCATTATGAAGCACAAAATACGACAACAGAGACCCCGGACTGTTGAGAAACTGAACTTGTACATCAAGCAAGAATGGGAAAGAATTCCACCAACAAAGCTTCAACAATTAGTGTCCTTACTTCCCAAATGCTTATTGAGTGTTGTTAAAAGGAAAGGTGATGTAACACAATGGTAAACATGCCCCTGTCCCAAGTTCTTTGGAACATGTTGCAGGCATCAAATTCAAAATGAGTGAATATTTGCAAAAAACAATAAAGTTTATCCGTTTGAACATTAAATGTCTTGTCTTTGTAGTGTATTCAATTGTATATAGGTTGAAAAGGATTTGCAAATCATCGTCTTCTGTTTTTATTTATGTTTTACACAACATCCCAACTTCATTGGAATTGGGGTTGTATTATTTATATAGTTCTTAACAGGCAATTGCACACGCAGTGACAGGCTTTTTTAAAGAATATTTTTTCAAAAATATTTGTCTAATGTACTCCTGAGACCGTGCAATGATATCCATCACAGAAACGTTCCTTTTTTTAATGCAGTGCCATCTGAGGGGTTGAAGGTCACAGGCATTCGTTTATAGTTTATAGACTTTTTTCTATATGCACAGGGATCTCTCCAGATTCCCTGAATCATTTGATGTTATTATGAACAGTTGCATTTTTTTTGCTGATGCATTTTTGGCAAAGTGGTGACCCCAGATCATATTTACTCTTAAAGGATCAGGCCTTTCCTGGATGCCTCCTTTATACCCAGACATGATTGTATCACCTATTTAAGATGATTTTGAACATTTCACCATGCTTCTAATTTTAAAGTGCCTCTCAGCTTTTTTGGAATGTTGTAGGTGTCTATGACAGAATGAGCATTTCCAAAAAACAATTCATTCATTACTTAGTTAAAGTTAATGAGATAAAACACTATACATTTTGTCATTGTATTGTTTTTGTTCAAATACAGGTTAAATTAGACTTATAAATCACTGCTTTCTGTTTTTATGTGCATTTTACCTACTGTCTCAACTAATTTGGAATTGGGTTTGTATATGTCAGTACAATATATTTTATATCATGTAGCCCTAACAACTCTCACTCTTTTTTCATTGTAGAGTAAACAATGAGCTATCCTGGCTATCCACTGCAGCCTGGTGGTTACCCTTCCCAGCCTGGGGGTTATCCACCACAGGCAGGAGGATACCCTCCCCAGCCAGGAACTTACCCTCCTCAGGCAGGGGGTTATCCTCCTCAGGCTGGTGGATACCCACCTCAGGGAGGCGGGTATCCTCCACAACCTGGTGCTTACCCTTCACAGCCTGGGGCCTATCCTCCACAGCCTGGAGCCTACCCAGGCCAACCTGCTGCCTACCCTCCACTGCCTACAGGTATGTCATTTTTACCGTGACCCTGCATACCGTCTGGTCGGCACAGTAACCAAACATGGAGTTCCTAGGTGGTGCTATTGGAAAAAAATGCAGCATGAATAGAAACTCCTGTCACTAAGTATATGACTGTTTATTAGGTTAGCACAGCTGACTGACAGACCCTTTTCTGTGATTATGGACATGAATTGTGCTGCTGAAAAGCCCTGTGAATGTAGATCTGTGTGCTACAGATCATGTGGATTATATTAAGCTGTTCTGTGTCTCCAAACAACTTCTGCTGGAAAGCAGCATTAACATTTCTGCCTGGTGTGTCAGAGTTTCCTAGTGTGGGTGTGTCAGCTTTTGGCCTGTGTGACGATTTTGTGTCCATTGGTTATGAATAGGTTTTTCTTCTAGAAAGCATTCAGTCCCAGCACTGTATAAGCCATTCAATTCTTTATTGCATAAGTTTGTTTTTAGCTATAATCTATAAATATCCTTTTTTTTATTGTATTACTGAATGAAATATCTAATTATTGTTTTATTTTGCTTGGTAGTTTTTTTGGTATATTTTTTCCTCAATTTTATTTTAAATTGAGATATATTTAAGTCCCATTCACTATTCCTCTGAAATGAGTTCATCACCACAGTCTCAGAAAGTGAAAAGATTTATGTATTTATATTGTGCAGTTGTGGTTATGAGGTCTATGACAGAAGGACAAATTTCTGAAGTTTCTCTGAAGTACATGTCAGGGGGCTAGGAAAACCAAACTTGGCCTGTTTCCAAAGTTTGATTGGTGTATAAATGCAGCAGGGCCGGTGTCACACAAACAGAATTATAAGATAGATAGATAAAACTAAAAAGAGAGGTGTCACGTAAAGTGATTGACTGTGATGGACAACAATAACATAGGCTGTAGGGATGTTTTGCATACTAATGGTTATTTTTTACAGTGATTTAGCTCACAGTTACTGCTCAAGAGTTGCCCTTTTCCCATGAATGCTTAAATAACAGAACATCTTAAAAGCACTCGGATTTTTCTTAATTTTTCTATTTGGAAAACAGTTTGAAAGTGTACAGCCATTAATTTAAAACATTAACTAGTTGTTGCAATTTTGCTTCTTAAGTAATAATAATTTTAATAACTGACACATTGAGCACTGTTAGGGTGAATAATATATCAGTGTCTCAACATCTTATCATATATATATATATATATATATATATATATATATATATATATATATATATATATATATATATATATATATATATATATATATATTTGTTGGGGTATACCCATCACTGTTGTTGGCTTTTGTTTCAGTAAATTGTTTGAGATGAAGAAATCACCATTGCATGCTTCTACTTACTTAAATGCCCTACTTTCATGATATAATATCACTGTAGCATGAACTTTTTACGTTTTACATAAATTTCACCTGAAAGCTAAATAGCCCTAGCTTTTTGTGAGTAGTGTACATTGTTATGATCATAGTGTTCATTTGTTTCCTATACATTAGGAAAGGAGTCCTGAACTGTTTTGCCCTGTCCATTGTTTATGTATTGCCCTCTGATTGTTATTTTGTGTATTTGTAGGTGGTTGGGGTGCTCCTGCTGCTCATGGAATGCCTGGAATCGGTCTTGATAATTTGTCCAATCCTGGATTCAATCCAGGCAATATGCCTGCAATGGTGAGTTTCATTGCCTGTACTGGTGAATGTTTCAGTGATCAAGAGCAATAAAATCAGTGTTTAAATGGTATGAGATCTTCTTTCTTTACAAATCCTTGGTCAGCTATAATTTTAGGGGTTCCTCAGCACTTGTATTATATTATTATACTATGTGTTATTATATTTTACTATACGTTTGTATAGTAAAATGTAATAATGACACAACTTAATGGCAGGGCAAAAACTTCCAAACAAGAAACTTACAAAAAAATTTTTTTTAAGATGGTCTACTCTGAGCCACCATCCTGCGTATTCATATCTAATATTTTATACTTTTCAACACAGCGAGTAGTGCATTTTTGTCAGACTTGAAATACTGCCCACTGTAAACTTGTACAGCATGTTTCTTAATTTCACTGTCTGCCACCTGGAGAAGGACGGTTTCTCCTATTGAGTCTTGGTTCCTCTAAATGCTGCTTCTTCATGATCTTAGGGACTTTTTGTCCTTCCCTCTTTCACCATTAATTTGTTCAGCTGAATCTGGTTTTGAGTGTAGCTACCAAAAACTCATTTTATTTTCATTTACATGAAAAAAAATACTTTACAGTCTTTTAATGTGTCAATCTAATTTAATAACTTTATTTGTAATAAAGAAAGCAACAAATGTAGCAAAGACTACTCTGTATTTTCATATATTTTTATATACATTTTATGTTTTATTGTCATAATAACACTTTGTTCTTATCTGAAATCAATTGCAAGCAAATCAAGGTATATACAATTAAAATAGTCTTGGTTGCAATCAATGGCTGCTTGAAATCTGTAACCCACACCATTATCAACACCTCTTTGGCCTGTACTCTCAGCCAGGACCAGGGATGCCTCAAGCACCAGGGCCAGGATATCCAGGAGGCCCAGCTCCAGGCCAGCCAATGCCAGGCTTCCCACAAGCCCCTGCACCAAATCCATCCATGCCAGGCTACCCACAAGCCCCTGCACCAAATCCATCCATGCCAGGCTACCCACAAGCCCCTGCACCCAGTCCATCCATGCCCGCCTACCCACAAACACCCTCTCCCAATCCATCCATGCCCGCATACGGGGGAGGGTATGGAGGAGGTGCTCCTGTGGTTCCTTCAGTAAATGTAAGTGTCTTGTCTCAATAAGACTTTTTAATCAGCATTTTAACAGATTTTTTCCACGGTTTTACTGTTCTAACTTGTATAAGCTTTGAATACTTTTTGATATTTCCAAGCAAGTATTCAAACACTCGTTCTCAAAATTACCCTTAAAATAGATTTCATAATTTACATTTCATAATTAGCCATAGTATGTAAGTAAGTTTTAAGTATATTTAAGTTTGTTTCTTACTGCAGTTTAAAATATATTCTGCTTGCATGCTATATATTTCTATAGAGTTCATTGTTTACAATTGGTTCATTTTAATCAGTTGTTTTTATTAATCTTATCAAGTTAATTTATTTGGTCAGTTTTTTGTTTTTATAATGGAAACAAGCAGTGAGGAAGATGCACAGACTGAGTTGACCATAGTCATAACCGAGTTACAGAATGGAGCGGAGAATTGAGGAGCTTTTAGAGCTACAGCCTTGATTGAACGCATGCAGGACCACCTTGAAAGCGTTTTATTAGGTAACCCGGTTGACTGGTGCAGCCTGTCCTGCTGGGCCCAGTACTGAGCTGAAACTTTGAACATCTTTACCTCACCCTCAGTCTGCAGCCTAGAGGGTACTCTTACATATTTGAGATGATTCATTAACCTTCTCATGCCTCATGGTATACCAGCCTACAGTGAGCATTTTTTTAGCCGTCTGATAGTTTAAAGTGCTCCCACACATGATTTCTTTGTGTCTTTATGTTTGATCTTTTGACTTACGTTGCGGTGTGTTGCGCTCTGAGATGTGGTGACATTAATGCCAGCTAAACTAAACCAGCTGTAATTTATGTATTTTTTACATTTTCATGTCTTAACAATAACTGTTCTGTTTAAAGGCCTTTTCTGATTCGTTTAGGCTACAGTTTGTGTGGCTTGAGAAAAAGATATGCTTCCAAATACTAAATTAGGTAGAAAAATTAGAGAAACAAACATAATAATAATAATAAGTATTCAAATTAATTAGTTATTTCTAATGCTTATCCTTATTACACAAGTGAATTGCATGAATAAATGTGAATAGAAGTGTCAGCATTATTCCTTATTGCCTTGCTTATTGTCTTTTCGACTGCCATTTAGCGTGGATTCAGAGGGACCATTCCAGATTTTCCTGGAGCAGATCCATTAAGAGATGCAGAAGTTCTTAGGAAGGCCATGAAAGGCTTTGGTGAATATCTTATGCTGTATTCTTTTGCTATCAACCTGTTACTACATAAATATCTCAATTGTAGTAGTGGCCTAGTTTTGCTTAGTACTGCTGATTGAGGTTAGTTTGTGGTGTGATCAGTTCAACTGTGATCGCTTTCTTTACAGGCCGTTTTTTGTGGTAGTTTCAGAGAGAAGATGAAATTTCCACAGGATATTGGTTTCTAAACTTTGGAGTTCAGTTTCTGCTTTTATGTGATAGTTGACTTTCAGACTGGCGTGTTTCAACAGGCACTGATGAACAGGCCATAATTAATCTGCTTGGAAGTCGCTCCAACAAGCAGCGTGTACCACTCGTGATTTCATATAAGACTGCATATGGAAAGGTAATGCGAAAGAACAACATGGTATTACCTTTGATTGTGTGAAGATGGGTATCCTTCTAGCAGTTTATTTATACCCTAGTCAGTTGCCCCCACACTCGTGGCCTATTTTAATATTTTAAGTTTTAGCACATTGGAACACTGTCTTGACCTTGATCATCTTGATCATTCTCACACAATATATTTTTGCAGGACTTGATTAAGGATTTGAAGTCTGAGCTTTCTGGAAACTTTGAGAAGGTGGTGCTGGCCATGTTGAAGGCTCCTGCTCAGTTTGATGCATCTGAGCTTAGAGAGGCCATTAAGGTTTCTATATAATTTCACATTTTAAACATGTTCTCATAGTATAATCATTCACTGGTTTTATTTTATTAGCTATTAATATATGTCTTAGAATAACACCGAAGACAATAGTTTTTGAGTGATTTCTAGCTTTTTCTTAGGCTGTTTTACTATTAGACGCACAAGTTAATTATATATCATGCATAAACGTACAATACAGGACATTGTATAGTCGGAATGGAATTCTCTGGAAAAACATGTTGCATGAGAAATATTTTGCTTTTGCATTTTAAGTAGGTTATTGTGAAGCTGTACTTTCTGTATACCTCCAGCTGGTGAGGTTGTTAAACTGTAACTGTATAGTCTTAAACTGAGCTTTTAGGAGCACAATTGACAGGATATGAAAGGGGGAATATTTATTCACTTAACGTGATGATTTGATGCAGGGAGCAGGGACTGATGAAGCCTGCCTGATCGAGATCCTGTCCTCTCGCTCTAATGCAGAGATCAGAGAAATTAATCAAGTCTACAAAGCTGGTATGTTCTTGTGCCATTATCACACCCATCAATTACAGATTATACATGGCCTCTAGCACTCGCTGTATGATATGAATTTGAATCAGGAATTCATGAATTATCTTTTTACAGAGTATAAGAAGACACTGGAGGAGGCCATCACTGGAGACACCTCAGGGCACTTCCGCAGACTGCTGGTCTCTCTTGCTCAGGTACAGTAATTGGATACTGAGGGTCTGCCTGTGAATTAGGGGTGCTCAGATGACACCTTTTTAAATATGAGGCGTGCCACGTCTTGTGCTTAAAAGAAATCAGGACACACTTCTCAGGAAGGGGATAGCATTTTGAGAGAATGCCAACAGCTGAAAGGATCAATAAACATGTCAAAACTGACATATATAGTAGTAAAGAAAAAACAAAGTTAATATTTCTCTAACAAAATACAGAAAAGAGCAATTCTGGATGAGTGACAAGCATGTTGAATATGGACTGGTCAGCTGTGGATGATGTATGGTGCTCTCTCATGAGCACTCAGAACAAAAATGAGTGTTTTTTTTAACTTAAACGCATGGTTTAAGCACATGGTGTGTGCTGTACAGTTTTGAGGATTGCCTTTGAGTGTGCGTTCTACCATAGATGCGCTCGAGAGAGTTTGAAATGTTTAAGAGCAGGGCATCATCTGAACACCACTTTAGTATGTACTTCCAAAACCTCTGCTGCAAGTCTACAGTTATTAGTCATCATTACAGAAACAAAATAACTTTTTTATACTTTTTATATAAAAGTAATTTATGGAAACTGTTTTGATTTGGCAAAAATCCTACTTGGATTTCAAGTTTAACACAAATTACTATACAGAAGGTTTGGGCCACTTGAGAAATGCGCATTTAGAGCTATTTATCTGGGCAGCAAGCTTTTGTTTGCTCAGGAAAGCACTAATAGATAGATATTACATTAGAATTGAACAAATCCATGCAATGCCTGGAGTGCACAGAGAAACCAAACTTGTGCTTTTCTACGTTCACAGGACTTTTGAAAACATTTACAAACAAAAATTTCTTGTTTCTTTTATTGCATTCATATTTAATAATATTTATTTTAATGTTTTATTTCTATACTTATTTCCCCTATATATAGCTTTCAACAGTTTTCTTACATGGCCTAAGACTTAAGCACAATACTATCTATTAGTTTCTACAAAATATTTAATAAAAAACACATTATGATTAATAGTCTAACTTTTAATTTTCTGGTTCATTCTGATTTTATTTGTGGTTGGAATATAACCAAAAAAAATTATTGTTACACTTTTTTTCTTTTTTTTATCTCACAGGGAAATCGTGATGAGAGAGAGACTGTTGATATAGCATTAGCTAAACAAGATGCTCAGGTAATGACATTCTTTTTTATTACTACTGTCATGTGTTTCTTTGTTATGAAGATAGCAGCTACATGTACGCAGTGTGTTCTGCTTTAGGCTCTCTATCAGGCTGGAGAAAATAAACTGGGCACAGACGAGTCCAAATTTAATGCCATCCTGTGTGCTCGAAGCAAAGCTCACCTTAGAGCAGGTAATTGATACTTTATTGCTACAACAGTAAAAGAAATTTGTTTATATTTTTTATAGATTTCTTGTACAGAATGTTTTGGATGAAGTTCATATTTTATGTATTTATATAGGAATGCACTGCAGGATGCATGGGTGCACTGACGTCTTTTGGTTTTAGTATTAAACTTAATGTAATGACTACATTTTCACTACCGTAAAGAAATAGTCCTTATTCACTTAAGTGTTATACAGTCAAGCTCTTAGGATAATTACCCCTGGTTAGTCTAAGAAATGCTGCACTTGATAATGTAATTCATTACTTGTCACCCTCTCACCACTATGTCAATGGAAATTGTGATTTATCATATTTTCTTATTGTTACACTTTTTTTTTTGTCAAGCCAAGCTTTTAAAGCCACAATCAGGACAGTTTTAAATAAAGTACCAGCCCTGACCCTGTTCAAAGTTCAGGGAGGAGCTTGGGCTGTTTGTCTCCAGGAATTCTGGACACAGTAACTGACAGTGACACAGAAAACCTAATTCACAACCTCTAAGGAGTTTGTTTATATATGCTTTTGTTGCAAGTAATGCTATAAATAGTTAGAAAAATATTTTCCTGGAGAGTTAAATATAATACCAATGGGACATTGAACAAACATGGTATATGATGCTCTACTAAGTGTGGTCGGTATGGTCCTGCAGTTTTCAATATCTGGTATTTAATCTGTAGTGCTGACGCCACAAGGCCTTGATCATTCTAAGGACAGCTTCAGTTAAGAGGTAGCAGTGGTTTTGTAGTCATATTTTTGGACAATAAGGGGTGACTGAAGTCTGTAAAGTACGCGAATGCATTATTTTGTTTGCTGTCAATGGTAGTTCATGACAAAAATCTGAGAAAGGCATTGATTTTCCTATATTAATAATTGGGATCATTTTCTTTTAATAATAAAAATAGGCTCAGTGACATAATTGAGACATTAATTAGAAATATAAATTAAAGGCAAATGTATGAATGAGTTAATCCAGAGGTGAAAATTCTTATGTGCATACTAGTAACAGTTAGTTTTGTTCTAATCTGAAGTTATAATTAGAGCACTGAAGCAGAATGAGGTCTGAAGTCTAACTGGTGTTTTAATCCTGTGTTTGTATGAACAGTGTTCAATGAGTACCAACACATGTGTGGCAGAGACCTTGAGAAGAGCATTGAGAGGGAGATGTCCGGGGATCTAGAGGGTGGCATGCTAGCAGTCGGTAAGTTTTTATATGCACTCAGCCTGCTTTTCTGACACCCACATGCTAACCACGCTGATGGACAACTAGATGCTGCTTACTGAAGTTTTTTTCATTGCATGTTTTTTTTAAACAAATATGTAAAAGTCTGGGTAATGTAATAATATGCTGTGATAATACAGTGATTATAGTTTTTTAATATTGTTTATATCGGTGTATAATTTAACCGTGCAGGACTGTATTAATATCATGTGTATTCTGCAGAGCCCTTGTTTTGTTATGGAAAGTGATATACAAAAGGCACCCAAGAATAGTATATTTGAAAAAGCAGTTTATCTGGGCAGTGTTTATTTCTTAATAACATTAATATTAGAATAAATACAAATAAAATGAATACAGTAAGTAGTGGTTTTATTTATGTTCATGTTTTACTAAACCATTTCCAAACTCCGTGTTGGATACCCGGCATTATTTCAGTAATCACCCAATACCCCTTGGCTAATCAATACTTCATTAAGTTTAATCAGGTGTGCTGTTGATGGATTTGAACAAATCCATGTACTGGCTGGGGGCATCAAGGAGAAATATGAGAAAGCAAACTTGTGTTGTTCTGACAAGTTAAAAAGATATCGACTACAAGAAATGTAGTATGTAGTCTTGTTGCTTTTTACTGTATGTGTAGTTATATTTAAATAAATCCTATATTGAGTTTAACTGGCAGAGAACACACCACTGAAATAAACAGATATAAACAATTTGCTTAGGTCCCTAAGATTCCTGCCCATTGCTGTACACATTTAGACATATTTTAATCTGTGCATAGTCCATATTATGACATGAAATATCATCGTCAAAATCAAGTGATCAAATGTTTATGCCATGCTGCTCAGCCTTGTATAACAAAGTATTTCTTGTGGAAAAATCATTTCATGTTTTTTGAGGCAAACAATTTTCTTTAACCACTATATTTCTCTAAATGTCCTCTATTCTGCTGCACGCTCTCAGGGTAATATGGTAAAATATTTACATATACATTGCCTTAACATCATGATGAACATACACATTATCACACATTGCTGTGCTGTCTTACCCTGTTGCTGTGTGTGTGGTGCATGGTGGCTTTAAAGTTAAGTTTGTGTCACATTTGTTCTGTTTCATGTGTGAGAACAAGATATTAGTACAGCTTTATCAAATGATCTGTTTATAGCAGAAAACAGAAAAATGCTTCATGTGTTTTACATGTTCGATTTCTCCATCTACCCTGTGTGTTCCTTTGTGTGAATGTAGATAAAAAAAAACCCAGTTTGGGCATTTTGGATCTTTTTTTAAATATTTGAGTTGACTTTACTTTGACATTTGAGTTGAGTTTTCATTTTGTGTGTTTCTTGTAGCAGACAGTTATGGTGTGTACTGGTTGAAGTGACATTCTTGCTTGATTTTGACCTGTTTCATACACTATTGATCTGTCTGTCTGCCCATGTCTATTAAATTTATTTGAGTCACTGTTTATAGTGTTTTATTCTGAATGTAATCTGAGTAGGGAGTTTATTAGGTAATAGCTGCATGTGTCAAATCTAAAAATGTTTTCTTGTCTGCAGTGAAGTGCATTAAGGACACGCCAGCCTACTTTGCTGAAAGACTCTACAAAGCCATGAAGGTGAGGTCTATCACTCTAGGGCTGTTTAACAATTTAATATCAGGTATGAAACAAGCTCACTTAACTTTAGTGGATAAATACATTTCCAACATTTGGACCGTGTAATCACTTTGTAATTATTTTGTAATTATGTAAGTTGTGTTACATGAGAACAGGCTGCTGGTGCAGCCTTAATGAAGGATCTGTTTATAGCAGAAAATAGAAAATGATTTTATTGACATTTTTAAAAATACATCAATAGGTACTGGGGCTAGTATTAATTATAATTTCAACATTTTGTCCAACATTTCAACATTTTTCAACATTTAATATGTTGTCTTATTCAAGTGGAACATGAAGCACACCTTTCAATTTGTGTATGCAGGGACTGGGAACTAAAGACCGCACTCTGATCCGTATTATGGTGTCTCGCTCTGAGGTGGACATGCTAGACATCCGCCAGGCATACATAAAGAAATATGGGAAGTCTCTCTACACAGACATTTCTGTGAGTAAACTAGCTCTTTTTACACTCCTGCTCTCTCCTTCTCCTTAATAACTGTAATGTAATTGTCTCTTTGTCGACACCATCATAAGAGACACAATGAAAAGCCTTCAAGTGAAGTACTACCATAAAATAAATGATGTACAGAACATTTGTTTTGTGGTACACAATATAAAAATCTGACTGTGACTGTTGATTCTGTTTCAGTAAATGGCCAAAGGTTTCTTCATTATGATTGCCATTTTCTAAACCTGACTAATTTATCATATCAGCAGGATACTCAGTTCATTTGAAAATGAATGATTTGGCTGAGCTGTGAGCAGTACATTTTAATTGTTAATGTTCTTTGGGTTTGCAGGGAGACACTTCAGGAGATTACAAGAAATTGCTGTTGAAGCTTTGTGGTGGAAGCGATTAAGATGGTGCAGCTTTCCTCACGGTGAAGAGGATAAAGTGCCATATTATGTTTATACAATTCATTTCTTTTCTCTCTGCACTCTGCTTCACTTGCATGCTGTTGCCGTATTCTGTTTAACTGCACATTTTTGCCAAAGCTTATTATGAATTTTATGCTGTCTTTTATACAAATCTTTATTTTAAAGGGAATCTATATATTTTTCTCTAACTGGGCCCTTTTTGCTGAATGTGTAATGCCATAAGAAGCAGCTGAATGATTAAAGATTTTAAAAAGCACTGGGATCAGGGACTGGGATTTTTTTAACATTGGCAGCAGAATACAAAATCAAGAATAGATATCCCCATCAGGAACAGCTGAAACAGCACCAACCTTGCGATTACTGAAAAACACCTGAAAATAGCTAGATAGTGGAGTATTACAGCAACAATACAGAAAACACCCTTGTAATAGCCTGTTGCAGCAAATTCTGATTTGTGAATGTCTTTTGCTAATGAAAAAGGTTATATTGCATTACTTGCTCAAAGGGCCTATATCATGGAAAAATGAATTTCACTTCTTTTATAATAAAGGAGTTTGAAATAATATGTAAACACTGTTAGTGTTTTCACTACTATGCTGCAAAAACAGTACATTTTGAATTCATTGTTTCTGCGTTGTCAAGAGAACCAACTCCTTTAGGTATATCCACCTGGTCATGCTTACAGCAGTTTAGCTCCACCCATTCCGTGTACAGCAGTTTAGCTCTGCCCATTCATATTAAAGTATGAAGAAGGGTTTCATCTCCAAGTGCTTTTTGAATGAGGCACACTAAAGGGCCAATCAGAACTGAGCTCATTTACACATGTCAGTCTTAAAGGAACAGTAGCAAAAAAACAACCTGTTTTAATTCTAAGGGATAAATAAGAGGTTGACAAATGGTCATGTAAGAACAAATTATGACCGGTTTTGTTACAGAAAACCACATGTTCAATGTGGCCATCAAAGGAAAAAAAATATGAGATTTGGAGCTTTTGATGCTTTTGCTTCACTTTGTTTACATGTTTTCAACGTTATGGCAAGCACCTGCTGAAATATAAATATAATAGTAAAAATCAGTCAGGTAACTTAAGAGACTTTGCATATTTGTTTGTACTCTACATTTCAAAACAAAATCTGGGAAAAATCTGAAAAAATAAAGCATGTTTGGAAATCTGTCATATGTTCTAATTTAAAAATATGTTCAAATGCCTCAATGAGCTCATCTCAAACCGACTCCTCTGATAAATTCCCTGTTTACCTTTGCAGTGCAGTGGAGTGTGACCTCAAAACGTCCCTCAAATAATGAGTCCCCTCTGACTCAACTGTGACTCACACGTGGCCCTCTGCTCCAGGCCTCAACAGAGACTCCACACATGATAGCATTACTGTACACTAATAATGTGAAACTACAAATGGAGCCGAGAATTAAGCTCAGACTGGACAGGCCTTCACTTTGATGTTGAAGAGTGTGTGTTGCCCTCATTCAGGAGAAGCATTGAGTAACTGCTAAGCTACCAGTAGAGTGCAGTGTCACTCTGTTGTAATACTACAGTATTCCTACAAGACAAATGGGGACACCACAGTTGTGTGCTTCAGCAACAAATGACCATAAATGGGGGGGAAATGGCACAGCACTCAGTGCTGCATCTCAGATAGAACTGCACAAGGGAATGCAGTGTTTTAAGTTATCAGTGAACATGCTGGGGGTTTTTGTCTGCAGCTTCCCAAAGGACCCAATATATATTTCATTAACTGCATTTCTCCCTTATGAATATTTAAAGCAGAAGCGTCGGGAATCTAGGATTAGTGCCGACTTCAGAGGCTTACAAAATCCTCTTCAGGAATTGAGCAGAGGCTTTGTACTATGAGTAAATCTATTGAATCCATGCAGTGATGGATTCAATAGATCAAACATGGTTTCTTCTGTAACAATCACCTCCTTTTAATCTTATGACCTGTGATTGGGTTTTGAAATATCGTCCTCAACATGGTGCTACATTAGACTGAATATTCTGCTCTGTACTCACAGCATTTCTGTAATGTTTGCTTGATTTGGAAGATATAAAATCAAAACCTATATGGACATGCAGTGCAATTATTTCAACTAGAGAAGCATCTGATTGTGGTTATGAATGTGTATCATATATTACAGGAGAAGCCGGTCAAATCGGGCTTTACTGTACTGTGTCTGTGAACGTGACGTTACACAGGATACAGAGCGAGGGATTCTACAGCTCGTGTGCTGCACCCGCACAATGACTGTACTCTGATGCTCCATGTGTACAGTAATGTGTTCTGTAATTGGTGGTTGTTAATTATAGCCTGACATGAAACCAAATGCAACGGTGACTGTTCACTGACAACATTCTATTTCTGCTTCCACAGTCAGAGCATCCTCTTTTGAAACAACTAATTTGTAGTCTTCTAAAATTTGAGGGAGGAAGGATTTGTTTTACTCCCAAGTGATGATTTTCTTGCCCAGCTTATGTGTCAGCTTCACTTCTACACAGGGGCTGCAAATGTTTTCATGTTTTGGCACTTGCACTGCTGCTTTTTAAGATAATTTATTGTATTATTTACTATAGTAGGATTTACTAGGAAGATATGGAAGTGTGCTGTAGCCTATGAGATCAGAGCTGAATGTACATCATGTGGGCAAAACCAATAGTCAAACTGTAAAAAATGTGGGTAGAATCAATGGCCAATTTATAAGAACGTGGAAAAAAGGGGGGTCAAGGTGGTGGGTGGGGTGGTAGTAATAAATTGTAGGTATTGACCTTTTTATCATAAGAAATATTATTTTATACAGAGTGGGGTCCAAAAGTCTGAGATCACATTAAATCTGTTTTTATTTTCATTTAAACCTGTAAATAAACAATGTAAAGTTTTAGAATTTCAAGTAAAATTAAGATGTAATATTTTGCACTAATCCTAAGTTACTATTCAAATATGTAACATAGAGCATGTAAGGCCTTTACATTTGTACAGAAAGGTCAGATTTTTGTCTTATCTCTTCCACTGAAGCTCATGTTCACACTCTCAGGTGGATTTGATCTGCTCATCAAAGAGTTTTGGACAAACATACAAAAGCCATGCCAGTCCATACTTGTCCAACTTGAGTGCAAACTGTCATTAAAGCAAAAGGATGACATGTCGAATATTTTTAAATCCAAACAAAACTGACCACAAGATATACATGGTAACAGTTTATTTCATTTATAGAAGTAAAATATGTACATTTTCTATGTTCTATAGCTTTTTCCCAACAACTTTTAAAGATACTGTCAGGAATTGGAGCTTCACAACACTGTTATGTAAAAGACTAGCATTATATTTGCTACAAGTTCTGATCTTTGGCAGTTTTACAATATGTTTGTCTGTTCACGTATTCATTTTTGCCTGCTTTTCTTTGATTATTTAATGACCTACAGTGGATAAATCACCTGCAGAAGGGCTCCAGTTATAGCTCACTGAAGAAGGAAGTGTCTGTGCTCTGTTTACACACCTAAGAAATAAATGAATGTTTCCTGAATGGTGACTGTACGTACAAACCACACTGTGTTTATTGAAGTGATGTAACGTGATATATGCACCTTGTAGTGCTTTGCAAGTAGTTCACACTGAGAGAGCAATATGTGTTGGGTGTGCTAGGAATAATAACCACAAGGGACTTTTAATATTGGTCTGAAACCTGCACATCACTACTTGGATCATAAGCAATGAAAAATTCTGTTCACTATTATGTTAGACAAATTATACATGAAAGAAAGAAATAAGAGAATATGTAGTGTGCAGGGCTGTGGCTGTTGCTGTGTTTGTCAGTGGTGCATTTTTTTTCATGTCTCAACTATTTCCAGTTCCAAGAGTTTATCAATAAGATACTCTACCTACTGGTCATCTTAACCCTTCACAAACAGTCAGGTTCAGCTCTTCAGAGTTATGTTAGTGTTTTTTTGCAGAATTACATGGTTGTGATATAAATGAATGAATCAGAATCTGAAAATATTTGTTGTATAGAAACTTACAGATTGGCTGCTTTACAATGGGGCTGATAGTCAGAATGTATCCAAGACAAATATAGCCAATTTATTTAGTGTCCAAAGTCACCAGTCAACCTATATTATGTTGGTAATGGTAAAATGATGAAATAATGATAAATCTGGGGGGACTGTGATGCCTTTTAATCCCTTGCATGTATCTCTCCATCTTGAATGGATTAAAAAAAACAAAATATAGAAGTTCTAAATTATTGTAAAAACAATGTCTTGGGCATCAGGAAACATATTCATAACCATCCTTCCATTTTCTTAGCCACTTCTCCCTCAGGGTCAAGGGGGGGGGGGGGGGTTGGGGGTGCTGGAGCCTATCCCAGCAGTCATCGGGCGGAAGGCAGGATACACCCTGGACAGGTTGCCAGTCCATCGCAGGGCAGACAGACAGCCACAGTCACTCACACCCAGGGGCAAATTAGCAAATAAGTGTCATTCAAATCTACAGAACTAGTAGTTTGTGGCTATGCTATGTAGATCCCTGGCAGTGTACAGTATGCTAGAGTGCAGGTGCTTTAAACAAAAAAAATCAGCTGCCTGAGGTCAAGAGTATGGTGAAACCCATCATCCTTCTCCAGAACATGAAAATAAACTGAACCAAATGAACTGAACTCTATGAACTGCTGTCCATATCCATATCTTCCTAGGAGAAAACAGACTCTGTCAGTGACTGTGGATCTATGAAACTGAAAACTCATGTGACCTTTTTTAAATAAAAGAGGTTTATGTATTATGCAAGCAATGTAAAATTATTATGTATTGTATATTGTAGCATCCCAATACTGGCCACACTGTTTATGAGAAGCTTGGGAGGTACAGCCATGAGAAGGGCCATGCAAGGAGGCTCATGGAAGGTGCACAATGTACAAATATCCACCTATTCAGCGTACAGCAGTTTAGCCCTGTCCATTCACACCAAAGTTTCAGTCCGGACTGCTTTTTAAACAAAGAACAATACAGGGCAGTGAACCAGAACGTTTAATTCACATTTATTCACATACATCGGTCTTAAAGGCACAGTAAAAGCACATAAACGTTATAAGTGGACCTCAGGCATGTATTTTTCAGTGAATGACGCTCTCTCAACGCCTCTCTCAGACACTCATGTCCCGTAATGAGTTTTTTGAGTGATACTTACATAATAAAAGTCCAAGGCTGTAACTCGAAAACTGCCAGTGCCATCAGTATGTTGACCGCATTAAACACACGTAGCCTACATATGCATAGCACGCGTACTGTAACTTTATATAATGAAAGTATACACAGTAAAAAGCTGCTCTGAAACGCTCTCTGAGTTCCTCTTTACCCTTTACACTTTCGTAATACAGTACAACGCATCTCAAATATGAAATGTCAACTAAAACAATGTTGAAGGAAAGAATTATTGGTACACGCCCTTTGAGAAAAATCAGGTGTGTCCGCGTTAGTCCCGCCCACTTTTACCTTACATGGCTATTGTAAGGGGAGTTGATTGACAGCAGGCAGCAGCTACTGAGCTGCCGAGACATGGCGGAGCTTACAGTTTGAGTGGGGAACGGCAGCAGAGTTACGTTAGTTTTGGTTGCAGTTAAGTCGACACGTTGCAGAATAAATGGCCGAGAAGTGACCGTAAACGTGCACAGATACGGTCTCCGCGGGATTGTATGGAAAAATGGAAGAAGTTGCTGGACGTAAGTGAGCTGGGCAAATGTATGTAACTAGCTCTCGCTGTTTAGTGCAGTCAACAGCCTCAGGCAACAAATATGGCTTCGTGTGCCTTTTTGCTATTAGTGAGAAAAACCTGCTGTGTTAAGCCATCGTATATCATGGCAGCGTCGCTCAAATCGTACAAGTGACCATAAGGGAGGGAGTTTCCAGCTTCGTTCTCGGGCTTGTAGCGGAATCGAGTCGAGGTCAGTGTCTCCAGCGACGTAGTAGCAAGGGGAGCTAGCTAGTTAGCTAACCTACGGAACTACAGCGAACTGCAATGGAGCCGAAGCATAAAGAGTTGTTACACCAGTGCCACCAGAACTTACTGGAGTCCATCACGGATGCAGACCAGCTGATCGAGCTGCTGAGCAAATCGGGGACCCTCAGCGATCGGGAGAGGTTCGAGCTGGATCAGAACTGCCCGTCCAGCTCAGAGAAAGTGGACCAGCTTTTGAAGATGCTGATGAGCAAGGAGAGCGACCATTTCCTGGACCTGTGTGTGGCACTGGAGAAAACCTACCCTCACCTGTACTCTGCCCTGTTCACCAACGGCGGAGGACCCGCTGACCACTCGGGTAAGTCTACAGGGGTTCAGGGTTCAGCGCCCAAAATGTGAGATCAGACCGGGAGGTCGCCCTTCTTCCCTCTCTCCCTCTCTCCCTCCTCCGCCGTGCATGTGCCTTTCAGCCTCAGTGTGTGCAAGTTGAAAAACTCTGATTTGGTTTCGCATAGACAGCCTAACAAAGCTCACAAGCATTAAAGCCCAGAAATCTGACACAAAAGTCTTCAGTCTGTGTGCGATGAAAGTCAGGTGAAATGTGTGAAACTCAGCCCTGCTCGATTTGTTACTGTCTCTCTCTGTTTGGAAGCTCTGCCTCTGCTGCCCAGTGTAATGCAGATAACTTCTCCCTAAGCAGAAAGTCAGAGTAGTCAAGCAGCATTACAGCCAGTATTAGGAGAACTTGCAAGATGTGTTGAAAGACTAAGCTCTGATAAACCTCTGAATTCAACAGTCAGTAGGTAACAGTGAGAGGAGTTCTTCTTTCTGGTGATTCACTCTCAAGAGTCCTAGTGTAGAAATGCTAGTGATGGCCTGAGCTGCAGCTCAGAAATGCAAGTTTAGTTCTCGGTTGTTTTACTCCCTGTTCAGTATGGTGAAAGAAGTTAAAAAGGTCAGAGCAAGGGCAGTGTGACAGGAAAAAAGGAATAACTTATGAGGGTGCCCAATGCTTCCCAAGCTAGCTTTCTTCCATATCATGTTCGTTGACGTTAAGCATGACATTTACGTTGCCTTTTTTCCACAGCCATGTGCTCCCTCTGCACATCCATGCAATGAGGCTGACTGTTTCCAAGGAAACCCTTGCCATGGTGCCATGGCAAATCGATCTGATCATGCATGTGCTGCGTTCCTATAAAATGGCTCTGGAAGTCCTCATATTCCAGTTGGGATATGTGATCATGTGGGCCACGTTCTGCTTTGCTGCTTTTTGTTTGTGTTTAGCCTGCTGTTTAACATTTGTTTGAAACAGGGATGAGCTAAGCCTGAGGGCGAGCTTGTAATTTACTATTTAATCCCTATTCTTTATCATTTTGTTGCCATTTGTCTGATTTGTTCAGATGCAGGAGAGTTCCAGCCTTACCACTGGCTGTCTCACAAAATGTTCAGTGAACCTTGACTGAGTGTACTGAGGTTTGACTGGGAAGAAACATAGTGGTGAAGTCTATTTTAAAGGAGTATACATCATAAATAAAGGTTGAGGGGGGGAGGGGGGTATATGCTCGATGTGTGTAGAGTGGTTTGCCGTGCTGCTCCTGCTCCTGGCTTAGAGGATGCTCTGAAGAGGAGCACTGACATGGTTTAATAAGGGGGAAATGATGTAGAGAACATATCTCATTTAGATTTGTGTTGTGACTGTGATGAAAGTTGCATTTGTATTTTGCTTTTTTTTTTTTTTTTTTTTTTTTGATTGTTTTGTTTTTTTGCCTGAGAAGACCAGCATATCCACTTTTCTGACTTTTTCACTTTTTCTTAAGACATAGAGTGCCAGGTGGTCAGTTATGGTTTTGTTGTCCTGTGTGCATTATAAGGGTGTTCAGTTGCTTCTGATTAGTCTTTCTCATCTACAGGCAGTTCACAAGCTCCAGGTTATTAGGTAGAAAATTTCCCACTGTAGGCTAAATTAAAATTGGAGCTCTTTCGATTGGAATATTGTGTTCTTTTTACATCTCAATTTTGAAATAAATGCCATCAATCTTTAGTTTGGAGAGAGTGAGCTCGAGTTGGGGGCTTTAAGCTCCTTCGAAAATTCATTGGAAGGAATCTCAATATGTTGTGTAGTATGACTTCTGTTCTCCATGAAATATCGAGAGGGGGAGAAGAGCGCTGTATATCATACTGTATATCGCTACACTGAATCTAAAAGTGCGTTGAGGAGCATTCAACTGTAGAAATGTTGTGTAAGTCTGTGCATTTCCTGTAGACACTCCATGGTTATTCATCTACGGATTACCTTTGTTCTTTTATATTTAAGCTCTTTCTCTGAGACATGCATTATCCTGCCTCTCTGACAGTATGTATTAAAGCTCCTGAACTGAGCTTACACTGATTCAGGTTAAAGCGTGTGTGTGTGTGTGTATGTATGTATGTATGTATGTATGTATGCATATATGTATATATATATATATATATATATATATATATATATATATTTACTTTGGTTAGTTAGATCATGTGAGTATTAAATTAAGTGTGTTATTAAGAGACTAAGATGATCCTCGACCTCCTGCAGACACTGAACAGACAGATGAAAGCCTGAGCTCTTGCTCTCCTTCATTCTTTTTTCTTTCTTGCTGACTTGTGTTTGCTCTCTCCCTCTCTCCCTCACGTGTGTGTGTGATGAGTTACACTGATAGCGACCTGCTCTGAAGTCATTCTCTCAAGCTGCCACTGCTGAGCTTCAGCTCTTTTCACTGCCAGGCCTCTGCACACACGCAGGCTGAGGCTGGGAGCTGTGGAGGAGGGGCAGGTTTGGTTCAGAGCAGGGCCATGTAGCGGCAGCTCCAACTGCTCCAAATGCAGGCTGGAGAAGCTGCAGAGCGCATGTGACTGTGCCTATATTAAACACCATCGCCAGTCATAAATCAACTTAAATGGGGAGACAAAAGATCAATGTTGCAAATCAGTCTCTTAAAGAGTAGAGGAATGAGATTTATGTGCAGTGGATGGTAATTGAACGGTCACGCTGCAATACAAGTGCATTTCCAAGACTAAAATGAATTGGTTACTGTAACCCCTAACTTATAATTTCTGTTTACTGTTCTGCTTTAAATCCACAGTAGTAGAGTGTTTTTTTTGTGTGTGTGGTGCTTGCTCTGTGCTGTACGCTAGACTGACATTTGATTTACATCAGCAGTGTGTGGGGGGAAAAGGCAGTGCTAGCATTTATGATTAGCCCCATCTGTGATCCCTCATCCCAAAATAATTGCGTATGGTAGAGTTGGGCTGTACCCACTTACTTCATACCTTTAAACTGTCTCCAGATATTACCACTCTATACGCTACTGCTGGGGCAGGGGTGCACAAAGGCATTGTAAGTAAGAGTGTTTATCACTTTTTTGCAGTTTCTTTTTGTGTTATTTGAAAGTTGAAAACATTCAAGGACTATGTTTGCGTACGTGATCACCAAATTAAGGAACTTACTGTGTAATTTAAAAGAAATTGCTCAATAAATGTCAAACCATCTTTATACAAATTGCAAAATGTGTAAACAATTCTGCTAACTAGAGGAGAGGAGCTGGTTAGCATTAGCTTAGCTAGCATGTTTGTTTCTGGCTAATTACTGCACCCACACAAGTTTAAATGGTAATGATTCAAATCTGAGGGAGTGAAGTCGACGTAGGGACAGAAGGGAAAACTTAATCACTTTATTTGGTTTGGATCTGCAGCCTGATCGACTAATTTACTATTAGCTTAGCAAACAGGCTACAGACCCAAACAGTGCCACACACCAGAGAACAGGCTTGATTCTGACTGACTGGTGCTCTGCTAAAACAAGTTAAGATGATACAGACTAATAATGAAAGAATGAAATTGAGTGAGATGAAATCGAACATCTTCTGTGGTGTTTGGGACTGTAGCGTTTTGGCAAGCCAAACATGCCACACCCCACAGCACAGGCTTTGTTTCAGTTAACTGAGGCTAAAAGGACACCCTTTTAGAAAATATCTGAGAGCGCAACGTTGAGTGACTGGTGGTCGAAATCAAGCCTGTTCCATGGTGTGTAGTGTCACTGAGCTACTTCGATGCTTAGTTTTTCAGAGGTTTTTCCTGGCTCTTTCTGTCAGCACCACCCAGCGGTAAATACAGACAATCAGTGAGCCACTTTAAAGTGTAAATGGGTGCAATGTGTTTATTCTGCCATTCAGACATGGAACAGAAATTTACACATCATTGTTTTAAAATATTATCTTTTTTCTTTTGTACAAACATAATGTTTAAATGTTGCTGTATACCATTATCCCACCCAGCCCTACTTATGGACTAGACCTCTAATACTTTTTTTTTTCTGTTGGAAGAGGTGTCCATGTATAATAGTCTATCCCTGTTACATATGAAGTGGTTGCTTCCTTTGAAATGTTTTGTCCATAGCAGGCCAAAGGGTGACTCCTCCATGCAGTCAAACAGAGGGCTGGATAGAGACAACAGGCCTTTTGTTTTAAGCAGAGCTACCCCAAAGTGCACAGTCAGCAGCTTGCTCTGTTTACGGACCATAGGGGCTTTCAGCTTGGGTCCCAATAGATCAGACTTGTGGATAGAGTGAGTTATAGTGTGACAGTATGTCACAAGGAGTGCTCTTAAACACTCTTCACTCAGAGATAGCTTGCTGTTTTCTCCCTTTCTTATTCTCTCCAAGTCTGTGAGATGGATACTCATGATTTATAAAGCCACACTTGCCTTGTATAGTGTGAGTCAGGGAATCCATTTAAAATGTGCCCCTTGAATGTTTTTGGTGTTTTTGAGTGTATTGACTTTGTTTCAGATAAGTTTTTTCAAAATGTGCAGTTAGTACATAAAAAAGGCTAAAAATGTGAGCTTCTAATTAAAGAGCAGTTTTTCTCCATAGGCATGATATGATTATAAAAGAACGCAAGTTCTTTGAATATGTGCAACGTATACACTAGTGTCCTCAAGTGCTGTTACTGCTGTCGCAAAGTTTGCAAACTAGCTCATTTGGCCATAGGTCAGTTTCAGGGCAGAACATCAGCCATTGCTGCTATGTTGTGGTGCTTCGTTCCTAGACGCTTGTATTAAAAGAAAGCTAAGGCTGATGAAGCAATATTCATTGGCTAGCCGAACCTGTAGGAGATGTCTCCAGATACTAGTGGCCAGCTGCTAGAAATGCATACACACAGTGTGGTTGAATTTAAATACATGTGATCAAAGTATCACAAACTCATTCTAGCAACACCATCATTTAAAAAAAAAAAGTTCCACCCAGATGCGTGGCATAACTGGGACCACAAATCACTGTCATGTTTTTTTTTTCTAAGCTAGGAAGATAGAAAGCTTCTAAGCTACAACAGGAAGTTCACAGAAAGCAAACGTGGCTTAATCAACCAAGGGCAATTATATCTGCATGCATATTTTGAATGTGCTGTTGATAAAACTAAATGTCTTTAGGAAAAATATAAAAATCAATCCTTTTTTGATTAACCTTTTATCACTAGACAGCAACTGAGCAATGACACACGTACTATAATGATGTACAACACCAATTCCAATGAAGCTGCGACATTGTGTAAAACAAATAAAAACAGAATATAATGATTTGCAAATCCTTTTCAACCCATTTTCAATTGAATACACTACAAAGACAAGATATTTAATGTTCAAACGGGTAAACTTTTGTTTGTTGCAAAAATTCACTCATTTTGAATTTGACGCCTGCAACATGTTCCAAAGAAGTTGGGACGGGGGCAACAAAAGACTGGGAAAGTTGAGGAATGCTCAAAAAACACCTGTTTGGAACATTCCAGAGGTGAACAGGTTGATTGGAAACAGGTGAGTGTTATGACTGGGTATAAAGGGAGCATCCCTGAAAGGCTCAGTCCTTCACAAGCAAGGATGGGGCGAGGTTCACCACTTTGTGAACAACTGCGTGAGCAAATAGTCCAACAGTTTAAGAACAACGTTTCTCAATGTGCAATTGCAAGGAATTTAGGGCTTTCATCATCTACAGTCCATAATATCATCAAAAGATTCAGAGAATCTGGAGAAATCTCTGCAAGTAAGCGGCAAGGCAGAAAACCAACATTGAATGCCCGTGACCTTCGATCCCTCAGGCGGCAGTGCATTAAAAACCGACATCATTCTGTAATGGATATTACCACATGGGCTCAGGAACACTTCAGAAAACCACTGTCAGTGAACACAGTTCGTCGCTCCATCTACAAGTGCAAGTTAAAACTCTGCCATGCAAAACGAAAGCCACATATCAACAACACCCAGAAATGCCGCCGGCTTCTCTGGGCCCGAGCTCATCTGAGATAGACTGACGCAAAGTGGAAAAGTGTCCTGTGGTCTGACGGGTCCACATTTTAAACTGTTTTTGGAAATCATGGACGTCGTGTCCTCTGGGCCAAAGAGGAAAAGGACTGTCTGGATTGTTATCAGCGCAAAGTTCAAAAGCCAGCATCTCTGATGGTGTGGGGGTGTGTTAGTGCCCATGGCATGGGTCACTTGCACATCTGTGAAGGCACCATTAATGCTGAAAGGTACATACAGGTTTTGGAGCAACATATGCTGCCATCCAAGCAACGTCTTTTTCAGGGATGTCCCTGCTTATTTCAGCAAGACAATGCCAAGCCACGTTCTGCACGTGTTACAACAGTGTCGCTTCATAGTAAAAGAGTGCGGGTACTAGACTGGCCGGGCTGCAGTCCAGACCTGTCTCTCATTGAAAATGTGTGGCACATTATGAAGCACAAAATATGACAACAGAGACTGTTGAGGAACTGAAGTTGTACATCAAGCAAGAATGGGAAAGAATTCCACCTACAAAGCTTCAACAATTAGTGTCCTCAGTTCCCAAACACTTATTGAGTGTTGTTAAAAGGAAAGTCCCGACTTCATTGGAATTGGAGCTAAAGATTCTACAAAGGAATAACTTTTTTAGCTTGTCAAACATTTTGTGTGGTCTTACGATGTTCTTGGTGATGCGGAAACCCTTTTAAATCAATTAATTAATTAATTTATTCGTTTATTTTAATTAATTAATTAATTTATTTTTTGGGGGTGAAACATCCTCTTAAGATGCATTGCCTTGTTTTTTGTTGTTCAGTTCAATTGTACAGTTGGCCAAAATAGCTCATTGTCAAAATATATGCAGTTGATTTTGAAAAGAAGAGTGAATCTGAAAGTCTGAACTGCTTTTGTAGTCAAGCACTGACACTCATTTGGGGTACTATGAAATATTAATAAAGATCCCAGTCTGATTCAAGGTCGCTTCAGATCTAAAAAAAGGGTTTTTAGGATCACTGCCTCCTAACATCCCCTTCAAGGACTGGATACTCTGTGGTTTTAACTTTGCCTGTAATGCACACTCACTTTCCTGTTCAGCTCTGCCTAATGCAGTGGATGCAACACCGCTTTGCTGTTGTACTTTAGCTGCTGGGATTTACAAAGATGACTTTCTTTTTGTCTAGCTGGATGTGACTAATGTGACTCAGTATGTTTAACCTAATTGGCAAAACCAAAATGCTGCCAATGTTGGTTGGTTGTGTTTGTGTGGCTTTTAACAGTATTGAATTCAAGCCCATTTTTGACACATCTTCTTCAGTCATGGTCATTAAGGTAAAATTTAGTACTTTCAGTGAGTTTTAGGTATATTATGTTCACTTTCACAGGGCATGGGGCATGTTTTTATCCTTTTTTTTTGTAATTTAAGTTTTTTATTTAGATAGGAATAACAGACAGGACATGATCATGAAATTTTAGCTACATGTTTTTTTATGGGAGGAGAAAATATAAGCAAATTAATTTCTCAGTCTGCTAGCATACATGCTAAAAATACATGCCGATACATAGCTGACAAATGAACAAACATTACTCACGCTCTAAGCTAAAAGCTAGTACTTTTTTGTTTTCTTAAGCCTCTTCTGCTGTTGTGGCATAACCTCACTGAAATATAATGATTATGGAAAGTGCAGTCAGCTTAAGTAATTGCGATTATCTCAAATAATTTATGTGATGACGTTATAGTTGTGATAGGTCTAAAAACAAAATAAAAAGCCTAGAGTTAGAATGGGGGGACTGCAGGCATGTCATGATTTTTTTTTTTTTTTTTGTGTGTGCAACTATGCAAATGGCCAAAGTGGCTGAATAGCTGTAGATACTCAGCAGTTCTTAACAAATACAGCTTAAGCTCCAATAAATAAACATTACTCACCACCTGCCTCCAAAGGTGTTATAACGCCAGTGAGGTGCTTTGGTTAAAATTTTTCTTGTTTCATTAGAACCATACTAGGTCTCAATAAATGCATTTTCTCCTTTCTTTTATTTACATGTGTTTGCTTCAACACAGTTAATGAAATTGCACCAATTCACGTTCTGTTTGTTGTAATGTAAATATTACTGGAAGTTAGTGACCAGTAAGTAATTATGATCAGCTCAAATAATCAAATAATTGACATCAGGCGATTTGTATAATAGTTGAGTCATGCCTGAGTGTATAGAGGCAACAGAATATGGTACAATTATCTTCCCTAACTAAAGTACTAATTTAGCTACTATAGCATTTGTATCCTGAGATGCACCTTGAGTGTTGCATTATCAGAAATTGTGAAAAGCTGTTTTGTGTGTGCACTACATTGAAGTAGTGTTAATCCTTCCTAGACTATTTCTGCAAAGCTTCGAGCCTGCTAGCATCCCTCACTGCTTCATTTTACTTGCTTTAGCGTTGTTTGCCATGAGGCAGCACCATAAAAAAGGACTTCATTACCATTTTCAAGTGTTCCCAAGCT
This sequence comes from Pygocentrus nattereri, assembly GCF_015220715.1. NCBI lineage: Eukaryota > Metazoa > Chordata > Actinopteri > Characiformes > Serrasalmidae > Pygocentrus > Pygocentrus nattereri. The sequence goes on along the minus strand of NC_051215.1, from coordinate 35,064,771 downwards.
TCTTAATTACCGAGGAAGCCACAGGAAATGCCACAGTCTAAATACTGGTTGTGAAGTAATGGAAACAAACAGTGCAGCACTAACCGCCATCAGTGCTGTAGTCCGGACCCAATGCCTGACACAGAATTGATATCTGGCTACATCTGAACCTCTAATAAAGGCTTTGTTTAAACAGGCCCACTAATCTGCATGAGAGTGATTGGCTTGACACATGCAGCTTTTAGGAGGTTGAGAGCTGTTGTTAAGCATTGAAGAGACATGTAATACACTGCTGGTAGTGCCAAACAATAGGCAGTCTTGGAGAAGTACATTTTAAGATGCTGAGCCTTTTGTAGTGCAAAGAGCGGAGTGAGACACAGTGACCTGGTGCGATGTGTTTTGCTTATTTTGGGCACGTTAAACTTGTTCAGGAAACTGTGAGGATGCTCGCTGCAGGGAGTTTCATGTTTCCATGCCTTTGAAACATCGCTGCAGCCCTATAGGCTCAGCCTAACTTAGAACTTTTTCTGCCATACACACAGCATTTGATATGACTGTCCTTTATTTGTGCTGACTGGTAGAATGTAAACTTGGATTGTAATACATTGTGCTATACAGCTACCTAGGGCGTATTTTAATGCAGCCAGTTAGCATTTTTGAAGGACTTAATCTGTTGTGAGCTGTTGTTGTGCTCAAGGTGACAAAGTTAGCACAGTTTATTAACATTAAATCTGCCATTAGAAGAGTGAGAGTTTGTAATCTGTAATACATGTTTTCATTACTTTTTTTTATAATGGCCTATTCTTGTTTTTTTTTTTTTTTTTTTTCCTCCTTATTACACATTATTAATTCCTTTAATGATGGTGCACTGCTATGGGAAATGCGCACAGTTTAGGCCCAGTTCCTGTTGAATCTATGAGCTGTGCTTGAGCCCAGACTGCTTTTTTTATTCAGGGACAATTCAAGGGCAGCCAATCAGAATTCAGAGTTTATTTGCATACATCAATCTTAAATGCACATGAGCAAAACCAGCCTATATAATTCTAAGGGGTTTAAAAAAAGTTTGAAAATTGTCATATAAAAAGACAAACTATAAGACATATAAAAAGTTTATGGTAGTTAAAACCAGTGGACATCAGGGACAGAGAATTAAATACAAGAAAAATGTAGGATAGTCATTTTAATCAAACGTGCCAATAGCAATATGATTTCATCACCAACATTCACTGTTGGTGATGAACATATCACTGCATCACCAACATTCAATGATGTGTCTACACTTTGACACTTTGAAACTTTATAATACAGTAGCTGTGCTATATGGTTTACTGCTGGATTGAATTCTGTTATTTGCTAGAATGTAGAATATCAAGATTATTTATGGTATATTTCTTAAATGAGCAACTTTGCATTTGCTCTGAGTGCTAATATTTGGTACCACCAACCTTTAGAGCTTAATGAAGCATGAAGAATGAAGAGATCTGTTGGTTTGGTTAAATGGTTTTGTGGATAAATGTGTTTCAGGTTTGCACAGGATGTGGTAAGCGTGAAAGTAGAAGTTGCCCACAACTGAGGTGACTATGGTTGGAGGTTAAGGGATAGTGGAAGCTCTGTGAAGTTATGTTGAGTGTCTTGTTTTTCTCTCACTCTTTGCTTCTTTGTACTGGCTTCCATCTCCAGTTCTGTCTTTTCATCTTTCTTCTCAGGGTCACTTGCTTTCTATGATCCAAGTGTTACCTGATGTAATTTCATCCATTATTGTAATTGGAGCCTATTAGATTACACTGCTATCCAGCCTGGTTTTTTAAAAAGTGGGAATGCCCCTTAACTTTGCGTGACGTCGTCTGATAGTGTGAGAGCTCAGCGCCGCCGGTTCTCCTCATTTCCCCCTCTCATCACAACTACTGTAAACACTGCCACCTCACATGACCAATGCTGGGTCCCAATTGGACGCTTCTTCTGAACCTTGCCCCCGGTGCCACAGCCTTGCCATACGGCCTCATGGGAAACTGCAGGCTGACAGAACAAAGGCTTCCTGGGCCGTGTGGTGCCTCTGCTCCTGAGGCACATTGCGCTCTGTCTTTCAGCTGTCTGTAGGAGAAAAGGGGCGACTCTGAGCTGGGCTCACTCCAGATTTAATCAAACAGCAGTGGCTCCTACAGCAAAGCAGGAACTCTGCCAGAGTCAGTTTGATTTAGATGCCTGAGATGTGGGTAAACAGAATCGTTTGTCAGGCTCTCTCTATAGCCCTCTCTGCAGGCCCGGCATGACGAACAGGACCAGCTGACAATAACTGAAGCTGACAGTAGTTAACACAGAATAGCAGCTGGGCTTTATCAAATCTGTTATTTTTGGAATGCAAATTATCATCAAGAGCCCCAAGTTTGCTACTCTCCCCTTGAAGCCATATGTTTGAATTAAATTATTGTGGCTTGATGAGATCCACAGATAAATCAAAATCTCAGGAAAAAAAAAATAAGAAAAAAAAAAAAGAGAGAAAAAGTACTTTTTCTATTTCAAAGCCCCGAGGACGGGCCTGCATGTATTTTTGGAAAAAACTCTGGGTGAATATTTAGAGGTCTATTATTAAGGCAGGTTTTTTTTTTTTTTTTTTTTGGAAAACGCTTTGTTTTTCTAAATGACAGATTCTCTTCTGACAGTGTGGGTTTTTTTTTTCCTTTTTTTCTTTGCCCCTGTTTAGCATGATTTAAATTTCACCAGGGTTCACCATGGCAACACGTGTCTTCCCCTATTTGTGATTTTGGTGGGGGTTTTTGGGTGGGGGTTAATCACCAAGTTGCCTGAAACAACTGTTTGACAAAGAGTGTGTACATCAGTAGAGAAAAAAAAACATAGTGGCCCAAGGCAAGGCCTGGCTTTGCTGACCTACTTAATACATGGAGACAGGCTTTTGTTATTGTTGTTATCATACCTTTAACGTGACTATCATTTTCCTCATTGTATCTAATCTCAGATCTTTGTATGAATGCAGCCATTCCCTTAGAATAGTGTTCAGTGTTATTTAACAACATATGTAGCATACTGAAATAAAATAATTATCCTTTTAAAATCAGTGTTGAGGATTTTTCTATTTGTGGCAGTGGCCTTTGAACTGACTTGGAGATCTGAAATGAACATCAGGTGTGATGAAGGCTGGCTTTACGCTCAGCCAGCTAGAATCTGTAGAAAAAGACAGAGTTTTAAACAGATACAGGCTTTATTGATGCAGTTTGATTGAGTATTTGGCTGATGGTAATTAACATTGATTTCAGTAGACTTGTGGCAAAGGCAGGTACCTGTAACCTATACTCCAATAAGATGTCCTTGCACTTATTGGCAATGGCTGTTTGCGTTATAGCTGTATCTTTGACACAGTTATAAATTTGATAGATTTTAAATTCGGTCATTTGAAGGTTAGTTTCAGTGTCACGTTACGCCTATGCCTGTCAAGGTTGTGAAATGTTAGCTGACGATTTATTTCCATTAACAATATAAATGGCATATTGTTTATTCTATACATCAGAACTGTCTTTTGTATTTATATAGTACAATAATACTGAATAACAATCATATTCTGGAAGAGTAGAACGTTTAGGTGATGCAGAGTTACTGTTCATTTTACTAAACATATGTCAGTAAATGTTGTATTTCTTTGTAATGCTAATATGTGTGCATGTAGTGCTAATTTTTATGTTTATAAACATATCAGCAGCCCACAGTTCCCTTATCAGTGCATACTAGGGCAGCAACAAATGACTAATTTGATTGATTTAGCATATTTGTCTATTTGATGTGTTGTTATGGTGTGGACGGGAAAGTGGTGAAAGATTGTAGTGAATGCTTGTGGGAAACTTCTTCTCTATGAACAGTTAAATTTGAACGATGTTGTGTGACCATTTCATTTCATCTGCAGCACTTCACCCGGCTACCCTGTTGGTTTGCATAGAACTGCTTCCTGAAACATTGCCAGTGGCGGCAAATGTTTGCAGAGAACAGAAAACTCTGCAGCTGTTTGCAAATGTACTCTGTGTTCACCGAATTTGAACACATCTGTGGCCTCGATGTTCAGACATTAATGCAGTGTTTAACGTTACTTAGAATGGGAACAGGGTCGTTTTGAATAATAGTTACTTGCTTCTCTGTTTCAACTCCGTTAACGATTCCAGAGAACATGCGTTCAAAATAGATGTTACAGCTCAGCTCATAAACGGAAATATGACAGCTTTTAACATTAGCATTAGCAGGCTTGCTAGCACAACTGATTCCTCTTCAGATGCTCCAGCATGGAGGATATGCTCCAATGCCAGCTAAGGTTGACTTTACAAATAGCTGACAACTTTTTGTGTGAAATGCTCCCACATTTTCTGTTCTTGAGGCTGCCATCGCGCTTTTGTTAACTCTCCAGTAAGCAGTAATGTCAAAGCATTCCTAGTGAGCTAATTTGGTGGTCAATTTTAGTTGTCTTAAGTGGAAAAATCATTGTCTGAGGTAATGTTAGTTCAGTTTGTTATTATCAAGGGTGCAAACATTAGAGGAGAAACTTGGGTCTCTTACGGTTAGCGTCTAGCTTGACATAGACACCATGCCTCTTGCCGTGTTTCTGTTTGTCCTTGTACACATGCGGCACTGTGTCCTTCGCATTCTCATACAGCATCAGGCAATGCCACGGTCTGTGGACCTGGCCCACGCAACAAGCAGCTTCTTATCTGCTTCTGACAACATGAATGATTTGTAATATTTAGTAAATTACAGTAGTTTCTGGCAGCTGTAGGTGTAAGCACGAGTGTTATGTTGCCTATGTATGAGACAAACAAAACATTTAGCACCTTTTTTGCCAGGCCAGGACAGGCCACTGCATACTAATTTGTCATGTTCTTTTTTTTTTTTTTAGTAGTTTATTTAAAAAAAAAAAGTGTTGAGTAAAAATATCAATGATATATTATTTGAAGCATGTAGTAGCTGACAACATATCCTCTCATGTTTGCTGGCACAAATCGCTTCAGTGTGTGCTGTTTTTTTCTGTTTTGTGTTTTCAGTGCCATTTTGAAACCTATAACCCATACGTTGCACAGAAAACCACCATTACCATTTTTTTTGCCAAATTTTCTGCCAAAGTAGGGGATTCTTCGCCAAAATATGCTGGAATCGCTGACGATACGACACTGAAATTTTGCTTGAGTGTGGGACGGTGTATTGGCAAGAACTTGGCAATATAATATGTATCATAAAACAGAAGTTACAATTTAATGTGTTGCGATACTGTAAGTCTAATTTTAAGAAAGCTGTCATAGTATAAAAAAACACATGACCATATGCATAAATTCCAAGTTAAAGACAGTCTACTTTTTATGCAATCAGAACAGGATATTTTGAGAGCCTAAATCACCTTATCAGGGTGTAAGTAGTAACGTTAAGCTGGACAATATAATAGCCTGTACAACAATTTTGAAGTAAAGTGGCATTAGAGGTTAATAGACAAATTGTTACACTGTAGTAATGATATAGGCTTGCTCACTTGATAAGTAGGACAACATTTATGTTTACAGCATTTTGACAGACAATTTTATCCAGAGGGACTTACAGTTTGGCCATTTTTACACAGGTAGGTGAAGGTAGAGTTAAGAGTCTTGTCCAAGGGCTCTTAATGGTATAGTGTAGGAGGCTTACCCAGATAGGGGATTGAACCCCAGTGTACAGCGTAGAAGGCAGAGGTGTTGTCCACTACACTAACACACACCAAGCAAGCAAATTTAGCATCTAGGATCAGACCATCTGTGTCTGTGTTGACAGTCCTGTGCTAGGACAAATTGTTAAGCACCAGTCCAAGTGTTTTGGATTCAGCAGTTTGTGGCAGCGTTATTGTTCAGCTTGGTTTGCTAATACTGACTTTAGTCATGCGCCCTTGCGCTATTTGGTTACATTGGCGTGTAAGAGTCTGTAGGACTCAGTAATGGCTGAAGTGTTGTTGTTGTGGTTGTTGTTGTTTACAGTATCACAAAATATAATGAGGCAATTCTCAGGTGCATCAATTTTTTTCTTACATCCCTACGTGTGAGGCCTGCTTTGGATGCTATAAAGTATTTATTAAGGCCTCTATTAAAGCCATAAGTAATTTATGTGGCTGTCCTCATCCAGTCTGATAGATTGGTATAGCATATTTTAATGGATCCCTGTCGTTGAGGCATTTTAATGGGTAAAGTTCAATCTTTAAATTGGCTTGGGACTCAGTTTTAGCACATACTCAATCTTAAAGGACCCTGATTGGTATTGGTGCAGTCTCTGTAATCTCAGTATCTTTTATATTTGGATGACAAACTGTACATTTGAAATGACAGCATTTAGATAACGAAATATCCCCTCCCAAAACTCCACAGAAATTGCAGTCATCAGTGTGACAAACCTCAAGACCTAGCACAGGACTGACAACACAGAGATATAGATAGTCTGCTCGTAGCTGCTAAATTTGCTTGTCTGGTGTGTTTTTCTCGCTCCTCATCTGACGACGGTGTGAAATCAAAGCGGAGTGCTGACTACTGAGTGACTGTGCGTGTGTGAAAGCAGATGAGAGGAGCTTGGCTGTGCTGCTCTGCTCTAGGCAGGGCTGCAGCCTCTCAGTGAGAAGGCCTGGGGAGAACTCTGATAATGAGACATGGCCTTGTCACCACTATACACTCATCGTTAGCAACAGGAGGACGAGAAAGGACTGTGGAGTGGAATTGCTGCAGTAATCAGGAGGATTTAATGACTTCTTTTCCCTTTTCACTCAGCAGTCATGTTTTTGAAGAATGGGTGTATAATTATGACTGCATTTTCTCAGTGTTATGTAAAGCTTTGGCGGTGCTTGGGGGGTTGGGGGCGGGGGGGGGGTGTAGGCAGTGGTTCAGCATCTTGTATTTTTATTTTTATTTTTTTAACACGGGTACTTAAGTCACTTGGCTATAAATATGCCACTTCTTTAGAAATACTGAATTTATATCACCAACACTGGTTTTTACTTTGCATACAGGTGAATCTGTAGGTATCACACATACTTAATCCTAGAAGTAATTAATGATCACTCCCACAAGAAAGCCCCCTTATGTTTAATAGACTTTCCCTCCCCCTCATGGCAAAGCGGAAATGACCAGCACCTGAAATGTTTTGTTTCTCTAGAAGCCCTTGAGCTTAGGATGATAGTGATAACTAAACAGTACTGCGTGTTCATATCTTGTCACATGCCATATGCACTCTTGTAATTTCACCAGCAAAAAAATTAAATGCCAAAAAAAATGATAATTGCAGTGATGATGGTAATGAGCTCAACCCTGCAATAGACATCACATGACCGTGGTATTGCGGTAGTGCAGTCCTAATGCTGCATTTTAAAAATGCCATCAAAACTGCGGTTCTTATTCAGTATTTGAGTGCAATAATATATGGCAATCCAGTTAAACAGGACTGATTTTACTTTCTTTAAAATGAAACCGACATGGTCAGTGTTCTACATTTACTGACCATAAACACAGTATTTTTAGAAAAGTGTATTGTATTATATTGTATTGTGACATCATTTATCACAGTAACAGTATATGCTGTCATATTGCCCAGCCTAAAGCAAACATACATCTTTGTGATTTGTAGGTATTTTGACCTGCTTTATCTTACTAGGCTACAGACAGTTGTCTACTGATGTCGGCCCAAAGCCAATGCTGTATCAGATAGGTGCCATCTCTTGGCACAGATCTCTGTCAAATATTGTTGGTGTGCAAATAGTTGTCTCTTCATTGTTTGTTTGTTTTTTTTTCTTTTCTACATCATTTGAGCACAGCAGGTGCTCTTTATGTTGTATGAACTTTCATGATGAATTGATCAATAGGAATGCTCCAAAATTTCTTGGAATAAAATGTCTTTAATTTCTTCATTGGTTTACAATAGAAATGCCTTTGGCAATTTTTTTGATAGTAACAATTTGTAAATGATATTTAGGACATAATTAGGTATACATATATGTTCTCATTATCAGGTACTTTGTACCTTATTTTTTACACTTTACTTGTGTACTAGCAGGGATTCTTAATGGACTGGATTCTTAAAAGAAGATCTTAAGTTCAGAGGCATTAAAAAATGAATGCACAGAGCATGTATTGCTGGGCAAACATTCTCTGTAAGAGAGCACAATGATACTGAAAACATCGGTATAGGCAGTTAATTTCTTTAAAAATGATTGACATTGATTGACAACACATCCATTATTGGTGCATCCCTAATTCTTAAAGGTCCCTTGAAAGAGGGTGAAATACTCTATCAAATATTGTGCTCTCTGCTCAGCTTAAATCTCTTATGGAGATTATTGTCATTGTAGCTGCATTAATCTGAAATAATTTTCTGAATATTTGCAGCAGATTGTCATGCCAGAGACCAGAAGATTAAAGAGGAGTTTTAGTTTGGTCATTTTAAGCTCAGGGATTCAGAATGAGGCTAGATTTATACAGATCTATTCAATTCAATTCTATGTTGCATTATTAAACATATTCTGCTTTTTTCTCTCCTCTGCAGGGTCCACCTACAGTGTCCTGTCCACTATGCCATCAGATTCCGAGAGCAGCAGTTCCCTCAGCAGTGTGGGTATGTTGGAGGCTTATCGCCTAGACTTTTCCCCATATGCAAACTGACACACTGATGCTTGGTGTTATATATGTGTGTGTGTGTGTGTGTGTGTGTGTGTGTATGCATGTCTGCGTCTGTTTATTTATCTTCACCTCCTCCAAATCACCAGTTTATTCTTGGCAAAATGAATGGTGGCGAGGTCCAGGCTGTAGCGTGTTGTGAGGCAGAACACAGTTTACTGGTTCGGTGCCAGAAGAAGAAAATGTGCACACTCATTGCTGTTCTGTGGATGCCTCCTCTCCAAATGACTCAGCACAAACCTCTAAAGGAGCCGGAAAGTTTTGCCAGAGACACCTACAATAGCCTGTGTCTGCATAAGTCTTGTGAGAGAAGCAGAGTGACAAGGCAGTGAGAGAAAGGGAACAGGGATGAAGCCTGCTGTACGACTTCCTTCAAGGACAGCTGCTGTTTGGTTCTCTCTGTGAACCACGGAACCTTGATTCAGAAAATAATTGTCTAAGTTTGTAGATTAAGTAGGAGTAACCTGTGCTTCTAATTGACCCATTAGGGATGAATTATACGGATCAATTATATAGCTGTTAGGGATGTGAGTTTTGGCTAATTCTTTTGACTGATAACTGATCATCATTAGTTGGTAATTATCTTTAAACAGCAAACCTAAAATCAATGACTAGCTGAGCCATGTTTGAAGCCAGTGTGAGATGTACATTTCAGTTGAAATCTGTATTAATGCACTGAGATAGTAAAAAGCGATTCTCATATGGGCTGTGGAATGTAGTACTGATAGGTGTGGTCAGGCGTCAGCGTGTTCAAAAAGTAAACGGCCTGGAACGCTGTGATATCCTCACACTGCCATGCATCATACTTGCTCTTAGAGGACACGGACAAAGTAGTTGTCTGTTTTGAGCTACGCACTTCACGTTTTCTATCAAGCATAACTAGATGTCTTTTGGGCCTTCATATATTCTATTCAAATATGTTGTTATTGATACAACATTAAGATTTTCTTTTAACTAATAGCATTGGTTAAATAATTGCTTATTCGTCGGTTAACAGTTCTTCTCCTGTAAAGTTCAGACAGCAGCTATATGTGTATATATAACATTTTAAGTAGATATTTGCTTCGAAAATATCAGCGTAGGGCACATGGTTTGATTTGAATGAAATTTTAAACCAAAATTTGATGTATTGGTTGTCTTTAGAAGAGCAGAACTTTTTATTTTGATGCCACATTTGTTATCCTGTACAAATGTTACATTTCTCTCTAATGCTAATGCAGATAGATCTAATTGAAATTTCCACATATTCTAAATGTTTGTGCTAGCATCGCTTGATATGAACATGAAAAATATCAGATATCTGCATCGGCTCACATTTCCCATATCACTGCATTCCCTATTCTAGTGTGTTATCTTCTTTATTTGTGTCTAGTTTTTTGTTGTGTAACCTTGCTAATTTAAATGGAGGCAAAGTTGTTGTTGCTTTTGTAGTTGCATTTGTTGTAGTACACCAACATAGTCCAGCGTGGTAGTGCGGCACTAGTGAATAGAAAATCGATTGCTATAATTCTAAACAAAAAGTTGTAGCATGCTAATGCGAATATTTTACATGCATCAATTTACATGCATCAGTAAAAACATACAGTTTCTCTAGGTTAAGTGGGACACTTGCTAACATTGAGGTCAGACAAGCTTTATACATTGCTTAGAGCGCGTTTTTGTAGGCATCATTCGAAATCTAACAGAAGATCTTAAGAGGCATTAAAAAATGAATGCACAGAAAGCATGCATTGCTGGACCAACATTCTCTGTAAGAGAGCACAATAATACTGGAAACATCGGTATAGGCAGTTAATTTCTTTAAAAATGATTGACAATCATCATTGACAGATGTTTAGATTTAGATTTGTATGTGGGCATTGGTACAAATGCACATTTAATTAAAAAAAAATTATCCCATTATTGGTGCATCCCTAATTCTTAAAGGTCCCTCGAAAGAGGGTGAAATACTCTATCAAATATTGTGCTCTCTGCTCATCTTAAATCTCTTATGGAGATTATTGTCATTGTTGCTGCATTAATCTGAAATAATTTTCTGAATATTTGCAGCAGATTGTCATGCCAGAGACCAGAAGATTAAAGAGGAGTCTTAGTCTGGTATTTTTAAGGTCATCATTTACATAAAGTGTTTAGAATGTCTGCTGCTTGACCTATTTTTTCATTTTAATTATATGCATTTTTTTCCTGAGGGTTATAGACCTAGTCATCCCTTAAAGGTTGGAATTTATTTTGGGTCTGGGTTTATTGGTTGTCTAAGCGTAAATGGTACACTAATTGTCAGATCTCTCTGCTTTCATTGTCTGCCTCAGGATCTTTGCAGTGTGTCATAACCTTAGTCTCTGTCTGTGGTAGTGTTTTCCTGTTCTTGTCTAAGAGGGCTTGGCTCTGCACTGCACACACTCGATTTACTCTACTCGCTAATTATCAAGCCATTCATTAGTGCAATAATTCAGACTTTGGAAAACTGTGTAATTCTCTGGGACTGAGGAATCTGATGGTTTTAATCTTTTCCCCTGGCTGTGTAAGGAATGGGCATTTTAACCGTTTTAGCTATTTGAATATCTGCATTTTTAAACAAATAGTATTCCCAACAAGAATACTAGGTTTAACATTTTGTTATTTCATGTAGTTATGATAGGAAGTGAACTATACCTTATTGTTCGGCTGATTTATTATATTATGCATAATTAAATTTGTATGTTTAATTCAGCGTGTCACTAGCTGACCTACACAATAATATACACACTATAAACAACTGTCATTTTTTGGTCTGAAATGTTTCTATATACAGCTTAGCTGTAGGGAAGCACAATGATATTAGAATCATATCGATATCAGCAGTTATTTGCGATGAAATACTGGCATCATACAAACACTGTGCTATTGCGCTAAAATGTCTGCCTTTTCTTCACTCTACAAATAGTTTTTATTTTTCTGTAATGCAATTACAGATGAATTTAGTCCCAAATATCTATGTTTTCAAAATTATGTATCGATATTTGTGTATTGGCAGATATGCTTGTGGAAAAATATTAAATATTGACATCGGCTCACAATACTCACACCGGTGTATCCCGCTTAGCTGTCACCATCGCTCTTAAAATGAGGCGCAGTATCAGTTGTTTGTGTCCTGACATTCCCTGCGGTTCTATGTTACATGCTCAGACAAAACCTTTTGTAAAAATTACAAAGCATTCTACGATTTATCTCTTTTTTTTTTTTTTCCCAATTGTACATTCCCTATTTAAATGCCCAAATAAGTAAAGGAGTACTGAGGTGGAGTTAAATATCCAGATAACCACACACATTCCTAGCATGTCCCGCAGTGTTTGTTCTTTGTGAAGGTGCCTTTGCCCCGGTGACTTGCTCACTGTTGCAGGTACCAAAGCCTCATCACCTCCACCTGCGCTCAATGACAACCGGCCAGCCAGTGAGAACCTGGACACCATCCTGTTCCAGCTGAGACAGGTGACCAGGGAACGGGACGAGCTCCGAAAACGCCTTGCTCTCGCGTCTCCAGGCACCACCTTCGATGACTGCAGGTACTGTCCACGCTCCTCCACTTATTGAGACTATGGACTCTATTAGCGGCCAACATTAAGTTGGGAGCCCTTGTGACAAGTATCAGTTACTAAATATTAGCTTAGTCTATACCATAATGCAGGGCATAAGATGTTGATGATTTTTTTAAAATATTTTATTTATGTTTTTGTAGACTAAGACAAAAGAACAGTATGAGCCACCCATGCCACCACCACCCCCCACCCCCCAAAAAATAGCCCATTACCAAAAAAAGAGCAATGAAAAAGCCAAAGTTCCGAAACTGCATATGCAGCATATGTCAGAAAAACCCCAAAAAAAAACAAAAGGGTCCCATACATTTGTATACTTCTTGATTGAACCTGTATTGACTCATTTAAATTTAAATTCAGATTTCCACTCTACAAGAATAATCTTTTTTGCCAAAACAATGCCAAACATTAATGCCTGCTGCTGTCTATATGGTAAGAAAAGTGAGGTAACCAAGCACCCTGTCAGAGCCAATATTAAGTCAGGGGACATCTCTCTGTCGTACACCTTGGAAAACTAGTTAAATATGTTGGCCCAAAAAGATGACGTTTTGGGGTAGAACCAAAATATATGATCCAAGGTTCCATCAAACGCTTTTCATCTGTCACGCAGTTTGGAAAAGGAAGGATAAATCTTACTTAGTTTCTCCTTGGAATAGTGTAATCTGTGGATAATCTTGACTGTTGTTGATCTTTATTTGCATTAATTAGGTAAACTTGCTTTATACCATTAGTGATGCAGCGTGGCCAGCAAACGTTTCAGTATTACATGTTACATCCGACACTTGTTTTGTATATGCATACTGGCACGCTGCTTGCAAAATGCAGCAAAAAACTACCAGCTACTGCACTTTGTCTGTGCTACTGCACTTTGTCTGTGCTACTGCACTTTGTCTGTGCTACTGCACTTTGTCTGTGCTGCTGCAGTGCTTGCCTGCATAAAAGGCTACATTGATACAATTGATACAAATGACTTTGTATTGGATGCATTGTAAGAATATGCTGCATTTTGGGGGAAGACAAATTAGCAGACAGATTTGCTAAATGTATATGCCTTTGGTAGGTTGCTGTAAATATGCCTCTCTTTAATGCTCTCTTGAGTTTCTTTGGAGAAAAAACAGTAAGGACTGTTGCAATGAAACATGCATTTTTCAGACTTCTGGACATAAACTGGAGTTGTCTAATAGGATATGAAGACGCCATGCCAGTTTTTTTGGAGATGGACACTATGTTGATGTATTGCTCTTGTCTCCAAAAGGCCAAATTCCAAAGCTGGTCATGATTACGAGAGGCTCAAGACGCAATGCATGAAGGCCATGGCGGACCTGCAGTCTCTGCAGAACCAGCACACCAAGACCCTGAAGAGATGTGAGGAGGCCGTGAAGGAAGCTGACTTCTACCAGTGAGTGTTATGCTGCTTGCTGCAGGCCATGCGCTTGCTGAGAATCTGTGGGCTTTTCCCGCTGAGCAGGAGGAAGGGGAGGGCAGGTTGCCTTGCTCCGACACAGCGAGATGCGGGTGCTAAGAGCCATCTGCTATGTTTGTAGTAGAGGTTTTAATTAAACCCGGAATGCTCAGCAGTGTTATTAAAGCTCTGTTAAATGTCTGAAGACACAAGATGAATGCAGTGCTGTTAATTTGCCTAATGCCTTTTGGGTGTTCTCTGGTGACTTTTTCCCGCCAAATAATGCGCTGAGACTTATAAAAATGTTGTGTAGAGACTCAGAGCTGTAGCATTTATATTGATGGGGAAAGTCGTTATATTTTGCACCAAATGGAAGGGCAGTATATGCTGTAATCTCTGTCATAAACATACTGTAGTTTGTGCGTAATCCTGACATGTTCTCCTGCGGACAGCCATATACACACAGATGTGCCAGCTACAGTAATTCTGGTTATTATCTAGTCATGTAAGGACGCGAGGCCTCCTGTCAACATGCCTGCTTTGCTGGAATATGCACACACAAGGGCGGGATGGGGGAGACGAAGATTAATATTTTCTGCAGTTTTCTGTTTAACCTTTATGAGCAAGACCATTTGCGTTTTAAAGACTTGTAAATGAGGCATACATGCATCTTAGTGGCTCAAAAGGAAAGAAATACTATACTTCAAAATAAGACAATGTTGGTATAATGTCTACCAGTTGTAATGGTGTTTAATCTGTGGTGAGTTATTCAAAAAGGAATAAGTCAAAATGAACTTTGAATTTCTCACCACAGATGTATTGAGTTAGGAATTAAATATCATTGCTCCAGGACATTGTGCTGCATTTAACACTGAAAAGCTTCAGACAAAGTGTTAATTGGTATGTGTTAGTGTGTGTTAATTTCAGAAGCGAAAATCTCTTGTACCTTGTTCTTAAAAAGTGCTCTAGTAACGTATCAAACTAAATAAAATTGTGTTTGTTTCGGGTCCTAGCATGCTGCACAGTCGTCTCCTGAGTGATCAGTCTCAGCTGAAGGAGGAGATGGAGGTGATGAGGAGAGAGAATGCTCAGCTTGTAAGAGAGCACAACCATCTGAAACAGAGCTGTGAAGAGCTCAAGAGACTTCACTCGGAGGACCAGAAAGAGGTGGCTGATATGAGACTGCAGCAACAACAGGTACAGCTGTAACGAACTACACATGTCCAGTGATACCAAGCGTACTTCAGGGCATATGATGGCTCAGTGAAATCAAGAAAAAAATATGAATAGAAAAAATGCTGATTGCTGTTGTGATTTAAAATAAGAGGTTTGGATGTAAAATTATATTTGTTTGTAAGGAAATCTGAAACAAGTCTCCATGAATAAAATTAAGATATTCAGTTTTTTGGCCACATTTAACTGTGAAAAGCCATTTCAGAGTCAAAAGCAAGGAAAAAGAGACCAGTGACTTGTTTTGTCATATATCAGATGATCAGATGAAGGGAGGATTCATTCCACAAGATTCAGTGCGTGGCATAACATAGCTCAAGCTCGCTCTCTCTCTCTCTCTCTCTCTCTCTCTCTCTATATATATATATATATATATATATATATATATATATATATATATATATATACATACACACATACACACACACACACACACACACACACACACACCCCAGAAATGGTCTTTTGCATTCCCATCCATTACAAAAGTAATAGTAATGGTAATTGTACATCACTTTTTACCTCAGTATATTTCAGGTAACTTTGCTGAGCTGAAACAAACATTTTTGTAATGTTATCAAGTGAGCGCTGTTTTTATCGGCTAAAGCAGTGTTATCTCCTTTATCACAGATGGCCTAACTCAGTTTGGGTTTTCTATTTCTGTCACATCTCCACGGACATACTGATATGACGCAAGTTTAGAAGTCCTTTTTGAAGTTCTCTAACTTTAAACCACATTTGTCATAATACGTATATAATATATTTTTAATTACAGTTCTGGTCATTTATAGGAGCAGCAATTTTATACAGACTGATGTATCTTCTTGTATGCACTTCAACAACACAGTTTGGCATGTTGACTCAGAGTAAAGGCTAAAGAACGTTTGTTGATTCTACAGAAAATGTTAAATTTCAATGCTAAACTAGTAACTTGCAGTAGAGGGAGGGCGCATAGCCATGCTAGTGCAGTGCCGATATGGACACGCCCCCACTAGCTGAAGCTATGCAAAGGAATTCTGGAGTTTTGTTCCAGTTGTTTAACGGGCTGGAAAATAGATCAGAATTGTTTAACAGCGTGACTGGTCCCCTTGAACGTGGCCATTCGGACCATGGTGATACAGACACATTCCTCTTCTTCCCCTGTCCTCATGATTCAGTTCTTCATGTTTTTGTTTTTGCACCACACCATTTTTTTTCTTTGCATACAGTTGCAAATGTTAAGCAAATGAGGATTTTAAATGGACCATGTGTTTTGAGTCCCTGGGCCATTTAGTTTGTGGACATGCAACTCTTTAGTGTTGGCTGCTGAGTGAAACATTGAAGCCTTTTCATTTTGATTTTATTTTGTCAGGTATTTGTATAAGTTGCTTTTATCCAGACATGCATGAGACACTTACAAATATCCTCTGTTATATACTGTGTGTTGCAAATAGATGGTATTCATCATAATTGGCTTTAAAATAAGAGAGAAATGTTTTCATATTCAGTGCAAGAGTCTTTGGGAATGTCAAAAAGAATCTGCAAAAAGCTGTAGTTTTATTACACTGGTGCTTCATTAAATGTAGATCTATGAAATAAGATGTCTTAAAAACAGCCATGGAAACCACCAAGGAATGCAAATCATTTAACTTTACTTTGTCTTTTATAGATTAGTGAAAGTAAATTCATTGTGAGTATGTGTAGTACATCTCTGGCCAAATGTCCTGCTGAAACATGCCCATGTGCAATGGCCTTTCTGCTTTTCTCTCTCTGGATTCACCCAGCCTGCGGCACTGCGGGCAGACCTGAACACCAGCCTTCTCACCTGACCTTGACATGCAGTGAATCATAAGCTGTTGAGCCTGGAGATTATTTGATCAGATGTAACTGTGTCAACACGAACACATCTCGCTACATCAGTCATATTGGGCCCCTGTCACAAGAAGTCTAGTTTCATTTTTCCCCCTTGCTGTCTGATTTATCAGACTTCCTCCTAGATTAAATTCCTGAAACATTCGCAGACTGAAGGCTTGGGAATCTTTTGCAGAGGTCTTTATCCCGCAGTGAAGCATTAACAGGAGATTCACAGTATCAGCAGTAGCGTGCAGAGCTGCTGTGTGTGCACGGCCTGTGCCATTTGTGTGATGGCAGCAGCAGAACTTTGGAGAGGGACTAAAGGGGGCTTTTGACCTGTCAGCAGTGCTTACCCTGCCCTGTTTCCCTCAGGAGCCTCAGCACATGCGTCACTCACTGTGAAAAGGGCAGCCTGGAAGGGCAAGTGCTGTTTGACTGATGGGAGCAGACTCCAAGACTCTTACAGTTAGTCAATACTGTAAGCACGATTACGTGGCCTTAGGGATAGTCCGGTCCAGATGCAGCGAATCGGAACAAGATTGGCTACTTCAGATTGACCTGAGGCACAATGTGACGTTCTCTTTTTTCAAAGACAAGAAGGCTTCTTTAAGCACTTGTCTTTAAATTTGCATTCACATAAAATGTTGCTTCTTTATTATTATTATTATTACTGTAAAAGGTGTGCAGAGCAGCTCAGAGATGAGAATTTTTTACTTAATATATTGATAGATTTTCTGAAAGTATTGATATTCCAACGGGACAGTCCCTCATTTTATTTCGATTGATCAGTATTAACATGAAATGAATTACAAATCAATTGCTCTAGTGCTGGTGCTGTGGAGTCACTGTGCTCTTTTCTGACCCATGGTTGCCCTCTGGTGTTTGTATTATGTAATTTATTTTTGCTTTTGAGCTAAAAAGAAATTGTATGCTCATTTATTTGCAGGGTTGAGTGATTGTTGTGTTTCCTGTTTAGGTCATTAGAGAGAATGGATCATCAGAGGTTCTGAAGCTCTATGACACAGCCATGGATAAGCTGGAGGGGCTGAAGAAAGAGTACGACAGCTTGAGCAAACGGTATAGCGAAAAGGTAGCCAATCACAACACGGACCTGAGTCGACTGGAGCAGGCAGAGGAGGAGAACAGGCGGCTGCAGAAACAGCTTGAAACTTTGATAAAGCAGAGAGACACGGCCATCCACTATCAGCAACAGTACTCCGCCTCAATCCGGAGGTAATACGCAGTAACAATAGTTACATGTGCAATAGTACATGTGCATCTAGAATCTCATATGTATTGACTGTTACATTGCTTTGCCATTCTTTATTATGTTTACAATAATATAACTGAATAAAGAAATCTCAGTTTTTGGAGAGGTTGCCAGTCCGTCACAGGGCAAATGAAAAAGAAATAAAATACAAATCGTACAGATACAAAAGTAACTTAAGAGTGAAAAGTTATAGTGTGTCACCAAACATGAGCATTGAGCTTAGCACATTATGTTTTGGAGTTCTGACCACTGTGTACCATTTCAGGTTTGATTCAGTTCAGCAGGAGCTGAATAAGACCTCTTCTCAGAATAAGGAGCTACAGAGAGAGATGGAGAGGCTGCAGTCGGAGGTGACACGCTATAAGAACTTCCAGCTGAAGGCGGTGAAGGATGCTGAGAAGTATAAAGAGGAGCGGGACTCTGTGTTTAATGAGTACAGGCTGATCATGAGTGAAAGGGACCAGGTGATTAAAGAGGTGGACAAGCTGCAGACAGAGCTAGAGGCAGCCGAGGCTCGACTGAAAAACACCTCATCGGAGAGGATGGTGGCCAGCGAAGAGTTAGAAGCGCTCAGACAGGTAACAGTGAGGAGCTGGCAAGGGACCTTTATGTAGTTTTTAATGAGAAATATCTGTAGGTCATAGTTTCTCTCCTTTAGATCTTAGTAAAAGGCAGATGTGTAAAGTCCGGTCAGATGCTCTTGGCTTTTTACTCTGTGTTATGTACTATACAGTCTTTGATTAGAGACCCTCAAGCTGTACTGATATGTAAAATGAAATTGACTTTACAAGCCCTGGTGTAAAATAGCAAAAACACTTGTATGTTTGTTGTATAAACAATATGCCTACATGACGACAACAGCAGCAACTATTACAGAATATATATATATATATATATATATATATATATATATATATATATATATATAAATATATACTTTTCTATAAAGTACTGAGGCTGCTACATACAGAGGCTGCTAACTGTAATATTATATATATATATATATATATATATATATATAATTACAGTTAGCAGCTCAAAGTACTTTATAGAACAGTGATGAAGTAACAGTAGTAAAAGAGAAAAAATTAATAAATGACAATGAAGAGTATTCATTAAAATAGACAATAACATTTGATAATATTAACAAGGTAATCTAAAAAGAAAGCTAGTGTCTAAATTAAAAGCTAAATTAAAGAGAGATTTTTTCAATTTTTTTTAATAAGTATGCACTGAGCTTGGTTGCCTAATAAAAGATGGAGCTGAGTTCTACAGTTTAAAAACATAATAACTATATATTAATACATAATAATTCTGTGAGGAGAATGTCAGAATGAAATTAGCAATTGGGAAATAACTCAAGTCAGATATCACTTCTGTATTTTCTTGCTTTGTATTATTACAGTACTGTAAGGTCTTTGATTGTAAAAGTCTTAATATGACTTGACAGAGCAGTGAGTAAAATCCCAAACGTATATATTCATCAGAGTATGATGTGGCATTTACTGACAGTATTGTGTTTGCAGGAGCTTAATTCATCGCTGGTGGATCGAGACCGAGCCATCTGTGAGCGGAACGAGCTGCTGGAGAAATACTGCCATGAAGTGAAGGACAAGGCGGAGGCGCAGAAAGAGCTGAGTCAGGCCTGTAAAGACATTGAGACTGTGCGTGAAGAGCGAGACGTGGCCAGGAAAGAGAGAACTGAAGCCATCATCCAGAGGGACCAGCTACTGCGGGAGTACTACCAAGCCAGACAGGTACTCCCACGCAGGGCTGAACTGAAGTATATGAATACTGCAATTATTTTGCATATAAGAGGTTATTTCTGTTGCCTGAATGCCTTCAAACTGTGATACTGCATGTGTGTCATAAGCATTTAATACTGATAAGTTCCTCCTTAATAGTTACTAAATTAAGACACTATTTGAAGTATTCATGAATATCGCATATCTTATGCATTTGTTCCGACGACTTGTGTAATTGCTGACTTCCTATAGGGCATTTGGACCCAGATGGCTTTTCATTGTTTTTGGGTTTTATATGATGGTGCTTTGCGTAATAATGCAGAGGGAAATGAGGGCAACGGGGCTAATGTAACTTGCTGTCTGCAGTGATAAAGAGACAGCTCTGTTTCTGTAGCTCTTTTTATATCTACTCTCAGATGAAACTTTTAGCAGCCCTCTTTCTGTCTCCCGCCTAGCAAAAGTGCCTTGTACTTTCAGCGATGCCTGTTCCAGACATGAATAATGCAAAATTAATTTGCTCAACTTTGCACTCTATTGAGTTCATCTCAGATAACCTTTTTTTTTTCAAGTTATTTGAGCCAAAATTATGACTTGTGTTCTATCTTTTATAGTTTTCTTTAAGAGAGATTTCTGAGGTTCATCTGTTATGACCTTCATAAGTATATACTTGTTTGCTTCTATCTGAAATGCTTGAAATCTCTGGTTGGTTATGCTCTCATCCCTCTCTTTGTCCTTTCTCGACCTTTCACTGTAGCATAGTGTTCATATAAATAAATTCTTCTGCATTTGGAATGCATTATTCTATTCTA
Source organism: Pygocentrus nattereri (assembly GCF_015220715.1). Classification (NCBI taxonomy): domain Eukaryota; kingdom Metazoa; phylum Chordata; class Actinopteri; order Characiformes; family Serrasalmidae; genus Pygocentrus; species Pygocentrus nattereri. The sequence continues at coordinate 35,044,265 of NC_051215.1, read as the reverse complement.
CTGTCAAAAAAAGGGCCAACATTTGTCACTTAGCTCCAGCAGAGGGCGCTGTAGCTGTTCTCTTTAGATTCTGAACTTGTGTTAGATTGTGACTGTGTGGATGGGCTTTAGTCTGAGGAAGCCTAAGGATTCTAACCACTCTAAGTATCCAAGGGGCTTTACATATCTAGTGAAGAATAGCAATAATAAGAAGAACCAGTTAAAAATAATAAATGCTTTATTTACATAATGGCAGCTTTTCTGACCTGTAGAGTTGTTTCTAATGTGTGCACTTGACATAAATAGAAACAAGACACAGCCACTTTGGACATGGAGCGTGCCAATAAGGAGATTGAGGTGTTGAGGAAGCAGTGTGAGGCCATGTCTCAGGAACTGAAGGAGGCTGTGCAGGAGGCTGAGGTTGCGAAGTGCCGCCGAGACTGGGCCTTCCAGGAAAGAGACAAGATCGTGGCAGAAAGAGAAAGCATCCGGTACAGTCACATTATGTCGGTGGAGCGAGCCCAGAGCCACAAGTTTCATATGATTAAATGGGAATTCCACTAATTTTTCAAAAATTCTGCACAACTCCAGTTACTGAGTCATTCAGGATGGTTTGATATGAAAAGGTTCATTGTAGAGAGACATACAGACTTTGATTTCATACAGTGGTGGTGATGGGAACCAGGGTTCACAGTATATGGCCTTTTAATTTGGTGTACAACACTACCAGTGAACCTACATGGTCAGTGGAATTTCCCTTTAATGATTGTTTTCTCTAACTGGATTCTTAAATATGAGATTATTAAATTATAGATATATTATATATTAGATATATTAGTTATTAAAATGAAGATAGTCCTGTACATTTTTATTAGTATGGCTTTAGGGGGTCTTTGCAGTGTTGTTTTCTGTACTGTGTGGCAGAACCCTGTGTGATAACCTGCGCAGAGAAAGGGACCGTGCTGTTAGCGACCTGGCCGACGCCCTGCGCAACCTAGACGACATGAGAAAACAGAAGAATGATGCTGCTCGGGAGCTGAAGGAGCTAAAGTGAGCATTTTTTGGTTTTATTCCTGCCTTTCTCCGTTCTCCCTCTGTCTCTTTCTCCCTCTGTGTCTTTCTCTCTCCCTCATGGCCATACTCATGAAACGTGGACTCCTGAAATAGACATGTGCTGTCTGTCAGCTACTGCTCCATTGCCTCAAGCTCCCTCTAGTGGCTAGTTAATGCATGCCAGCTATTCAAGGCCTTTCCTTCCCCTTAAAAAATAATAAAGAACTACTTGAAAGACTTTTCCAGACTTTTTAAAGTCAGTGAAGCCCTCCAGGCTTTTCTCTCACTGAGCCCATGTATCTTAGTGACAGTTTGCCAGAATTCCCATACTACTTGATCCTGTTCTTTTCACCTACTTTGGAGGTGTGACCTTGATGCTGCTTTTATCACTTTTCTTGCTGGAATGTATTTATTCCCTAAGCATCTTATAAAACATTTAGTCAACAAACATACTCAGGTTATATGGTTCCGACTGTCTCTTGGATGTGTCTCTTCACACGATCAAGACAATATAAAAGGGTTTTCCAGCGCTGTCGCCTCACAGCAAGGAGGGCCTGTGTTCGATTCCCCGGCCGGGTGACCACGGTCCTCTCTGTGTGGAGTTTGCATGTTCTCTCCGTGTCTGCGTGGGTTTCCTCCGGGTTCTCCGGTTTCCTCCCACAGTCCAAAGACATGCAGTCAGGCCAATTGGACGTGCTAAAAGTTGCCCCTAGGTGTGAGTGTTTGAGTGACTGTCTGTGTCTGTCTCTGCCCTGCGATGGACTGGCGACCTGTCCAGGGTGTATCCTGCCTTCCGCCCGAAGACTGCTGGGGATAGGCTCCAGCACCCCCCCCGTGACCCTGACGGAGAAGCGACTTAGAAAATGGATGGATGGATGGATGTGTGGATGGATGGATAGCCTTCTTTGCTTCCCTTTTTCATTTCTGAAGATGAGAGTGGAAACGAGCTGAATGATGTGTGTCGCTGTATATGCACAGAGTTGAAATGTGTTGGGTTGTGCTCTGTGGGGGCTATAGGGAGAAGATGGAGAGCCAGCTGGAGAAGGAGGCACGCTTCTGCCAGCTGATAGCACATAGCTCGCATGATTCAGCCATAGACACAGACTCGCTGGAGTGGGAGACTGAAGTAGTGGAGTTTGAGAAGGACAGGGTGAGTCTCACACTTTACATCACATTATCTCTGGGTCAGGTGTATGAAAGGTGAGGAAAGAGCATTTAATTCTTCTCTGTTCCTCTTTTCTTTGTATCTTGTGTCTCAAGGCTTTTATATGGGCACACATGATGAATTTCTAACATGATGTGTGTGTGTTTGTGTGTGTGTGTGCGCGCAATGTGAAATAAATAAAATACCATACATGTAACATACCATACATAATATAATATTTCAGCATTCTGAAAGAACTAAAAAGATGATTAACTAGGTCTACAATGAAGTGTCAAAATCTAACACTTTTTAAATAATTTAAGTGCTAATGAAAATGAGAAATAGTGATTAAAAACACTTTTTGTTTGCTTTGCTCTATTGCATCTGTCTTGAATTAGAATTTTGATTTTGGGCAAGAATTTTCGTTTCGGTCCATCAGTATCGTCATATTGTATCATATCTTATCGTATCATATATATCATATCATATCTCTAACAGCTACTGTGATTTCTGTGCTTTTTTTTTTTTTAAACCATGCAGGATGACATGGATTTGAAGGCATTGGGGTTTGATATCGCAGAGGGGGTGAATGATCCATATTTACCTGGGGATTGTGGGATTTTTGTGACCAGAGTGGACAAAGGAAGTATCGCGGACGGAAGATTAAGGTAGTTTTAGATATTGAGTGCTTTCTCGACAATGGTACCTGCTCATTTCACTGCCCATTACTTTGGCCTAACCATCTGTGCCTTTTTCCTTGCAGAGTGAATGACTGGCTGCTGAAGATAAATGACATAGACCTGACTAACAAAGACAGGAAGCAGGTCATCAAAGCTGTGCTTAATGGAGGAGGTGTGATCAATATGGTGGTGCGCAGGAGAAAGTCTTTAGGTGGAAGACTAGTTACTCCTGTCCATATTAATCTCATCGGACACAAAGGTATGACTTCTGCCTGTTTCTCAGGCTGGGAAAGTTTAGTTTAACACAAAGGAACATGAGGCTGATTTATGTATTACTGCTCATGCTGTCTTATCAATAACTCCTGGTCCATATGGATGGTCTCTTTCAGACAGCGGCATTGGTCTGGAGGGTGGAGTTTATGTGACGGCTATAGCAGCAGGCAGCCCGGCTGCCAGAGAGGGCACTCTTACCATTGGAGATCGCCTAATAGCTGTGAGTCTGCAAGCAGTCATACAGTCCTTTAAGAAATGAAACCAGAGTTTGCTCTTTAATTTATACTGGGGAGTTGGGTTCTCTTCATAATTCCCTGACCTTAGCCCTTATCATGATCTCTCAACTTAAGCAGATTCTTAATCCAGCTACTTATCTTAAACTCGTGAGTGTAATTATACTTAATGTCGTTCAGATCCTCCACTTCACCTTAAATGGCAATAGTTAAGTTAGGTCATATGCAGAATGATGCCCTCGCTGTAGTGATTTGTAATGCCAACATGAGATGGGTTTTGTAGCCTCTGATATCAAGATGGGATCTTCTTGTTGTCGCTGCACTGACATATATGCATTGTAACTAGGTTATAACTTGCACAACTTGCACTTTTAATTTTATGTAAATTTACTTGATCTTTACTTACAAACCCAATTTAAAAAAAAAATGTTGGGATGGCATGTGAAATGTAGTACATTGAAAATGGTGCAAAATCAATTTTTATGCTTTGTATTTGACATTTCTCATATTTTAGTATTGAGTTTGAATGTCACATGTCAGAGAGCTTATCTTAATGCCGGATGTTAAGGGTGCACTGTCTATAACCTCCTTTTCAGCAAGACTGAGGTGTGTATATATTAGTACTCCTGTACCATGGATTGTCATATGCATAATGTGATGGAAATAGAAGGACTGAAAAGTCTGTTTGTGCCTTTCCTTTTGGTGAAGTGCTGACCTACATTTCCCCTTCTCAGATAAATGGAATCGCTGTGGATAACAAATCTGTGACGGAATGTGAGGCTTTGCTGAGGGGCTGTAGGGATTCGCTCAGCCTCTCCCTCATGAAGGTGAGCGTCTCTCGCTGCTGTGTGCGTGTGCCATGCTCTCATTTCTAAATGTGGAGATCTTCTTCTCACATTATGTCCAACTCATTTGTGACAGCTCTCTCTGAACTGAAACACAGGCTTTGATGTATTAAAGAGTGGTGCTTCAGCCGCAGGGTTTTGTAATCCCAGGCAGTTGGCTGGTCTGGATGGTGTCATTTGAAACATCTCACATTTTTCAGAACTGCAGAAACCTTTTTTTCTGTCAGAGTTGCCAACTATTGGGTTCCTGAAAAGCGACATCTAGTGATCTAAATCTGTGTTCTGGCTAGTTCTTTCCCCAGAGTACATCAGGACAGAACATCTTTGAGACGCTGAGGGAGGCTGAGAAGTCCAACTGCAGAACACTCATGTCTGAGGTTCACTCTCGCAACAGCAGGAACCTCAAACACAACAGCTCGACACAGACGGACATCTACAGTAACGAGGCTGGAGGAGAGAGGAGGAAGGCCAGGGCTGAGTCAGAGGAAGGCGGATTCTCAGAGAGGAAGTCGCCTTTCCCCAGCTCCACCCTGCACCCCAGCAGCCTCCGGCCAGCCTCAGAGCTGGGGGGCCGATACAGCGGCAGTGCCTTCCAGGTAGGGTAGGGACTTTAGATACGTTCTATAAATTCAGCCTTCAAAAGCAGAGTGGAGACAGCAATGTCAGCTTTATTCTTTTTCTTTTATCAAGCCAATGTTCCAGTTTACTTAAACACCAATATAGGTCCATTGTCAGGAAAAATAAAGGGAGAAACAATTGCTGTTTTTCAGTTTAAAACAGATGGAGAATAGGCTACAACTGGGTTGGCCCACATATCAATTAACAGGCCTTGAATACTCATTTCCAATCTGAACAGTAGTGCCATACCAGCTGTACTCGATATGTCCTATATCGAGACATCCTATATCGAGCCAATATATATGTGCAAGTGAAGCTCCATACAGATCAAGTCACATCACACACTCTCACTTTCTATCGTAGTCTAAATTATATTTAAAATAATTTACTAAAATGTGACAATCTTGGTGGTGTAACATTTGCAGAGCAGCTCCTGGGCTGTACTAACAATATGTGACGGATACTGGTCTCTGATACAGGTGTGAAAACTTGCTGATTATGATTTCTTTGCAATGAACACCTCTGCTCTTTGTGGTTTTAAGATTTAAACCTGTTGTAATACTGTCAGAATTCTTGTTGTGAATTTTACACTAAGCTTTTTTTCTTTTTTGTCTGACAAGTGCTCCCATGCATGATTTTCAATGACTTTTTTTTCTGAGGCATTGTTGCGCTTCAAATCAAGCTGTAATGATAAATTCTAAAGGACAAATTACAAATTGCAGTTTTTAAAAAAAAATCATTAAATTCCTACTTCCAGGAGGTCTGCTACACCCGCGCCGAGTCCACCGGGCCTGATTGCGTTGCCCTGGAGATGGCGGCAGATAAGAAGCACAGTGGTGGCACCTGGCCCAAGATGGTGGTGGGAGTCGCCATGACGACAGACAGTCCAGCACAGCTCTCCATCTACAAATCGCCCAAACAGCGGAAGTCCATCTTTGACACAGATACCTTCAAGAGGCCAGACACACCTTCCAAGACGGAGTACTTGGCTGGGCACTCGCCACAGCCCTCCAAGACAGATACTACTGCAGCACCCCCCACCCCTCCTACCCGAAGTGACTCCTTCAAGTTTAAGCCCAAGCAACAGAGTGGCTCGGCCTCAGATTCCACCATCACTGAGCCCAAACGGGAGGACCGCAATGGGAACCTGTACTTCACAGAAGGAAAAACACTGAGCTCCAGGAAGTCCTGTGAAGAGGACATAGGGCGTGTGCGGGTGGAGGAGCCTGAAATGAAGCGGCCAAGGCCTAAATCAGCCCCAGCTCTCAGACGCAGGATGACTCCTCAGTCCATCCCCCTCCAGAGTTTTCAAGTGAGTTTCTGAGGGTTGCTGGGCTCACATTGAAATGCTCGTGTTCATATCTTGAAATCTGTTCAATTACAATACTTTTGCTAATGATTGAGTATGTCTTGAAGTCTCATCACCATGTTTTGTAAATGCTATTATGGTTCGATTCAGAATAATTTTTCAAAATTCAAATACAGAATATTGGGGGGGGCTCCCAAGTGCTGCAGCAATCTAGGCATTCCCCCTGCGGGCGAGAATATGAAGGAATTTGATCTCCGGCAGTATAGCAATCATCTAGGTCTGCGATGCTGTGAGCAAACTGGTCAATAACAGATGTTCCTGTATATAATTGGCTGAGTTGAGGTGATCACATGATACAAAAACAAGTCAAAAATAATGCAGGTAAATTTCTAACAACATCAAGATGTACCTGTGTGGTTTATGCTTTTTCACAGTGGCCATAAAACACAAAGCCTGTTTTAGGGACCTTTCAGTTTCAGAATTGTAGCATTTTTATTGTAGTTCTAAATTAAATATTTTATTGGATTATATTTTAAAATATCTGAAAAGTTGATTTCCACTCTGCCGGGAGGATGATGACTAGTAGGACTGCAGAAAGTGGTTAATACATCAATATGTGTATTGTATTGTATTGTATTGTATTGTATTGTATTGTATTGTATCGCAGCATATCTTGGATTATTGTATTATGACTCTCTTGTTAGATTGTGGCTTGTATATTCGTTTGGGGCTAATATTAGCTTGTAGCTAGCATTTGATTATGACAAAATAAGGCACAATTATTTCAAATATTACACTTATAAAGTGTTCAATTAAACTCCAAATGGAAATATTAGTATATTATAGTAGGCACATTAACACCTTATTTTTGCTGCATTGAAAAATGTATTGATTCAAGACACCATTACATCATATAAAATTGAATTATGAATTTCTGTGAATCGTTACACCCTTAATCACAAAGCAGATCTCAGTCATAATATGTAGCATTACAATGGCAATATGGTGATTCCCCCCCCCCCAGTAGTGGCAGTAGCCCTACTGCCCACTTTAATTAGCATCTCAGTCTGAGGTTGTGTTCTCTCTGCTCTGCGCTGGGCAGGGAGGGAGCAGAGAGCTTAATCCAGAAATGCTAAGGCATGCCTCCTGATGATATGTGGAATATTACGTAACATTATGTAATAGACATTATTGATTTGTGTATTGAGATTCATGATGATCTGAAGCACAAGGAATTGTTCTGTTTTTTTTTTTTCTTTTACCTGCCAAGTTTATAATTCATGTCTCATTTATTTCTGTGTGTATGTTTGTGTGTGCTAAACAGAGCTACTCTAACGATGGGGACTGTTTAGAGCAGCGGGAGGTGTTGCGCTCATCTCCTAGCCGACCTCACAGACACAGCGTGGGTTTTGTTCCTACGGTCTATAACGGAACTCTGCCACCCAGTGAGTTACATACCCTGTTCTAATGAAGTACTTGCCATCCAGAGTTCCTCTGAATTGATTTCCACTTTGCCTCTAGCTCTACCTTTGCTTTTTATTCTATGTGATGTAATTTGAGTGCACTGTAGGAGATCATTCATGTGTATCACTTGAATGATGTGATCTTGAATGTTTTTACTGCAAATTCAGAATGACTGAATTTATGCAAATCAAATTAGCAGGTTTTTTTTTCCACCCCTTAACCTGTTTTTTTTCCCTTTTAATTCAAGTTCATTTTATTGGTAACACTTTGTTTGGACAGCCTACTGTAAATGCTTTTTAGATGCTTATCTTGCATTTAACTTGCATTCTACTAATTATCTATTAAGTTTATCCTAATTTACCATAACGCTTGACCTAATGCTAAACCTAAGACTGTTTAGATTAAGATTAAGTGACCCTTATTAGTCCCGCAGTGGGGAAATTTCACCTCTGCGTTTACCCCATTCATGAAGTAAAACACCACATACACACTAGTGAGTGCACACACATGAGGCAGTGAGCACATTTGCCCAGAGCGGTGGGCAACAGATATTTAATTAATAAACAGATAGTAGATTAATAAATTGACCATCTGAAGATAATCTGTTGGGGCTATTCAGGTAAAGTTTAGATCATTTTCTTTTATTAATTTAATTACTTAAAACAAGAAGAGAGAAGATTTGAGGACCATAGTTTTATTGTAAACTCAGTTCTTTACAGAACCTTTTTAGTTCAGTCACTTAATTTTATGGCTTACATTTTTTGGGTTATGACTGAAGATTTGAGGACTGTAGTTTTATCTGTGGTTGTATGTTAAGGCCGGATCTCCACGGAGGGTGCCACCCACTGCCTCTGGTGACATATGCGCATACAGTATGCATGGGGTTTGTGTGATAATTAAATCTATTTTTACCTGATTTGAATATTCATCATTTGGCTGGGGAAGCTGATTTCCGAGTCTCCCCGCTGTCTGCTCATCTGTTGCCCGGAGCAGCTGGGTCCGCGTTCAGTCCTAAAGGAGGAGCACACATGAACAGTTCAGAGCACAATCACAAACTACACATAACTAACTCTGCCAGGAAACCAGAGTGCAGTGATGGGCTTTTGCTAGAATAAAAGAGTAGCACAGAGCAACAGAACGAGATTATATTTTACATTGACGTGGTTTTTTTTTTCATTCTTTGTGTGATTGTGTTGAAACCTTAGACTCTGTGCATCGTGGTCTTGCCCCGTGCACAGCAGTGACAGCCGTCATGAGGAACCCTGTTTACACTGTCCGCAGCCACAGAGTGCATACCAGCAACTGCCCCTCTGTCGCCAGCCAAATCTGCCATCAGCACACGCATACCAGGTATTGCAACAACATAACACACGCTTACACACACGTTTCTGAGCTAACACAAATCCATGCTGCTGAAATACAGTGAGAAGCAAAAACGTTGGGACATTGTAATAACATTTGGTATTAATATTTGTTATGCAGTACTGTGCATAAATAGAGATTCTGAGAGCCTGAGACCCTGCATTAATGTATTACTTATGTACTTTGATGTATTTCATTAATAATCCAAGTACAATTTAGTAATATGAGTATATAAATTTATAATAAATATGAAACATTATACATTTTTCAGGAGATGCACTGTATTTCCAAAGATATTCACTCACCCATCAAAATCATTGAATTCAGGTGTTCCAATCACTTCCATGGCCACGGGTGTGTAAAATCAAGCACCTACTCCTGCAGACTGCTTCTACAAACATTTGTGAAAGAGTGGGTCGCTCTCAGGAGCTCAGTGAATTCCAACATGGTGCCGTAATGGGATGTCACTTGTGCAACAAGCTCAGTCGTGAAATTTCCTCACTACTTAATATTCCACAGTCAACTGACAGTGGTATTATAACAAAGTGGAAGTGATTGGGAATGACAGCAACTCATCCACAAAGTGGTAGGCCACATAAAATGACAGTCAGTCAGTGGATGCTGAGGCACGTAGTGCGCAGAGGTTGCCAACTTTCTGCAGAGTCAATCGTTATAGACCTCCAGACTTCATGTGGCCTTAAGATTAGCTCAAGAACAGCGTGGAGAGCTTGATGGAATTGGTTTCCATGGGCGAGCAGCTGAATCCAAGCCTTACATGTCCGAGCGCAATGCAAAGTGTCGATTGCAATGGTGTAAAGTGCCACCACTGGACTCCAGAGCATTGGAGACGTGTTCTCTGGAGTGACGAATCCCACTTCTCCGTCTGGCAATACAATGGATGAGTGCGAGTTTGGCGGTTGCCAGGAGAATGGTACTTGTCTGTCTGCATTGTGCCAAGTGTAAAGTTTGGTGGAGGGGGGATTGTAGTGTGGGGTTATTTTTCAGGAGTTGGGCTCAGCCCCTCTTAGTGCTTCAGCAGGTCAAGAGATTTCGGACATTTTCATGCTCCTTTGTAGGAACTTTGTGGGAACAGTTTGTGGATGGCCCCTTCCTGTTCCAATATGACTGCGCACCAGTGCACAAAGTAAGGTCCATAAAGACATGGATGAGTGAGCTTGGTAAGGAAGAATTTGACTGGCCTGCACAGAGTCCTGACCTCAACCTGATAGAATACCTTTGGGATGAATTAGAGCGGAGACTGCGAGTCAGGCCTTCTCATCCAACATCGTTGTCTGACCTCACAAATGCGCTTCTGGAAGAATGGTCAAAAATTCCCATAAACACACTCCTAAACCTTGTGCAAAGCTTTACCAGAAGAGTTGAAGCTGTTACAGCTGCAAAGGGTGGGCTGACGTTGTATTAAACCCTATAGGTAAGGAATGGTATGTCACTCAAGTTCATATGCGTGTGAAGGCAGACGAGCGAATACATTTGGCTATATAGTGTATTTCTGTGGAGATAAGACATACACTTGCATAAGGAAGGAAAAGTCAAAGGGAGATGAGTGAAAAATATGGCTGGGCAGTACAACCGTGTTTAATATTGTCATAATAAATTCCCTCTTAGTACGTCACAGTATGCTTTTCTGAACATATAGATATCTTGAGCACTTAAACAATTCCTAACTGTATGTTTCATTGTAAATAAATATGATGTAGTCCTATGTAATTGCATTCATGCAGTGCAGTGTGCAAAATGTTGAATACAAGTCATAGTTTTTGATGGCATTCTTTATAAATGGCACTGTTCTATCTTAACAGATGTCAGGAAAAAAAATAAATATCGCCACATATCATGGATCATGAAAACTTTCTGGAGTATAGTGATGTTACATTTTTGCCATGTTGCCCACCTCTAATGAAAAAGGAGACGTTCCAATATAGAGAGACTCTTAACAACCATGAAAGACATGGTAGACCTCCAAAACTGTCACCATTAGATAAACATTAAAGTTAAAGTTTTCCTTCTAAGAGATACAGTCAGTGCTCAATGCTATGGGATGTGAGAAAAGGAAATGGTAGAAGAAAATAGATCATTCTGGTAATTGGCCAAAAAAAACCCAAAAAAAAACAATGTCCTCTGAGATGGAGAAAAAGGTCATTTGCGCTGTTTGCTTTTCTAATTTCAACTCATATGTATTAGGACAAATATATTTAAAGCAAAAGGAAACTGTGTAGTGTGTGTGGTCACAAGTACTTCACATGTAGTAACTCCCTTAAGGCTGAGACCCTCTGACATCACCAGGCTGTTGCTAACTTCATGTGGAATGCTCAGCTAAGCCTTTATGGCAGCCTCTTTCAGTTAATGCTTGTTTTGGAGGGGTGCTGACTTCTGTTTAATCTTGAACTGGTGAAATGCATGCCAATTTGTGTACAAATCAGGAGATTGACCTAACCAGCCTGTAACTTGCACAGTTCCTTTGATGAACCCCTCAGCTAAGTTTGCATTATTATGGTCATTGATTTGCTGCATTATGTACTTCTGCCCAGTGTGTTTGAAGGTTTTTGCTTATACATAGTTAGGCAAAATAGTAGTCCACACTTCAGAACAATTGTTACACAAGCCATGCACTGCTTTCAATATGCTTCACAGATGAAGTACTGTGCTTAAGATCATTTGCAGTCCCTCTCTCTCTTTACTTTGTTCTTTTCCATCACTTTGATAACAGCTCTCTTTTTTACCTTATCTGTCTATAAACCTTTCTTCCAGAGGTTTTCTGGCTTTTACTTGTTTATGAATTCTGTCCTGGCCTGTCTATTCTTTGTGTGGATGAGAAGTTTGCATCTTGTAGCTTCTGTATCCCTTCTCTGTAAAAAGGGATCACTGACACTCTCCAACCCTGTGTTCTACAGACTGTTGTTTAGTTCTTTGGATGTTATTTTTGGATTTTTCTTCATAGCACTAACAGTGTTTCTGTCATCAGCTGCTGTGGTTTACCTGGGAGGGTCTGATTTGTTGCAAATTGATCTTGCAACAAAATATTGCAAAACATACCATGCTGTTGTTTTTGGAGTACCCAGTTTTTTTTTCCTTTAATCTCATGCTCAGATGTGCTTGCTGCAATGCCTCTAATGCAAACTCCACGGTCTGCTACCAACTCTGAATTCTAAGCTGTTTTATGTGTTTAAAATTAAGGGAACATGGAACACCTGAACATTCAGAATCACTGGTCATTTTATTGGATTTATCCTTAGACTAAAGTCAGTTGAAATTGGTAGAAATTGCACAGCAAAAACAGTGTGGTTTCTGATGAATGTAGGTAAAAGCTGACTTTTTGTCTCATTGTCCCAGTATTTTTGCTTTGGAGGATTCCGTTCTGGTGCTCTCGGTTTTTATGAACCAAATGCCAAGTATTTAACTGCTGAATAAATTCATTTAAATGACCTCTAGCACTCTTACCTACAAAGTGTGGAAACAAATTAACTATGTATGGTGTTGGTCACTGAAAAGTTTCAGCAGTGGAAAGTTTGTAATCCTAAGTGGGCATAAATTCTGCAACCCTCGTTATAAGTGTTTACTGAAATGACCTGTTCTCATTTATACAGATTTGTACATTTTTTTTTTCCTGTTTGTAGCTTGTGCGTCATTTTCTTTCTTTCTTTCTTTCTTTCTTTCTTTCTCTCTCTCTCTCTCTCTCTCTCTCTCTCTCTCTCTCTCTCTCTCTCTCTCTCTCTCTCTCTCTCTCTCTCTCTCTCTCTCTCTCTCTCTCTCTCTCTCTCTTTTTCTCAGTCCCCAGCATCAAGGGCGTCTGAGTCTGGACCTTAGCCAGCAGAAGCGTTCTGCTGAGTACTCGGACTCCTCCCGCAGCAGCCGAGCTTCTCATGGCACCAACTCGCTGCCGTCCAGTGCCAGACTCGGTCAGCCTCAGCTTTGCTTTCCTACTGCTCTCCTTTATCTGAGCCAGCCCTTGCACACATTTGGGATCTTGTCTCATTAGTGCTCCTGGTGCCTCATATAATACTAGTTATTCTGTCTCCTATGCAGGTTCATCCAATAATGTACAGTATCGCACAGAAAGGATAAAAATCCCCTCCACACCCCGTTACCCACGCTCTGTGCTGGGCTCTGATAGAGGTACTACTTCTGTCACATTATGGGTCTTTTGTATATAGTTTGTCGTATTAAGGACACTTTCTTGTGCTGTTTAATATGTTGATAATTAAAGTCAGTCATATAAATGAAGATATTACATTTTTAAAACATTTATCTTACTCTTAAAAAGTTTAGCTTGTCATTAATTTTTAACAGCATGAATTAGAATATGTGAAACTATTCAATATTTCAAATATCTTGGGAACAAGCAGAAATTATTAAATGACAAATAATACACAACTATTCCTAAAATAATTTCATTGTAAACAGCTTTCTTAGTCACTTTAGAATCGCCTGGGGCTCCTAAGTATTTGAAACTTTGCAATTACATATTCTGCAGCTTTCTATAAATTATTTGAAACCTGTGAAGTTGCACTAGTACATTGGGATAATTTTATATTTGTTTATTTGAACCAAGACAGTGTTTTTTTTTTTGTTTTGTTTTTTTTTCCTTCAAGTTTTATTAGACTCCAAACTTTGGAATGGTTATAGATGTATGTATGCATGCACAACCCCAATTCTAATGAAGTTGAGACGTCGTGTAAAACATAAATAAAAACAGAATTCAGTGATTTTGCAAATCTTTTTCAACCTATATTCAATTGAATACACTGCAAAGACAATATATTTATATCAAACAGATAAACTATTGTTTTTTGCAAATATTCACTCATTTTGAATTTGATGCCTGCAACACGTTCCAAAGAAGTTGGGACAGGGGCAACAAAAGGCTGGGAAAGTTGAGGAATGCTTAAAAAACACCTGTTTGGAACATTCCACAGGTGAGCAGGTTAATTGGAAACAGGTGAGTGTCATGATTGGGTATAAAGGCAGCATCCCTAAAAGGCTCAGTCATTCACAAGCAAGGATGGGGCGAGGTTCACCACTTTGTGAACAACTGCGTGAGCAAATAGTCCAACAGTTTAAGAACAACGTTTCTCAACGTGCAATTGCAAGGAATTTAGGGCTTTCATCATCTACAGTCCATAATATCATCAAAAGATTCAGAGAATCTGGAGAAATCTCTGCAAGTAAGCAGCAAGGCAGAAAACCAACATTGAATGCCCGTGACCTTCGATCCCTCAGGCGGCAAACCGACATCATTCTGTAACGGATATTACCACATGGGCTCAGGAACACTTCAGAAAACCACTGTCAGTGAACACAGTTCGTCGCTCCATCTACAAGTGCAAGTTAAAACTCTGCCATGCAAAGCGAAAGCCATATATCAACAACACCCAGAAACACCGCTGGCTTCTCTGGGCCCGAGCTCATCTGAGATGGACTGACGCAAAGTGGAAAAGTGTCCTGTGGTCTGATGAGCCCACATTTCAGATTGTTTTTGGAAATCATGGACGTCGTGTCCTCCAGGCCAAAGAGGACAAGGACTGTCCGGATTGTTATTAGCGCAAAGTTCAAAAGCCAGCATCTCTGATGGTATGTTCGTGTGTTAGTGCCCATGGCATGGGTAACCTGCACATCTGTGAAGACACCATTAATGCTGAAAGGTACATACAGGTTTTAGAGCAACATATGCTGCCATCCTAGCAACGTCTTTTTCAGGGATGTCCCTGCTTACTTCAGCAAGACAATGCCAAGCCACGTTCTGCACGTGTTACAACAGTGTGGCTTCGTAGTAAAAGAGTGCGAGTACTAGACTGGGCTGCCTGCAGTCCAGACCTGTCTCCCATTGAAAATGTGTGGCCCATTATGAAGCGCAAAATATGACGACAGAGACCCCGGACTGTTGAGCAACTGAAGTTGAACATCAAGCAAGAATGGGAAAGAATTCCACCTTCAAAGCTTCAACAATTAGTGTCCTCAGTTCAAAAACACTTATTGAGTGTTGTTAAAAGGAAAGGTGATGTAACACAGTGGTAAACATGCAACTGTCCCAACTTCTTTGGAACATGTCGCAGGCATCAAGTTCAAAATGAGTGAATATTTGCAAAAAACAATAAAGTTTATCCGTTTGAACATTAAATATCTTGTCTTTGTAGTGTATTCAGTTAAATATAGGTTGAAAAGGACTTGCAAATCATTGTATTGTTTTTATTTGTTTTACACAATGTCCCAACTTCATTGGAATTTGTGTGTGTGTGTGTATCTTAGGATCTCTGTCCCACTCAGAGTGCAGTAGTCCCAGTCTCATCACGCCACCTCTGTCCCCACTCAACCTGGAGACGTCCTCGTTTGCCTCCAGCCAGTCACAGAACTCCATCTCCACGCTGCCCCGCATCTCTGTCAGCCCCGTGCCCACGGGAGAGCGCCGGAAAGACAGGTACCGCCCCACCACCTCAGCCCCCCGCCGCTCCCCCCATCAGCTCTTCCGCAGGGTTGCCAAGCAACAGCTCGCTCTCTAGCGAACGTCTCGCGCAGCTAGAGCAGCCGTATTAAGCTCAGACAGCTCTTCTTTCAGTTCACTCAGACCCCCTGAAACTGGATCAGAAAGGAGGGATCTAAACAAGAGAATCTTTTCGCTTTATAGCAGAACTGACCATTAATCTGGTTCAGCCATTCTTTTCACAAACATGTTTTTCATTTCTACGTTGTTCACGTAATGTCTTTCTGCACTCATCTGTACATATTGTCTTCCTTCACTCTGTTGGGTCTTTCTTTGCCTCTTCATAGATTTTCACAAGCTGTCTCTTCTGCCCCTGTTCTTTGCTTCCTGTGAATCTTTCAGATCTCTGTACCGTAACAGATCGTTTCTGAGAATCCCTCTGGCTGCTAGGCCTAGGTTCTCCTCTCTCAGAAGCCTGAGGTTTGTTTCCTGCCAGTCAAGCATAGGGAATGCTCAACAGACCTGCTTGTTTGCTTGTTGTCAATACAGAGCTGCATTCTGAGTGACTGGCTGTGGAAATCCCTGTTTGTTTGTTTTATGGATATACTGTATATTAAATGGATTAACTGATAT
Organism: Pygocentrus nattereri; assembly: GCF_015220715.1. NCBI lineage: Eukaryota > Metazoa > Chordata > Actinopteri > Characiformes > Serrasalmidae > Pygocentrus > Pygocentrus nattereri. The sequence goes on along the minus strand of NC_051215.1, from coordinate 35,028,236 downwards.
CGCCAATAGTTATCATATGAATTCATATGAATGACTGATCAGAATTGGGTTCATCAGGTTGCAGTGTAGAGACAAGAATACCTGTCATTAGATCACTATTAAATAAAATATAAAACAATATGCACCAAGAGAATAATCAGCTGTCCAAAATACAGTTTAAATCCTGCTGTAATAGATTAATTTATCAAACAGTGCTTTTGAACAACTCAAATGTTTTAGTCTGGATAAACATACTGCACTATTCTCACTCTGAGTGGTGCTGACATATGTTAGCCTTCACCAGTTTAATCCTAAAACTCCTTTTTTGTACATAGAACATGTACATCAAAGTATTTTTGGCCAAACAAATTAAACGTCTTTCTGGCTGCTCCAAACTGTACTGTCCTGAACTGATTTGCTGTTTATTTCCCATTCTTATGAGTGTGGCTAATTAAAAATATTGCAAGATAAAAAACTGTTCTAATTTAGTGAAAGAGGGGAGGAGGAATAAACTAAAGCAGGGGAAAATCTGTTGTGAGAAATGTAAAAAAACCTGAACTTGAAATTTTAATATAACCTGAGATCGACACACATTTTGAAAATGGAGTCCAAACCTGATTATACATCTACATATACAGATACCTGTGAAATGATGTATAATTTAAAACTCCTATTTAATTTTCTAGTAGTTTCATAGTTGAGCATTACTTTTTATGGTGTTCAAAACTATTTTTTCAGGACTTTGCTGTTGAATTCTCAAAAACCTCTCATAAAAGTGAACTCATACATAATGATATTTAATTATGTAGGTTTTGCATGTGTTTTGGTTGCATATGTCTGAAAAGATCCAGAATATTTTTTTAAATTGTTTTATTTATTTATTTATTTTTAACATTTTTAACCAGAGTTTGTTTTTCAAAAAAATGTTTGTCACCTGTAATATACTTGTGAGTTTTAGACCTCTTTTAACTCGTGTTGTAGGCCGACTCTTAGTTAATGCATTTTGAGCTTTGTATGGATGTCCTCTCAGGTCTTTTTAACATGAGAAGTTTTCACCTGTCTGGATCTTTTGTTTATTTCCCCCACGCCCATACCCTCTGTTTTGTTGTGGTGTTAATGTTAATGGTTCTGAACCTACAGCACAGTCTTACCTCAGTTTGTAAGACTTCTAGTCTGCTTAATGCTTTCCCCTCTTCGGTTCAGTTGCATGAAGGTGCTCACTGATATGAATATTTTTGTATCTGTCCTGAGTGGACAGCACAGTTCACATTCTCTCTGACAGCGTCTCCCAACCCCAGTCCTGAAGTACTCCTGCTCTGCACACTTTAGTGTTTTTCCTGCTTGCACACAGCTGATTGAAATCTTTTGCAGATAAGCATGAGCTGAGTCAGCTGTGTAGGGCGAGGAGAATACAAAAGTTCTCCAGAACTGGAATTTGGATTCACTGCTCTGGGAGTAATGGTTGGTCACTGAAGGAGAGGCTGACGTAATGTTTGTGCTTTGAAAGGCCATACCTGGAAGAGCCGCGGAATGTCATTGTGCACAAAGGGGCCGAACCTCTTGGCATCTCCATCGTCTGTGGCGAGAATGGAGGGATCTTTGTGTCTAAGGTGACAGGAGGCAGCATTGCTCACCAGGCAGGCCTGGAGTATGGGGACCAGCTGCTGGAGGTCAGTGCCACAGTGTCAACAGCAGGGTTCAACCAATATGAAAATGTTGTTTGTGGTGTCAGTTTAAAAGAGTACAACTGTTAATATCAGCCCACATTTTATATGATGAAAGATTAATAAATAATAAAACGATTCAGTTAAACATTGATTACTATCTGATATGCATCGCATTTGAATTTTGTGAAATTGTAAGGGCGATGATATCAGTGGTTTATCAGTGGGATTTCTGCTGATGCCAGTACATCTTTGGAATCTTAATATTGTCTAATTTTATCTGTACACTATATATTGAATGGGCCTCAGCCAACAGCAACACCTTTCTCAATTTATCTGTTAAGAATTGAGTCATCCTGAGTGTCTCGTTTTCATTCACTACTGACTGACATCAGTTTTGTTTGTGTGCATGTTGTTTGTTGATACCACATGGTGCTGTATATGTAGCTGTCGTGTGACCCTGTTGTCTGTGTCTTGTTTATTTTTTTTCTTATTAGTATAATGGGATAAACCTGCGTAATGCCACCGAGCAACAGGCACGTCTTATCATTGGCCAGCAGTGTGACACAATCACCATCATGGCCCAGTACAACCCCCACATGTATCAGCTTGGAAATCACTCCCGCTCGAGGTATATCAGAGCTTTACATTTAAATTTGAGTTTTATTTGGGACACAATTAATTCATTTGGTCTGTTATGCCATAGTTCTCGTTTGGAACCAGCAAGCACCCAGTCCACTCCTCAGGGCAGTGGTGCTACCACCCCAGATAACCACTCCACCATCGACACCCTCAGTGAGCAGGATGAAGGCACCCTCACTCCGTCATCAAAACAGACTACACCTACCACAAGCCCTCATAGCTTCATCAGGTGCAGTGTTCATACATCACTATATGTAACACTAGATTTTGTCACCATAGGGTTAACTGTTTTTAACAGCAATATCAGACAGTCCAACAGTGCTACTGATTGGCCACCTACCAGCGATATCAAAATCCAGGGTCCTCATTTATAATACTAATTAATATGCACAGATCTAATCTTAAAAGAATCCTAAGTAAAAATTCATATTAAAGTAGTGATTTATAAAATGGTAGTTTCCACACTGATGTAAACACCAGTGTCATTTTGTTTTTGTAAATCAGTTGCAAATGCTGAGGGAGAACAAATTCAGAATGAAATTCAAGTTTATAAATTGGGTTCCATTACTGGAAACTAGATTCAAGGCCAGGATTCAGTCAGACCTCTGCTACACACTGTATACCATCTATATCGATGTAATTATATGCAAATATGTTTTGAGAGAGCTGGAAAAAACGCTGATGTATTATTGTTCTTACTCATAATACACAAACAGGGCAAACCAGTGCACTACTGTCTGCCATAACATATAAGGAATATTTAAAAGCAAATGTGTAAAAAACAATTTTTATTTTCACAAATTTTGAAAATATAGAAAATTTGGTCACTATAGGCTGAATCGGTCTGTTTTTAGTAATGGAGACTGCTTCCGATGAGCTCATGAGCCAACAGTGCAAGCTGCTGATAACGTGGACTACACAGTTTCTATTCACAGTGAATGAACTGCTATCAAGTTAGCTTGTTGAGAATTATCTGTTGTTTTTAGTTCTTGATAACACAGACTAGAATAGTTACCCTAGATGCAGCCACACTACCTCAGCCTTCTCAAACATGTCATTAACATATTATCATTATTTAGGTTAAGGCATTCATATTTCCTAATAACAAACTGCAATGCAATATACTTACTTTATTGCAATATGGGCACAGCTGTTTTACTTTACATGCTTGTTAAAACATAATGGCATTTCTCTGAATTTTTTGCCTATATATTTTCTCCATGATTTTCTGGAATGCAGTGTAATGAATGGCCATATCAGTATTCATATACTGGGACGTGGAATGGTAACGTGAAGACTCATGTACCCATGCACATCCCTAGTCCATTTAATGTATATCTAATTCTCTGTGGATTCAATTAAAAGTTATTACATTCATTTTGTCTCATCAGGATGTCATCAGACTGCTCTAAGAAGATTCCAGAACCTCGTGTGGTATCCGTGAGGAAGACTCAGGTAGAGCTTGGTGTTCAGATCTGTGGAGGGAATCTGCGAGGAATCTTTGTGGAGAGGCTGGAGGAGGACAGTCCTGCCAGGGGGGCAGATGGCCTCATGCCTGGAGACTTGATCCTGGAGGTGAGAGGAACGAACACTTACTGCAGGGTCTGTGGTACATATCATTGATTATCACAAGTGGATGTTTGACATTTGAAAGTTATAATAAACAAATGTGATACTGAATGATATTTTCCACTGAACAGGTCCTAAACTGAATGAGGTTTGTGACAAAGACATGATCTTGTCCTTTGTGAATGAGAATGATTCCTGATGCAGAGAATTTCACCTACGTGCATCTGCAGGCCTGAAATTAGGAATTCTATTACTAATGCAGCACTTATCCAATTGGAATTATAGGTAAAGTCTAAGAGTGGCTCACTCTTTTTTCTTTGTCCACTAAAAACAACTGGTCTGTTGAAGCTTTGGGTCTAATGGCCCAGTGTGAGCTTTATTTCAGGCAAGATTTTATTAAAGAAAATATGATTACAATTAAGCTAGAAGAACTCTTTGACTTGTACTGGCTTCTAAAAATAATGCTGTTTTCCATGCTTGCCATGATATACACTCTCTTCTACTCTATTCTGTAACCTTCACTAGTGATGTTTTAGAATTGACATGCCTCTTATTTCTGGAGGAAATTGTACCAGATTGTTCTTGTCTTGCCATGTGCTAAGTATTTAGTGCTGTGATCAATAGCAAATGAATGATAGAGCCTTTCTTACCCCTCCCAGAGCCTCCTTTGTTCTGCTGTCATCCCAGATCACCTCTCTGCCTGTCTCTTGTTGTTCTCCATTGATCATGTATTTTCCTTCTTGCTCACTCACTGGGCCCAGGTAATCTATCTGAGGAGAAGGGATTGGTAATATCCCATCCCTGGCATGGCCTTCCACAGCCCTCTGCCAGAAGAGTGGTGCATGCTCTACAGCTCCGTCTCATCCAGACAAAGCAGAAATGTCATCTCATCTCAAAACACATTCAATTTAGCCTCAGATGGAAATCGATCATGGGGCACTTAAAGTACAAGAGAACAAAGTGCAAACGTTTTCATTCTGTTGGTGTCTGTCTCAAACTGTTAAGTTAGGCGGGGGGGGGGTGTCCATGTGTCTGTGTCCAACGTTACTTTTCTTTTCTTTGCTTTTCCAGTATAACTCGGTGGCTATGAAGAATAAGACTGCAGAAGAGGCTTACCTGGAAATGCTCAAGCCAGCAGAAATGGTCACATTTAAAGTCCAGCCTCGTGTGGATGACTTCAACCAGCTGAAGGATACTGCTTGTGATGGATTCTATATCAGGTATAGTAGACCATCATCATATAAGCATGTTTACTTTTCCGTATGTGACAACACTATAAAAACCCCTAGTGAATTCTCTGTAGACAAATGCCAGTATCTCTGCACTGGTCTAAATCTGGGTACAGTACACTGGAGCTTTGCATATATGGAAAGCTTTTAATCTTTTCAAGTATGTGTGAGGCTGAGGATCCCACTGTAAAGGCTGGGTCTAAATGTCTGCCATTTGTAGAATCTAATAGTGGCTGTCATAATGAGACGCTCTGAGACAGAGCCATTGTGTGAGTTCAGCGGCGATGAGAAGAATGGCAGCATGCTGTTCAGAAATAGCCGGGTTTGTCTTCGCAAATGGAAGTTTTCATTGTGCAGCTGTTGCAGGCACTTTGCCTGCCCACTGTCTCATGATGTCATCTGCAGTAAATAATTTCTGTCAGTCCATATGTTCTGAAATGAGAAGGGCTGAGGAGTCATCGCACCCCCACTGAAAGCTGCTACACTGTCATGAAACACTTATTTGTTCTTTCTGTATTTTTATTTATTTATTTATTTCCCTCCCTCTGTCTTAGAGCACTTTATGACAGAGTGGCTGAGACTGAGTTGGATCTCTCCTTTAAGAAGGATGACATTCTCTATGTGGACGACACACTACCGAAGGGCAACTTCGGCACCTGGTTGGCTTGGCAACTCGATGAAAATGCACAAAAGATGCAAAGGGGGCAAATTCCAAGTAAATACATGTGAGTGAAGTCATGTGATTTTATTTAGCACAATCGTATGCAATAGTTTGGGCACCCCAGGTCAAATTATGTTTTGTTAATTTTGTAAGTGAAAATAAGTTCATATATCCTCTACAGGTAACGCACCTCTGCACATTTTAATGGACAGTTACTGTTTATTTACTGTATGTAATGCACTGGAGGAAAGCATCAAATCTATGCCAAAACTATGGCACATTTTTTGTTTCATTGTTTTTCCGAACATGTTAAATTCAGCAGAAAATGTGCACTAAAATTTGAGGAAAAAATGTATTTGGTGTGATCCCTGTAGATGATGTTATTTTCCCTTAGAAATCAGCAAAACATGTAATTTGGCCACATGTGTTCAGTCTTTTGCAAACATACTTTTTGGTCTTTGGAGTCTTTGGACTAAACTGCATTTGGTTGAATGTGTAGGATGGATCAGGAGTTCTATCGCAGACATAGCATGACAGAGCTGAAGGATGAGTCTGGCTCCAGTAAAACCCTCTCCGCAGCTGCGCGCAGGTCCTTCTTCCGCAGGAAACAGAAGCACAAACGCAGTAGCTCCAAAGATGGCAAAGACTTGCTAGCCCTGGATGCCATCAGCACAGACTCCATACCATTTTTAGAGGGTGAGAGAAGCTTCTGTATCCCCAGCAGTGGGTTACAACAATGATGTCCTGTAGTTCAGATATGGTAACACACTGTAATTCGGGTTCAGTTCAAAGAGTATTCTGAATATGTTTTTTGTCAGCTATGCTCTTTTGCCTGTTCCAGACAGTTTTATGGGTCGTTTCTTTTTTTTTTTATTGCTTATTTTTAATTGATTATTGTTTTGTGTTGTTTGGTCAGACTGTGTGAGCCTAGCCTACCAAAGGGTGCAGAAAGTAGACTGCACCTCTCCCAGGCCAGTGCTAATCCTGGGCCCACTTGTGGACCCTGTTAAAGACATGCTGGTTAAAGAATCTCCAGGGAAATTCAGCAGATGTGTACTTGGTGAGTGCCCACAATATAAGCACTCATAATACTCTTAAGATTTTTCTTGTGGTGGGATTTTATTAGCCTTAAAATGTTCAGTATGACCAAATGCTGACCTTGTCATGTGTGGTGATGCAGAGGTGATGAAGGCCTCTCAGCAAGCCATTGAACGAGGGGTGAAGGACTGCCTCTTCATTGACTACAAACGGAGGAGTGGCCACTTTGATGTGACAACAGTTGCTTCCATCAAGGAGATCACAGACAAGGTCTGTTCAGTTAGTCTTTTTCAGTTTGGCTTTCTATTACAGAGAAAAATACTATGGTGAAAAAAAATTAATCTTTCTTTTTATTTCATGTGTCATTTTGTCTCACTGATTAAGAACCACTAGTCTACCAAGAAACTGAATTAGAATATCTTTTTGTATTTGATTTCAGCGCTCTGCTGAACAATATAACGCATGTGCCTTACTCAAGCATTTTGATGAATCGATGATCATAAATATTTAATTATGTAAAATGAAAAAAAGTGTAGATCTTCATGTTGAGGAAAGAAAAGAGAAACGGGTCATTATTTGACATTTGTCTGTGTAGACGATCTGATGTGTGCTTGAAATAGCCTAATTATCAAAGTAAGCTGAGGCACTTATGGCAGCAATCAGACAGTTATATTTGAATATTGATAGACCAGGGGTTCTCAGTCCAAGTCTTAGGGACCCAGCCAACTTGCTAATTAGCTTATCAGATGTTTCTGAAAACACAAAAATGGAGTGCATGGGCTCCACCAGATTCTGACAGTAATTTTTTACATATGCACAGACCATCTCTGATACAGACACCAGAAAAATGATACACATTTGTATGTCCACATAAGGCCACCGAGTTGATGGACACAAAGATATAGTGCACGGTTGAAATGTGAGGATTTTTGATTTTGAGGCTTTACTTTAACCATCATTAAATCACCCGTACCAAAAAAATGCAGTATTAACAAATTCTGCAGGTATACATATGTTTTTAATAGGGCTGGGCTGGGATGATGAAATATCTGTAAACTTTAAATATGTTTTTATTTTTCAATTTAACGTTTACTGTTTAAGCAATAAGTGGTCCAAGCCCTTGTCTTTAGAGGTCCCCCATATAAACTGTATTAATGATACAAATAATTAAAATCAAGGGTCGACCGATTATCAAAGCCAACATTCAGCCTTTTTCCAATTATCAGAATTGGCACTTGAACTTGCTTCTTTGCCGATAAAACAGCTTTGTTACAAATGCGGATATCTGACGTGATCACGATAAAAAAAAATAAATGAAAAAAACACACTACTGCAGTGTTACTGGATCGCCTGAAATGTGGATGATGTATCGAAAACAACCAACCAGCACTGTGGTCTGTCTCTGTCTCGCCCACGGTGCCTTTTTAGTGTTTGTGAGTTTCGCAGGAAAGAATCTGCGCTGCCTTTGCTTCCAGCATTCAGAATATGGGTGTCAATAGCAGAGCTATAGCTGTACAGACAAGCATCTAGAAAGCAGTAAATCAGAACTTGTTGTTAACAAATGTTATACATAATTTCTAGTCATTTCTTTTTTTACTCATTAAAAGGACCGACAGTTGCAGCTTGCTACTTCCATCGAATAACGCAGAGCATTTTCAGGACGCACTACTGTCTTGTAAACCTTCCCAAGAGTGCGTCCTGCTATGATGTAAGGTTTGGAGACTGTGGCTCTGTCTAAAAGACAGGAGGCTGAGCTGGAGGTGGCAGAGATGAAGATGCTGAGATTGGGAGTGACAAGGCTGGACAAGATTAGAAATGAGCAGATCAGAGGGACAGTGAAGGAGCAGTTTGGAGATAAAGCCAGAGAGGCCAGGTTGAGATGGTTTGGACATGTGTTGAGGAGGAATAGTGGATATATTGGTCAAAGAATGTTGGAGATGGAGCTGCCGGGTAGAAGGAGAAGAGGTAGACCTCAGAGAAGGTTTATGGATGTAGTGAAGGTGGACATGGAGATGGTTGGTGTAAAAGTAGAGGAGGCAGTGGATAGGGCAAGATGGAGGCAGATGATCCGCTGTAGCGACCCCTAAAGGCAGCAGCCGAAAGAAGATTTTCAGGGGCCAATCAGAACACTTCTGACACATTCAGCAAGTCCAGCTACTGCTTTTTATCGCATGAAATACGTTTTTGGTAGAACCACAAAATGAAATAAGCATCTTAACATTCATATACCATCAATGTTGTTGTTGCCTTTTACAAAGTAGTGATAGTTTTTACCGTGTGATTGCTCAGATCCTTACTGTAATATTTTTGTCTATTTGTATAATTTTTGAGTTTAAAGTTCTTCAGCCCTTTTTGAGTTCCAACTGTCTTACAAACATCCCTTTTAATATTTACTTTTAAGATATTTTAGCTCGAAGCACTTAATTTTTGTACATTTTTGCACTACATCAGATATCAGTTATCTGTGTCCCATATTTCTAATAATTGGTATTGGCTCTGAAAACAATCTATCGGTCGTCCCTAATTAAAATATAAGCTAACATTTGACCTTTTAAATTTAGCTCTTTATTTTAGTTTATTCTTGTCTCAAAGGTCTGAGTTTTAAGAGTATTACCCATTTCAGTCTTAGAGCATGTAGTCCTAGAGTTGCCATTTGGCTGTTCTGAAGCTCCTGATTGTGGTTTTAAGTGTGCCAGTTCTATTCTCTCTAACATCCACTGTTCCTCTGTTTGCGGCCATTCATTGTTCATGTAACATGACTTGAAGTTGCTTTGTGTTGTGTCGTTCTCTCTCATAGGACTGTCACTGTTTGCTTGACATTGCACCTCACGCCATCGAACGGCTTCACAGCGTTCACATTTACCCAATCGTCATTTTCATTCGCTACAAAAATGCAAAGCAAATAAAGTAAGTGGCCCTTACATACTCCTATTAACAAGATATTTACATTTCGAGAATGAGCCAAGAAGAATGGCTACTAGTCTGTATGTAACACTGAGCGTAGTACATGTCCTTGTAAGTCATTTGTAAGACCTAAGAAAGTGACAATTTACCTCCCCAGTTGGTGCTAAGAGCCCTTTTTGGGCATTTTATTCCAAAGACACTTTGTACTCTCCCATAGAGACTGGGAGTCATTTGCAAAATGAAAAGTTTCAGTGGTATAGTGTGAGACTACTGCGTTGTCCTTGGCAGTGCACTGGGAGCTGCTGCAGTCAAGTGGATGGCTGTATTAGCTCTTTATGTAAAACAGATATACGCTGCCTCCTAAACCAAAGCCTGTGAGTGGGCGGCTGCCACTCTCAAGGTTGTGCACTGCAGAATGCTTTGTGGTGATCCAGGGCCTGTTTTATCCCGAGAAGAAAATGAAGGCTGACTCTGTGCGCATCTGTGTGTCTCATGACTGCACAGTACATAGACAGGACTCAAGGAATTTAATAAATGTAAAGCCAAGTTATACACACCATATAAGTGTGCCTTTCAGTTTCATTATGGCCATACACAGTGACATAGATAACTAATGGTGAAAAATCATCCCAGTAGTGCTGCGCAAATCTGAGAATTCTCAGGAGGTGAAAAACGGAGCCTGCTCTCTTCACTGTATTGAACTTTGGTATAATGCAGGTCATTTATGACCTGCTAAATAGCACTAACTATACGACTAAAGGAGAGCAGCCCTTACAGGCAGCTGGAAGCTACAGTATGTGTAGCCATGCTGCAGACTTTATATGTTTTTCTAATCCTTTTGGACCTTAGGAAACACCCAACACAAACACACACATGCACACAAAAACTTATGTAATGTCCAACAGCTGGAATTTCTTTTTTATGTAATATCATTTGTCCAAAGTGTTGTAACTCCAGCCACATGTTCTCTCTTCAAAAGACTGTCTCCGCTCCACTGTTACAGTTTTAAGCTTTCATTTTTACTTGAACTGTTTTAAGTGTTAACAGCATTGATGCTAGTGTTATGACTAAAATCATGGACGTGTCAGTACAACATCTCCTCTTTGTCTGTGTCCTGTGCAGAGAGCTGAAAGATCCGGTATATCTGCGGGATAAAGTCTCTCAAAAACATTCCAAGGAGCAATTTGAGGTTGCACAGAAGATAGAGCAGGAATATAGCAAATTCTTTACAGGTTTGGATTTGGTTCCATATAGTTTATGAACTTCTATCTTTTTATTTTTTATTTAACTTTAATATAAATAGTTGTACTCTTTATTAGCTGATGGTTTCTCTTGCAGGTATTGTCCAAGGAGGCACGTTGCCCTACATTTGCACTCAGATCGTGACTATAGTGGATCAAGAGCAGAGCAAAGTCCTGTGGACTCCGCTGGGCTCTCCCTAGGTGGCTGAGCGTGTGCTCTCTGCTTACTGCCTCTCACACCTGAGCTTACACTATGCTTTACACTCACACTATACACAAAGGTACACTACAGTGAGCATCGCGGATATATAGTGCTCCTCCGTTTTTCTTTCATGATTAATTTTCTGGTTAATTGTAACATTTTATGTTTAATTGTAACAGAGCCTCTTATTTGTGAGTGTGTGTGTGTGTGAGTGTGTGTGTGTGTGTGCGTGTGTGTGTGTGTGCGTGCACGTGTGCCTGTGTCCGTGTGTGCAGATGCAGGATTATAGCACTGAAGTTTTCATTGTTTTCCTTTGGTCTTCCTGACAGACATCTAATGATTAGTAATGCTGCATCTAAGACACTTGTTTACAGAAGAATCAGTCCGTGATTTGTTATTTAATGTCTGCTTGAATGTGTACTGTCCCCTTATCTTAATGAAGTCATACCTTGTCCACAACCCCCCCTTCCCCAACCCCCTCTCCCACCCAGCCTAAAACCAGCCCTGTATTTCAACCCACTTTTACCAAAATGGCATGTGTATCTCTGTCATGTTTTACACGTCACTTCAAGGACTGAAAACTCATTGTGGGTGAAGAGTAACTTGTTGTAAGATTGTTTGTTTAAATGTAATAATGACTGTTGGTTTGCATCATAGTGCTTATATTTTGGGTTGAGTTGAACAGCAACTAAGCGGATTTTTACGGGCCAAATGGAAGTGCCTTTGGAGATCTACTGAGCGTATGACAATGGCATGTTATTGAGGTGAAAGGCTGATGTTTGAAACTCCTCAGATTGCACTCCAGGGCTAGACAGACCACTGTGTTATCATTCTCATAGAGGAGAATATATATTTAAAGAGAACATGAAATCTAACACACTTGTACTCATGCATACAATACTGAAGTACAGGCACTCTAAACCTGTACGTATGCAAACTCATCAAAATATATAGATCTATATCTACAAATATAAATATATTAAATGTATTTTGACTAGGCTATCAGTCTAGGAGAGTACAGCAGGTGTTCAGTCAGGTCTTAGCAGATATAAGCATGTTCTTTTTTTTTTTTGTATTTCTCGTCTTTTTCTCTGTTCATTAGTCACTTTTATATGTACCCACTGCAAAACATCATGGAAGGAAGAGATGCAGGGTAAATATAATTAGGTCTCTTAGGCTAAAACTGTTGAAATGTTAGTCATTTTACATGTGTATTTAATTCTTTTTTATTCAGCAGGCACAGTCATGTCCTACATTCAGACCAGTAGTCCCACCAGTTTTTGTGCCAAAATTCAATGTCAGTTTCTTTTATTTCTGTTTTGCACTTGCAACGTTATGGACCCTAAACAATAGCTGTTCTTAGGTTTCCAGTAGAGGTTGAAAATAGGTACTATACTTATTACTTTAAGATTAATTTTCTTTTAAGTGTATCACTCATGTTCTGTACATTTCATTAATTGCCTCTTCTTAAATGAGTAAAAAAGAAACATTGCATTATTTACATTCTCGTTTAAAAAGGGATTTCGTATTGCACAATTTTCTCAAAGGAAAATCAGTCCTTATGTTGACTATTGGGTTGAAATTAGGCATTTTGTTTTGAGTGAATTCCACATCTAACTGTTTTCTGAATAGATAACAAAGATCAAAATGAGAGGGATTCAACGCAACATGCTTGTTGTTTTAGGAGCAATGACTAGAAGGCAGGTACTGTCACAATTGGGATTTTCAATATTAAAAAAGAATGTGATTTGTATGAGCTGTTAAACACATTAACATGAGAATAAAAGTCATTTTCTGTATCACACTATATTATCAGTCGAGTCCAAATGGTGATTGACTGGAGTGTTTATTCCACTGCAGGGTAACCTCACTCTGTCTCTCTCTCTCTCTAACAGCCAACAAGCCTGCACCCTTTAGAAAGACCAGTGCACATGCAGTAGAATGACAGGTGCTGTAATTGAGCATGGAGCTGTCTTGTTGGTAGCCCTGTCTTTAAGGTGATGGACTGTCTCTAACCATGAGGAAGATGGGGAAGATGAGGTTTTAATTACTGGAACTGAGATTTTGAAAATTTCTTGTGAGGCCTCACTGCTGCAGTCTGGTAGGAAGACCTGACAGAGTAGGATCTGAGATGGGTAACATTTTTATTCTGTCTACTGTATCCTCTCAAAGCTACTTGTTACAGGAACTGAAAGAATGGCCTCATTCAGGCTGAGCTACACTGCCAGCCTACAGTGATGTGTGTGGAGTGTTACCCTCCCACAGTAAAAGATGGTTATTTTTTTTCTTTCATACCTCATTAGTGCTGGTGAAAAGAATATGCTTGTACAGTTATTCTGTAAGCACTACAGAGCATCACAAAAGCACTTCTGTGAGATATGTTGCCAGTATGAATTAAGTAAGATGTCTTTTTGAATATTGACTGCAGTTGTGATCTACATAGATGATGGATCTAGTAGCAGCACAAGTTCCAATTAGTGGAGACAGAAAATTCCAAAAGCTGATTACGGTTTGTGGTAATGTTGTCACATACAACGATCTGGAGACCCCTGATCTTTTACTTTATCTTTTCACTTTGGGCATCTACTACAATTAAACAGTTTCTCCATATGGGAAGAAATGAACGCACAACAAAATTCTGTTCCAAGCATCAGTGATTCTGATCATCACACACAATGCCTGAAGTTCCCCAGTGGGTCTGCGATTGGTCCTTTTTCAGAAGTGCACGTAGGACTTTCTCCACCAGCTCATCTATGGACGGTATGGTCATGTGATGAATTTCCATGAAAAAGCAAAAGACATCAAACAAATGAATTTTTAACGATCGCCCCATCAGCTTCTATCACATCTTAAATATTGGGATCTGCTTACAGAGTGTCTGGGCTGAGCTGAAACATTAAGACTAATATTTCATTTTAAATCACCCGGTATTCCTGGTAGGAAAAGCCTATGACAGGTTCATTTATTGGGAGAGCTTTTTATTTAAACATTTTTCCTTCAGACCTTTTTCCTACATAAGTCATTTCTGATTAACAAGAAGGTACAGATGAGCAGTGACTCAATGATTTAATCATTTTTGAACATACATTTGAGTAAGAAATAAAACACAAAAATGTAGTAAAACCATTAACTGAAAAACACTGGATTTCCAAAACAACTTTTATATTACTTCAAGAAGTCTTTTTTGAGTGGTAATATATTGTACTGTTCATCAGGCATCTGTTATGCACAGAATGTTGCAGAAACATCAAACAAGTATATCTTGCTCTCAATCAAAATACATTTCCTGGCCATGAGGATGCAAAACAATTACAAATATGTAAGCATCATCATCTGAAGTTTCCAAAATGAATTCCAGCCACCATTTCTCATCAAACCAGGAGTTTCACATAAATTCTCAGATTCTGTTGACTGATGTCACTGACCGTTTGAAAAACCTGGGTGATGTAAACTTGTGTGATATTGTCAGGACTCTGAACAACAAGTCATCTTAATGGCTTGTAAGACACTGGAAGCATTGGGGCACCTGTAAGAGATGCTGTGAGCAATATGGTTTTGCAAAAATAATTTTGAAATCTGACAAATATTACATTTCAAAGATATATAAATATAAAAAAAAAAAGATATATAAATATAAATATTTCCAAATCTGCCCTGCAGTACAGCCTATATAGTATACGAGCGTGTTGTGGTCATTTACGAACATGAAAACAGATGACAAAGTGAAATGTTACTCTTAGTGTTGTATTTATACCCAGTTAGTATTTCATCTGATGTCAGTCATTCTGTAATCTGTTAAACTCTGATATTTAAGTGATACAGTAACCTGATTTAGAACCCTTACTACATTAATTTGAGCACAAATCTGAAATGTTGCATGGTTACATCACTTTGTTCACAGATCCATCCTGTGACTGGACAGGCGAGTTGGCATGAAATGATCCATATAGGAAACAGCTCACTGTGGTAGAAACATCTGATGAGAACTGGAGTGAAAACAAATTGAAATCCAGGGTTAAATTGGTCTTGTGAGCCCAGTGGCGATAGGCAATTTAAAATGACAAGAGTATGAACTATTACAAAGCTTGTACTTGTGCTGAAATGGACAGTCTAACTGCAACACTGTAGTGAAGAAAAATGTCTAAGTTGTAGGAAATCAAACTCTATTCAACAATAAATTACAAACCCTTGAGGAAAGAACTGAAATAAACTACATTATACACATGCTAAAGTACGTGCTATTATTGGCTTTATACCAGCTATCATGTAATTTGCTGATACAGCAAAACATTTTTTCCATTGTTTTTCATTTTTGTCTTGATATCTACCACATATTTTGATTAAGTGCAAACAGCTAAAAGCCTGTATCATTTTAGGCTTCAATTGCTGTGATGAAACTTTTCCCCATTATTGCTAGTATTTCGTGTAGTATCGAGGACACGGGTGGTTCTAAACTGCTAAATATATACTCGGGCTCATTCTAAACTAAGTGGACAGAGCCCGACCTCTTTGATTGTCATATACGAGCCGAACAGTCTGTACTGAAACACTCAGACCTGAAAAAGCTTTTAAAAGGAACTTTCCATAAAGAGTTCAGTTTATGTCCCATTACCTTTTTAAAGCAATAAAGCAATTTTATTTCTGTGATAAGTGATGGGATCTATACCTTAACCTTAAAATAGAATTATTAAAATTAGCATTTAAATGATCACAAAACACAGAAAAAGTCTGCATTCACTTTTAATGAATTTTTATGGTGATGTTCAACATGGGCTTTACTGCCACTGAATTCCTTATGAAATATATGTATTAAAATCTTGCAGTAAGGCTATAATTTGTGTTATTTGGTTAATTCCCAAGATATTTAAGATATTTCTTTAAAAGGACTTTACATTAACATTTGTATGACTTTTTATGCACAACCATTACCCAAACCTGCCCCCCCATTAAAAAACAAATAAGTAATGCAGATTCCATTTATTATGATACATACAGGAATATGCATTAAATTGTTTTCTACAGAATGACTGTCAGATATGTAAGTATTCTCAGTCTTTTTTCCCCATTTACACACAAATAACCTGATTTGGCTGCATGAAAGAAATGGTAAAGCTAACAATGTTACCATAATTATTGTTAAAAGAAAGAGAAAAAAAAATACTTTTTTTCATTTATGTAAACTGTATGGTTATGAGTAGTTAGCATGCACTGTGCACCCTGCCAAGCTAAACAGTCCTGACTGCTAGCTTATTAGCTAAAGTCGCAACCGTTACCCATTTTAACTGTCAACTATTTTTAAATGAAAACAAAATAAAAGTAACTTGAAACAAAAATTTTAATGAAACATTTATTTTTTAATTTGACCTTCTGCTCTGTGTAAACTTTATATATATTTTTTTCCTTTTATATTTTTCCTTATATATTTATATTGACTGAAGGGGCAATATAATCTGTGTTCAACCCTATTATTCAGTCATTTTTGGTGAAAATAGTCTTAAAACATTTCATTTAGTAGGCCATGTTACCCGAAGGGTCAATTTGGTAACGAGTCTTTAGTGAAAACACAGCTTTGGATTTTTATTATTTATTTGAAAAGTTCTAAAACCAGTTGATAAAAATTTGGCTATTTCCTGCAAGAAAATAATGAATTCAATGTACACAGGCTTTACAACACCATTTATACAGCTCAAAACCGGTAGCATGCGGTTGGGCTACTGTAGGCCTACATTTCAGGAAAAAAAGCTCTGATTTGACAGCCTGAGGTGTGAAAATAACATTTTAGCAAGAAGCTGCTAAATATGCAAGTGTGCTGATATCCCAGTGTTGGATCAATTGTGAGGAAACTGAAGCGATATCATATCACCCAGGCACTGCCTAGACAAGGCCCTCCCTACAGACTCTGCCTCAAAGCAAGATGGGGACTTGTGAAGGGAGCCACAGAGAGGCCAGAATTCACTCTGAAGGAGCTGCAGAGTTCGGTAGCTGAAACTGGAGTGAAGGTGCATCAGTCAATGATATTAAGAGCTTGGCATACAACTGGCCTGTATGAGAAGCTGGCTAGAAAGAAGTCATTATTAAACAAAAAAAACACATCAAAGCACGTCTGCAAGTTGCCAGGAAGTGACACAGCTAAATGTGGGACAAAGTTTTGTGGTCAGATAAAAGAAAAATTGACACCACCCCAACAGGGAAGTATGGGGGTGGCAGCATCATGTTGTTGGGAAGCTTATCCTCAGTGTAGACTGGGCATCTTGATAAAATTGAAGTACAGTTGGTGCAAAATACAGGGAGACAATGCAAAACAACCTGCTTCAGTCTGTTAAAAACCAAAGCTTTGAAGAAAACTCACCTTTCAACAGGACAGTGCAACAGAAGAGCAGATGAACAACAAAAATGTGAATTAAATCCAGTTGAAAGACTTTTGCACTGTTTGAAAATTGCAGTCAACAAGCATCACCCAAACAACATGAACAGCCTCCAGCCAATGCTGGGAAGAATGGGCAAAAATCTCTCCCAGTGGGCAAAGGTGGTAGAAACTTACCCCAGGCTTGTATACTTATGCAGGTAGCATTAAATTAAAGATTTGCTTACAAATAATACATTTTGACTTTGAGAATTTACTAAATTACACTGTCTGGAACAATCTGTGCAACTGTCATTTGTAATCCAGATGAATCTGAAACCTTTTGTAAGCCTTATATATCCAAGACACCATTCAGAGGATTCCTAAAATATATGCAGAATTTTAGTGCTGTTCCATTATGAATAAAGAAAATGTCTGTTTATCTTGGTGCTACTATGAATTAACTGTGTGAAATGAATTATCTTCTGCATTTTTTGACAAATCCTCTTCTTTGCAAAGTTCAACTTTGACTCAGTCCCAACTCTGACACAGGAACAGGGCAAAACATGGACCAGTTGGGGACCCTGAGGACAGATTTGATGACCACTGATTTAGGTACTGTATACAATGTGTGTTGAGAAAACAAGCATTTTATTAATACAAAGGCCTCATCACTGTTAACCAGGTCTGAGCTGTAACAGCTTTTGATTCTTATCTGATGAATCAACATTTTTTGTTTTGAATCAACATTTTTCTAGGCCTATGAATATTAAACTAATTTATGCTGTTTTATCATATAAGAATATATATATTAGATTATGTAAGTCTTCTGAAGTTCTGGAGATCACTGGCCTATATCTCGCCTGTTTCTCTGGTTTAGCATACACATGTCCGTGTGTTGCAATGTTCATGTGTAATCCATGTGCAATAACGAAAGTGCCCTTGGTGATGCCAGTGCTGATTAACCATGCTCAGTCTTGAGGATGAAGGCACCTCCTCCAAGCCTCCATGTCCTCATTTGCCTCATCTGCTAATTTATGCCCTCCAGCTCCCTCTTTCACTGCCATGTTGCATGGAAGCCTCCTACATATTCTACTATAGTACTCCAGCTTTACCCCTGCAGAGTGTCCTCCAAGTCCCCTTACCCCCCTTTTAGTCTCCTGCTGGGGTATCTGTTTCAAGACAGCTGCTGAGATATCATCTGAACCTGAGAAGACGCAAGTCTCTCTGATAGTGATCTTTCTAGTTAGTCTGGCAAACAGGGCCTTTCTCAGCTTTAGCTGAATATCGAGTGTTAGGTTGGCTCTGTTTTCACTAAAGAAGCCTGCCCAAGCTTGACCGTGTATGCTAACTTGCACACTTTGAACTGTCCATTGTTTACCACCTACATGGCCAACTGGCAGCATCTGTTGCTTGTCCACGGGAACGGGTTCCTCGGCCCACAGTTCCTCAGACAGCTGGGCAAGGTTTCCAGGAAGATGATCAATCCTGGATCCTATTGCCCTCCATAAATAACATGGTACTACATGAAAGGCAATAAATGCCAAGTCTACCTACCATGGAGCTGCTCCTCTTCAAACAAGATTAGAAATGTCCTCATAAAGACTCCCTTATGTTTCTAAAATTCAATGCAATGAACAGGTCTGCAGTATAGTGGACATAAGTATTTAGCATAGGTTATTGGGCATTTGATATGATACTTTAGTCTACACAACATAACCTACAATGCATAGTTTCCCATCATGCCTTCTACTTAATTTTTAATGGCTAGGATGTTTTATTCTCTAAACCTGCATTCCCTTGGTTGCCCAGTAGGAGGCAAAATAAATGGAGTACCCTCACCTTTTGTCAAGCAGTGTTGATGTGCCATCTGTGGAGAGAGAGAGAGACATAAGCAAAAATCATGATTTCAAATTAAACATGTTTAATAGTGGTGTAAGCAGAGTTTTGTCTGCTGTAAGGACTGTATCAGAAGCATTGGACTCATTAAGCACTTATTAATTAGTAATGGAGTACACTAGTTTGTAGTTTATGGATTACTTACTCATTATCTGTGTACTAACGGCTGCTTCTTACATTGTTAATGAACTAATAAGCATTTTTCTTCATATAAAGAAGTAACATGATAACTTACTGGCACCATTCATTACTTCATTCTTAATGAATGGTTAAGTACGAGGAATTTCAGAAGCGATGAGCGGTTAAGTACGAGGAATTTAAGAAGCGATGAGCGGTTAAGTACGAGGAATTTAAGAAGCGATGAACGCTTAAGTACGAGGAATTTCAGAAGCGATGAGCGGTTAAGTACGAGGAATTTCAGAAGCGATGAGCGGTTAAGTACGAGGAATTTAAGAAGCGATGAGCGGTTAAGTACGAGGAATTTAAGAAGCGATGAGCGGTTAAGTACGAGGAATTTAAGAAGCGATGAGCGGTTAAGTACGAGGAATTTAAGAAGCGATGAGCGGTGCCAGTAAGTTATCATGTTACTTCTTTATATGAAGAAAAATGCTTATTAGTTCATTAACAATGTAATAAGCAACAGTTACTACAGATAATAAGTAATAACGCCATAAACTAACGATAAACTAACTTATCAACGAACAGTGTACTCCGTTATTAATTGATAAGTGCTTAATCAGTTACTAATAACTAATGCTTAACAAAGTGTTCATTCAAAACTAAATAATGGGAAATTAATAGTTGATTATTATATAATTAATGATTGATTTAGCGACCCTTAATGTAAAGTGTTACCGACTGAACAGCTATACAGAACATTTTAATACCATTTAATAAATTGTCACTATGAAATTTTGCCTGAATCCAGCTTTGGCTAAATCTAATTTAAAATCATAGTTTTACCTTATTGTTGTCAGCTTGTCTCTCACTGTTTATTGCTCTAAGTAGAGCTGGGTGATATGGCCAAAAATGTTATCATGACAAAATTCATATCCGTCGATATCGATACATATTGTGATAAAGACAGCCCAGCAGTGCCTCTACTTCCTGCGGAGGCTGAAGAAGGCTCATCTCTCCCCTCCCATCCTCACCATGTTCTACAGGGGGACTGTGGAGAGCATCCTGAGCAGCTGCATCATCGCCTGGTTTGGGAATTGCACCGCCTACGACCGCAAGACCCTACAGTGTATAGTGAGGACAGCTGAGAAGAGGTCTCTCACCCCTCCATCATGGACATCTACACCACACATTGTATCCGGAATGACACCAGCATTGTGGATGACCCCATCCATCCCTCACACTGACTTTTTTCACTGTTGCTGTCTGGCAGAAGGTACCGGGGCATCCGTGCCATCACTGCCAGACTCTGCAACAGCTTTGTTCCTCAGGTGATCAGGTTTTTAAACTCACAAGGACTGATCTGAAAGCCACCCTCACACACATACTCCACACACACAACTCTTTTGATGCTCTACTTGCACTATCTGGAACATTGCTGCTTACACTGTATTTACACTGTTTACTCAAGTTTTACTACCTCAGTAACTGCTGTGTTTATGCATGTTATCTGACTGTGTAAACTTACAGGTCACAGCATGTTAAATATCTCTGTACCTTATTCTCACCACCTCATGTCCAGAA
Organism: Pygocentrus nattereri; assembly: GCF_015220715.1. Classification (NCBI taxonomy): domain Eukaryota; kingdom Metazoa; phylum Chordata; class Actinopteri; order Characiformes; family Serrasalmidae; genus Pygocentrus; species Pygocentrus nattereri. The sequence continues at coordinate 35,007,164 of NC_051215.1, read as the reverse complement.
ATGTGTGCTGCACTGTCCTGTCTGTTTCCTGCGTCTACTGTCTGTGTAATTTATCGCATTTATTTTATTGTTTCTAGCTGAATTTTTTTGTTTGCACACTATGCCTGCACGTTCGTACTGTGTTCCTTGTTGCACCGTGTTGTTCCTGGAGGAACGTAATTTCACTCCGCTGTGTTTGTACATAGATGGAATTACAATAAAAGCCTCTTTATTTGAAATGTCAAATCATTATTTCTTTAAAGTTTGAAGGCTGATTTTTGCTCCTGGGTGCATCGCTATTTTAAAGGATCCTTTATGGATCCTTTATAAACATGATAAACATTTGGGACAGTGGGAGAAAGTGTCTGGTGAGCTGTTTTACCAGCTGGAAAAGTAAGGCCGCAGTTTTTGTAATAACGTAAGAAAGAAAACAGTTTGTTTTTAGCTGTCTGGTGACGAGCGTTAGGCTATCCCGTTACAAATGCTAAACAAGTGGCCAAAAACAGTGCTCAACTGTTTAGTTTCTCAACAACGTCAACTTAGCACGAACAGCAAATATTAGCTGGCTCAGTATGTCAGTGATGGATCACACCGCCTCACTGGCATCAGTCCTGCCGCATGCATGTCAGAGCATATCACAGTATTCAAACACCAGCTAGCAAACATTTGGATTTCTCTATTCTATCATAGCGTTTGAGGGCTGAACCTAAATATATCCTTTACCAGTCAAACAGGTCCCTCCTTTCGGGTACGTTTAAACCAAAAGCGGTGCTTTTGTGCCGTGTTTGACCTACAACATAATCCATTCGCGAGTGACGGAGCGCTGCTTCAAGTTAGCCAGCTGCTAAAAACAGCTAGCCTGTGAAGATGTTCTCCCACTCTCTAAAGCCTCACAGCGTCCTCCGTTTACTGTCGTTTAAAACAGCGCTGTAACTGACATGAACTCACTTCTTTCTTTCACTTTCGTTGCTTGGGAATGCACTAATACTTAAATGTGACTTTTTGACGGCGCTAGTTGTGAGGATTGTGATTGTGATTTACGCTGCTAAACCCTGTAAGGATGTTAGGAAAGAGGTAAGTTCACTGTAGGTCAACACAGCTACGTTAACTTAGGCCACTTGTCTCGTCACTCACACTCGGTCACAGAACAGATCGCCGGTCGCTCCACTCAACCAGGGAATATGTAACTCCACGTTTCAGACGTTGCTAAAGTGGAGTTGGTGACCCTTTACACTCTTCGCCCCCTCCCTCTTTAATCATGTCGAAAAACTCGGAAGTGCGCCCTCTCCTGGCGACAGCGGAGTAGTGTCGCTTTCCTTGCAGTAGAAAACGCGACCAGGGCTGTCTCTGGTCGTGGAAGTGTGAGAATGGTGTATCATATCGAACATTTATCGAACCTTTCTTATCGCTCTATCGAGGAAAATTTATATCGCGATTTTATCGCCCAGCCCTAGCTCCAAGATTAACTTTTCAAAGATTCTGTTACAGCAGCTGTTTATGGTTTAGATTTACTGTCTGAGAGGTACTGTACTTAAACCAAAAGGTCAGTAAATCATCTTCACACCTCATTCGTGTTTAGCTGTGTTAACGGTATGAAATGCCTTACAGGATCTTATGACAGACAGTCTTCAACACTGCAGACTCTACTCTATACACAAACAAATAAATATTGAAGTGTATATAATAATAATAACAATAATAATAATAATAATAATTTGTATGTAGTGCATATTTTTATTTTTGTATTTTAGATGCCAGTATTTTATGTAATTATTTAGATTAAATAATGATAGACAACAACAATATAAGCGCAAATAATATTGTTATTATGTAATAATAATAATAATAATAATAATAATAATAATAACCCCCACGCACACTCCTCCATCATCGTCACAGCTGTGAGATAACGGCTTTAGCTGATGTCCACAGTGTGAAGGCCTATAGCGACGCGCTGCTGCGTGTTTTCGTCTCTGAAGGAGAAGCAGGACTAGCAGGAACCCGGAGCTCACTGAAGATCCAACCTAACAGCAGAGTCTCCAGCCCCCAAACCCAGTCAAGTAAGCGAGTGGTGGACATTAGCAGCCCTACAGCTGTTTGTCCGTCTTTGATTCTGATGGCTTGGCTCCGCCTTCCTACCTGTAAATCTGCCCAGCAGTGTGTGGACTAACCGAACTGATCTGAGCTGAGAGAGACACACACAGAGAGAGAGAGAGAGAGAGAGAGAGAGAGAGAGAGAGAGAGAAGAGGACACGGACAGACACGCTCACCAGATCAGCTGTCACCCAGCGCCAACCCTCACTGAGCGGCTTCTTCTCACAACAGTCGCCGACGAGCAGCACGGGAGGACGGAGACCCCCTTTTCCAGCTAAAGCACAGCGCGTTTAGGGGGCGATTAATAAGTTTGGCGCCGAGGAGAGAAAAACATCGAGCTGTCACGGTAGCGCGTGTGAATGGAAGGCTGTGATCTGGGAGCCTGAGGAGCAGAACCGTCTCGGAAAATCAGACCTCCGAGCTCAGCGCGCGACCGGACAGCGAGATGCGCGCGGAGGCTTAGCGCGCTCTCGTTCTGAAAATTTTGGGACAAAAGCAGGAGAAAACCCGTTAACATGAAAACGTAAGTCGCAGTTCTCGCGGATTTAAATGTCTCTCGCGGAGGCGCGCAGCCTCGCTCCTTCTCTCCCGTTTCCGACCAATTTTGGCTAAAAAAGGAAAACTATATATCTACATATCGTTGAGGTTTAGGAGAATCGGCTAGAAAGCGAGCGCTGAAGGAGAAGGGCTAGTTGAAGCAATATGGCTGATGGCCGGGGTTGGGGGCGCTGGCAGCAGCTCTCCAGAGCTTCTTCATGCTAGCTGTGGCAGATGGCAACGTTTCCTATGGCAGCAGCGGCTCTAGAATGAGTAATAATATCAACTACAAAAACCCGGACTCCTCTGTCTCTATATCCAAGATGGACGTGATCATCCCGTTTTCACCAGACGTACCGTGTGACAACAATGGTCAGCGCATGTGGTGGGCTTTCCTCGCGTCCTCCATGGTGACGTTCTTCGGGGGTCTCTTCATCATCCTCCTGTGGAGGACCCTCAAGTACCTGTGGACCGTCTGCTGCCATTGCAACATCAAACATAAGGTAACTAAGCCTGGGATGTTGGGTTTGAAGGCTCTACCCTGTGAAAGCCTGGACCTGATCTTCTCTAGAACACTTGTTTGTCAGCTGCTCATGTGAACAGTCATTCATACTGGTCATATTGGTAGAGGAGGCAAAATAACAGCATAACAGTGAGGCCTTTTGCCTAAAAGCTTCATGCGTCCATTTGTAGGTATTGTATGCATGCTTGGATGAGCCGCTGCTGATCAGCTTCATCATTTAAGCCTGGGGTTTTGATTTCCTGACGCTTGGTTGGGAAGGGGTCTCTGTAGACATTTCTTAAAAACACTGATCTTTCTCAGTGCATCAGAAGGACTGATCAGTGTGGGGGAGATTTAGAAGAGGGATGTGGAACTATACATATAAATAAATAAGTTTTGGTAATAGTTTGTCATCACAAGGCAGAATGCTGTTTGTGTATTTCGGGGTATTTTGTGTGTTAAGTAAGAGTGATGTGGAATTGTGCCCACCATATGGCACAACGGAGGAATTACAATGCAGTATTTACACAAATTTCAGGGAATGTTGGGACAGCTTGCAGTCAAAAAACATAATTCAGCGGGCGGCTGTGTTGACCTACATACATAAGAACATAGGAAAGACAGATCATTTAAGTGGGCTGGGGCTCCACCTCCTCTTTTACATATTACATAGGCTGTTTCTATGGAATTCCCCTCATATGCGACGCATGACGTTGAAGCATTTTTAATAAAAAAAGAAAAAGATGAAGGCCCCTTGGTAAGGTCACGCTGTCAGAGTCAGCGGTGGGAAAAGCCGTGATGTGCTGCATGTAAGGGTGCTTCACTCACACGCACTGTGCTCCTGCATAATGACGTAGAGTCATCTCAGCAGCAGGCTGCAAACAACACATCATCATGTAGGCTGCAGTCGTATAGGGATTCACACAGCTGTTGCCTTCAGTTCAAGTGATCAGTCGTCCGAGTGCGTCTTCCAACATCTAATCTGTAGAAGATAACAGGCCTGATTTTGCAATTTTTTTTGCCAGTTTTAACTCTTTAGAATGATCAGAAACATTAGAAGGAAATGGCTTAAAGGGCAATCCCACAGTTTTTTCGAAGTCTCTCCATAATTACTTGGTTGAGATGTAAACAAAGTCATACAGAGTGGATTGATGTGAAGCGCTTCGTTCTACAGAAGCATTCCATGTTAGTATTGTTTACAGTGGTGGTGATAGGAACCAGACAACTGATGAGGTTAATACCGCTGAAAGCTTCTTCACAGTGGTTACGAATACACTGCCTGAGGCCTGAGACATTGCTTTACAATAGTTTTCAGAGTTTTGCTTTACAATATATTTTTAAAATCCATTCATGGTGGAGAGCTACATACAGGGTGATATACAGTAAAATAGCCCCCCCCCCACAAAAAAAGAACTTAATTTCTCAGATGTATGATTATTTTATCATTATTAACATTACATTTAAAAACAAAGAAGTCATGTGCAGGTTCAGGAGTTTGTATGGGAAATAAAATGTTTCTGTTGTGGACACTATGAGCCCTGGTTCCTGTCAGTAAGTTACTCTACAATGAATTATTTTCTTTATCAAAACAGTCAATGGCTTTTCTTACATCTCAAAGATTGATTTGTGCAGAAATGTGTGGAATTCCTCTTTTGTAACTGGATGTTTTTTTCTGGATCCAGTGAAAATGGAAAGTGTAAAAAATAGAATTGTACTATTTTTTTCCAGGTTTAATAACAGCAGAATTATGAGGGATTTGATTTAACAAAAGCAAACAAGGCACGATTTATTCACATGAGTAAGGCCTGGATTCAAACATCCAAATTCAAATACTGCTTTATCCTCATTTACATCTGGTGTCTACAAAAGCGGCCTGGAAATTTTTCAAAGCTTTAGAAGCTTGTTGTTGGCAGCTCCGTGCATGGCTAATAGACTTCTCTTCCCTGAAATGAAGTTTAAAAATAATGCTCTGTCGTTATACTTCATTCGAGTCGTTCTCGCATTCAGATAGCAGTGTGCCGGACTTGTTATTTATTTAAATGAAAAGGGTTAATGACGTCTGTGAAGTCTCTGGTCTTCATTACCTTTTAATTACCTACATGAACATGCGTTCCAACAGAGCAAGCAACCCATCCGAAACTGACACCCGTGCCTGAGCCTCTTCAGATGGAAGTTGTTAAAATACAATCAGGCTGTGCGTCTCTATCGTTTGCAATCGAGAACACTTGAATTAAAAACCTTCCATCACTGTGCCAGGCTTATTGAGGAGTCAGATACGTCTTACAAATGCAAATGACACATTTCATCCAGTTTGTAATTTGGCTGCGCTATCGCTCTGTAATTGTGGAGTTCGATTGAAATCCATGGCTGGGCCATTGAGAATGCAAGCCATGTCTAACCGGATCCCGTTTCCAGGAAGACATGAAAATGGTGGTGAGGAGGATAATCGCAGGCACTGGTGTGTTTCCTGGAGGAGGGAGATTCTGGCAGGGTGACTTTGTGCCAAGGCTTTGACACTTGGGTGCAGGAGGACTGTGCTTGTTAAGAGAATTAGGAGGCTGAAATGCGATCTGCATAGTGTGTGTGTGTGGGGGGGGGGCTTTCTTGGCATGGCGCTAGTAATGGCAGGCAGGCTGCTGGAGGCATCTACTGCTCAGATGAGCAGAGAGACAGATCCTCTGGCATGTCCTCATCATAACTTTGCTACATTTGTCATATAGCACCAACTATGCTGAAGTGAATGCTACTGCATGCGCATGACTCTCATGAATTAATCAAGGTGCAGCATAAAACTCAGATTGGTCTTGACCTGTTGCATTTCCTGGGACTTACCACTTGCTTGACGTCTTCTAGGTCATTCACTTCAGTGGAATTCACTGATAAAAGTGTTGCATTAAATTTGCTTCATTCAAGAGTGTACACAGGATGGATTACTGACTGCAGCACTGGGGCAAGTGTGCCGGGACCTTGGGGGGTGGGGAGGGGGCTTAGACAATAAGGCTTGAGGTGGCCCAAATACCTTGGACCATCCACTGCGGGTGTGAACATTAGATAATATGTACAAATGACCAAGTAAGTGAAGAATGTGTTCTTAGGCCTTGCAAGTTTTATGTTATTATTGACTCAGGGGATCTTATTGCTCCAGTCATGTGGGATGTTTTAGATGCCACCTAAAGCAGGTAAATCATGATTGTCATTTCCTCACAAATAAAACATGTTTAAAACAGTTCGATCTTTCAATTTACTAATCTTTGGCAGTAACTGTGTAAAGCACACACACAAGACACATAGACACACTTGGACAGTATGTGAAATGCAACTAACCAGAAATCAATGATTTGTCACTGCACTTTGATCTGCATTTTTACTAAAACTGAAGAAAGACAAGCTATTTAATGTTTTATCTCATTAGCTGTTCTTGGTAAATATACTCATTCTGAATTGAACACACATGCAACACACTATAGGGGACGGGGGCAATTTAAGATGTAGAACATTGTTAAATGTTCAGAAAACATTTTAAAAGAGGTAATGCATTCATGCTTGGGTATCAAAAGAGCATCCAGGCAAGGCCTAGTCCTTTATAAACAAAGATGGTTCAAGGTTCACCACTCTGTAAAGAATGCATCAGCAAATAGTCCAACTGTTTCAAAACATTCATCTATGAGCATTTGCAAGAATTTTAGGTATTTCACCTTCTATGTATGCGTAACATTTATCAAAAGACTCATAGAATCTGCAAAAAGCAAGACTGAATAACACAACTGAATGTCTGTGGCCTTCAGTATCTTTTAGATGGCCCTGCATTAAGAACCAGTATGCTTCTGTTATGGATTTCACTGCATGGATTTCGGAATACTTTGGCAAACTCTTGTCAGTAAACATTGTCGCTACATCCATAAATGGTTAAGACTGTACTATGCACAGTGGAAGCCATATGTCAACAATATCCAGAAAAGCTCAATTTCTCTGGGCTTAAGCTCATCTGAAATGAACTGATGCACAGTGGAAACGTACAGTGTTCTGATGAGTCAGTCTCTTAGATTATTTATTGAAATAATGGATGTCATGTTATCTAGTCCAAACTAGAACGAGACCATCCAGACTATTACCAGACTATGTAAAGTTCAAAAGCTAATATCAGTTGTGGTATGGGGGTTTAATAATGCCCATATTCTGATGTATAATGCCCATGGATAACTTGCACCAATAATGTTTTGGAGCAGCATATGCTGCCACTTAGACACCATCTTTTTCAGAAACAACCATGCTTATTTCAATTTGACGACAGCAAGACATTTTCTGTATGTGTTACAACAGCGTGGCTGTGTAATCGGAGAGCATGCATGCTAGACTGGCCTGCCGTTGTTCTGTAGAAATCTTTTGCTGCAATGTGAAGTGCAAAATATGTGGACAAAGGACCCTTGTGATTGCACAGCTGAAGACTTGTATAACTAAAGAATGGCAAAAAAATTCTACCTTTAAAATGGGATCAACTGGTGTCTTGAGTTCCCATACGTTTATTAATTCCTTCAGCGCTGTTAAAAGGAAGGATTTAGTGTAATGGTAAACATACTCCTGTCCCAACTTTTTTGGAATGTGTTGCAGACATCATACTTATTATGAGCATATATTGTTTTTGCCTTATGAAAGAACAGAATGTACTGATCACTGCTTTCTGTTTGACAATGATAGATTATCTTGCCAGCAGTTATTACTTGTAAGTTGTCTAAAAGGGAGAAAAAAAAGCCACATGTACAATATTGATTTTTTTAGCCTCAAGTTAATTCTATCTTGTTCTGCTCTGTTGCAATACTCAATTTTCAATTTTTAGGAACGTAAAGTAACGTAATACTGTTTTCCCAAAACGGATTGTCCTGTGAAATAAACTTCTCTCTAATCAGTGATTTTCTTTTATCCTGAGGGTTTTATGGTGAGTACTTTCTGCCGGTGGATACTTTCTGCCTAAATCTTCAAATCCAGACCCGGTGCAGTTAGTGGTGTGTTTTTCTAACACTGTCTATATTGAGTGAGTACAGATATTCCTGTGTCCGAGGGCTGAGGCTGGTTTGTCTTTAATGCAGACAGGATTGCAGAGATGCATACCGAGTGTGTTTGTTATGTGTGTGTGCCCTCTCGTGCTTGGCAACGCGCCGGCTGCCTTTGAGCCGGCAGGCGAACAGCACACACCCAAAGATCAGCTGTCCCCTCTCTAACTCCCCCATACTGAGTTCAGCACATAGTGTTTGGGAGATGAATGCCTATACTGTGCTCTGTAGAGTGAGCTTCCTTAACATTTTGCATTTTGACAGCCTTTTGGTACAAATGGCCAAACGGTGTTAAGGTCAGTGTAGCTGTTAGTGAATAATATTGCTTTAATGTTTTCACAGCCACTGAAACTTGTTAATAAGGAGAACTTTGTGTGCAAAGACGTTGTAACTGCAGGAACAAACAGTCCCAGTCTAATTATGTGTTTTCCTCTACAGGGAACAAACTTAAATGTAATATTTCTGCAAATTGTAGTGCACAATTTCTATGTATTTGTTGAGTGTAACATACTGGAAAAATCTGAAACATGTAGTAATATAAAATGTACTATAGATTTTGAACAGGGCACAAGTTATCGTGTTTTTTCCAATATGTTACATTCAGTAAATAAACAGTAATCATGCATCAACATACAAGTGTTTTCCCTGTAGAGGATGTGCTAATGTATTTTAGCGTAGAAAATCAACAAAACATGTAATTTGGGTGCTCAACTTTTGCATATACATGTATATAACACTTTTAACAGGATTTGTTGTTACAATAGGTACTTTGTGTGAAATGTAGAGTTGTTTTGCTTAATTATAAGGAGTTTGCAACTCATTTGCTGTTGGAAGGCTTTACTCAGTCTTCAAAAATACAATTTAGATATGAGAAGGTGTAACACTGGGGTTGCCAATTAGACATATGTGGATACAAATGAACCCGGAGGATTTATTTGAAAGGAGATGAACTGGGTTAACACCAGACTAGATCAATACCCAGAAGAGCCAGATACAGTACATAGGGGTAGGTGAAAATGGCGAGGGTCGTAACCATAAAAGAGTAGTACAAACAACAAAGCCAAAAACAGGAGCGAGAATCAGAAATCAGAGGAAACAAAGTGAGGTCGAAACACGGAACAGCAATCAGGAAAATAAACGGCTTGGTATGCACTGACAATACTTTGCAAAGACTTGGTTCAAACAGACAGGTATATATACAGAGCAAAACAGGTGAAAATGATTAGTATTCAGGTGACTGTGATCTGCTGGCTGGTTTGTGATTGGCTGGAAGAGTCTTGTGACTGACAGAAGGATTCTAGGAAATGGAATCCTTGATGGTTCGAGTGTCCGACTGAGAAGTGTGGCAGAAGGATTCATCTTTCAGCCCTACCTTCAATTGTAAGGGGTGTCTGGATGCTTTTGCACATATAATGTAGTTACATGCAAGTTGTTTTAGTCTTCTGTGAAAGCGTTTGTCTCATATATTTGTAAAATACCATAAGTAATAATTATGAGTAAAATACTAAGTAAACAAAAGTGTAAATAGCTCTTTCTCTGAAGACTATTATAAAAAACAGCCTAAAACCAGCCCATGCTGATGAACTGATGCAGGGTGGTGATTTTTCAAACATTTAAATGCATACATTTTTCAAATGTAATACATTTAAACTGAAGTACTTATTTATTTGAATGTGTGAACATCTACTTAGTTTTTGTTGCCCTGTAAAGAATATGTGTTTGGTAGGGTAACTTTTTTCACATGCTGTTTTTCTTCCAAGTTGCGTGCTGTTATTTTTAAGCCTCTTGTCTGTCATTTTCTATAAAAGAAACACTTAATTGTTTGCCCTTGCTTGTTTTACATAAGTTTTGTAATGTAAAGTAAGGCTAGTAAATGCACGCATTGTAAGTGGCTGTGAAGTGTGAAGGTACAGTGCTGTTAAGTTAAAGGCATGAAGAAACTCTATTAATATCAGTGTAGTGTGTGGAGGCTGTGTTATAGTGCCTGAGACAGATGTCGTTTTGTGGTAGCATTTGTGTGTGTAGCCTGTGGACTGGCTGTTAGGTTGAGCTCCTGCTGCTGTGCCAGCAATGGAGCTTTTGCATTTCTGTCATGTGTTGTTGCTACTGGTCTGGTATGAGCATGCAGTGAAGGCAGCACAAAGCATGACCAGGTTCCACTGCTGAACTCATGGCACAGTCATTGTGAGCAGTGACTGGTCTTCACAAAGTGGTAGAACCCTAATATTATATTTTAATAACAAAATTGCAAT